>NC_090034.1:4972374-5274874 GCF_037176765.1 Anolis sagrei | reverse complement strand
AACAGAGGCTGGATGAAAGGAGAAATGGGCTGCTTTGTGCAGAGCCGGCGGAGTTTGGCAATCAGCTGTTTTCTGTCAAATTATATTAAAACAAAACAATTATTTCCTGGGCGTAGGGATCCAAATTGAGAAAAGCGAGATAGCAGTTTGGTTAGGAATCAAGCACAGAAAAATATGAAATTGGAACGGGGCCGATCCGCCATTTTGAGGTTTTAGCGGATACAGGGATCCAATAAGAAAACCCCCGTATCCGCGGTTTTAATGAACGTAGATTCCCGGGACATCCAGAGGGCATCCCAGGCGGGCTCGTGGCTGCCCGGAGCCCGGAAAGAAGTGTATTTGGTTTCTGAGTTAGTCTGAGGCAGGGGAAGACACAAAGTATCATGCGAAAAGGTTAAAAGTTGCAAGTTTCAAGTACTTTTATTGGGGAATGGTTACAAAGTAAGGAGAGGGAAAAGCAAAGGGAAACTGAATGCAGTTCTGGCTTTGAGCTGCCTGTTGGGGCACATTTCATCAGTTGGTCCCAAACTTGGCTTCCAGGAACTGTGGAACTCTCCGCTGCGGTTCACACCAATTTGAAGGCGGGGGTCTCTGCCACAGTCGGGGACACCACCAGGTCCCTTCCAACTCCAGGATTCTATAATTCTATGATTCTAGAGCTAATTGATAGGTTCTAGTCTTCCTGCTGACCACCCACGCTTGACCTTGAATAGACTGCCAGACCGAATGGAATGAAACAGGATCTGGTCTTCTTAAGCCCAGCCTTTCAGCTGGGAAACTCTGCCTGGCTGTGTGATGTGTCCGGCGGCCTTTGAGAGCTGGAAAGGTTGCTCCTTGCCCCACCTGTGCCCCACATCTACGCTTGTGACATTTGGACGGGGATCGTGTTATGCTTCCCTGCTCCTCCATTCATGAAGATAAATCAAAGCTGCCAGATCGGCCTTGGCACGTGGAGCCTGGTTTCGAGCAAAGGTGTCATTCGAGGTTGGGTTGTGGCATCCGTTTCGGGTCCAAGCTGGATTCTGTCGAATGGAGCCATGACAGTAAAAAGTGTTATCAACGCGGTGCAATTTCATAGTGTGGACATACCCAAGAGGTATTTCTGAATGCAGTATCGTGCCTCCATGCCAGTGTTTTTGTTAGGATGGTGGCCAAGCTCCAGGGAAGCCCAAAGAGGTGACGGAGGGCTTCGTTGTGCAAAATCTGAGCCAACAATGTGTGGAATTCAAACCTGATGCAAATCACTTGGGTTTCTATATGGGATCGTTCAAATAGACCAAAGTCTTCAAGGTTCAACAGGAGGCATCCTGGGACTTTTTACATAAACGTGTCCCACCACTTCATCACATTAGGCAGAGAAGTATGTGGCAGAGGAAAAGAGCTCAGTCTTGGAGCTCAGTCTTGGGAAACTATAACTCCCAGGAGCACATAATATGGAGCTATGGTATTTAAAGTGGAATGCAAGGGCATTTATTCCATATTGTAAACGCACCAAGAGAAGGGTATGAACCTTGGAAAACTATAACTTCCAGGAACACATAGTATGGAGCTATGGTATTTAAAGTGGAGCCCAAGAGCATTCATTCCACAGTGCACCAAGAGAATAATATGGACCTTGGGAAACTAGAACTCCCGGGAGGACCTCATTGTATGGAGTCATGGCATTTAAAGTGGGGTGCAAGGGCATTCATTCCATATTGTAAACGGACCAAGAGAAGGGTATGAACCTTGAAAAACTATAACTTCCAGGAGCACATAGTATGGAGCTATGGCATTTAAAGTGGGCTCCAAGAGCATTCATTCCACAGTATAAATGCACCAAGAGAATGGTATGGACCTTGGGAAACTAGAACTCCTGGGAGGACCCCATCGTATGGAGTCATGGCATTTAAAGTAGGATGCAAGGGTATTCATTCCATATTGTAAATGCACCAAGAGAAGGATATGGACCTTGGAAAACTATAACTCCCACGAACACATAGTATGGAGCTATGGTATTTAAAGTGGGCTCCAAGAGCATTCATTCCACAGTGTAAATGCACCAAGAGCATGGTATGGACCTTGGGAAACTAGAACTCCCAGGAGGTGAACTCCCAGGAGGAGTAGCGATGGGGAGTCCTCTCATCCCGGTCATAGCTAATTTCTACATGGAACACTTTGAAAAACAAGCCCTGGAAACAGCAACCAAAAAGGCCACTCTATGGTTCAGATATGTGGATGACACTTTCACCATTTGGAGCCATGGAGAAGAAGAACTCAACAGGTTCCTGGACCATCTCAACAGCATCCACCCAAACATATAGTTCAGATATGTGGATGACACTTTCACCATTTGGAGCCATGGAGAAGAAGAACTCAACAGGTTCCTGGACCATCTCAACAGCATCCACCCAAACATATAGTTCAGATATGTGGATGACACTTTCACCATTTGGAGCCATGGAGAAGAAGAACTCAACAGGTTCCTGGACCATCTCAACAGCATCCACCCAAACATATAGTTCAGATATGTGGATGACACTTTCACCATTTGGAGCCATGGAGAAGAAGAACTCAACAGGTTCCTGGACCATCTCAACAGCATCCACCCTAACATATAGTTCAGATATGTGGATGACACTTTCACCATTTGGAGCCATGGAGAAGAAGAACTCAACAGGTTCCTGGACCATCTCAACAGCATCCACCCAAACATATAGTTCAGATATGTGGATGACACTTTCACCATTTGGAGCCATGGAGAAGAAGAACTCAACAGGTTCCTGGACCATCTCAACAGCATCCACCCTAACATATAGTTCAGATATGTGGATGACACTTTCACCATTTGGAGCCATGGAGAAGAAGAACTCAACAGGTTCCTGGACCATCTCAACAGCATCCACCCAAACATATAGTTCAGATATGTGGATGACACTTTCACCATTTGGAGCCATGGAGAAGAAGAACTCAACAGGTTCCTGGACCATCTCAACAGCATCCACCCAAACATATAGTTCAGATATGTGGATGACACTTTCACCATTTGGAGCCATGGAGAAGAAGAACTCAACAGGTTCCTGGACCATCTCAACAGCATCCACCCAAACATATAGTTCAGATATGTGGATGACACTTTCACCATTTGGAGCCATGGAGAAGAAGAACTCAACAGGTTCCTGGACCATCTCAACAGCATCCACCCAAACATATAGTTCAGATATGTGGATGACACTTTCACCATTTGGAGCCATGGAGAAGAAGAACTCAACAGGTTCCTGGACCATCTCAACAGCATCCACCCAAACATATAGTTCAGATATGTGGATGACACTTTCACCATTTGGAGCCATGGAGAAGAAGAACTCAACAGGTTCCTGGACCATCTCAACAGCATCCACCCAAACATATAGTTCAGATATGTGGATGACACTTTCACCATTTGGAGCCATGGAGAAGAAGAACTCAACAGGTTCCTGGACCATCTCAACAGCATCCACCCTAACATATAGTTCAGATATGTGGATGACACTTTCACCATTTGGAGCCATGGAGAAGAAGAACTCAACAGGTTCCTGGACCATCTCAACAGCATCCACCCTAACATATAGTTCAGATATGTGGATGACACTTTCACCATTTGGAGCCATGGAGAAGAAGAACTCAACAGGTTCCTGGACCATCTCAACAGCATCCACCCAAACATATAGTTCAGATATGTGGATGACACTTTCACCATTTGGAGCCATGGAGAAGAAGAACTCAACAGGTTCCTGGACCATCTCAACAGCATCCACCCTAACATCCAGTTCACTATGGAAAAAGAAAAGGAAGGAAGACTGCCTTTTCTAGATGTCCTAGTCAGCCGCAAACCAGATCAACAATTGGGTCACACCGTTGACAGAAAACCCACACACACAGATAGATATCTACATAAAAACTCCAACTATCACCCAAGTCACAAAAGAAGGACCATTAAAGCCTTGGCAGACCGTGCAAAAAAGATCTGCGAAGCCCTCCTCCTCCAAGATGAACTGAACTACCTCAACTGGGCTCTACAGGCCAATGGAGACTCCACCTCAGACATCAGAAGAGCTGCAAGACAACCAAGAACAAGCCACGAGAGTCAAGACAAAGACCCACCCAGAGGAAAAGTGTCCTTGCCAGACATCAAGGGAACCACTGACTGCAGAGGGAAGCTGGTGAGGAAACACAACATACAAACTATCTCCAGACCCATCAAGAAAATCCAGCAAATGCTATGTTCACCAAAGGACAAGAGGGACCCTCTCACTTCTGCAGGAGTCTACCGTGTACCATGCAGCTGTGGTGAACTCTACACGGGGACCACCAAATACAGCATTGCCCAACCACGAATAAAGGAACATGAAAGGCACTGCAGACTACGTCAACCAGAGAAGTCAGCCATAGCAGAGCAACCTGGACACAGCATATTATTGGAGAACACAGAAATGCTGGACCACTCTCACAACCACCATGTCAGGCAACACAGAGAAGCCATTGAAATCCACAAGAAGCATGTGGACAATCTCAACAGAAAGGAAGAGACCATGAAAATGAACAAGATCTGGCTCCCAGTATTAAAAAAAACTCTAAAATTACAACAACAAAACAACAGAGAGGAAACAATCAGGGACATCGAATCACCTCTCCACAAAAGATTGCCCCAGGCACTAACAAGCCACACCAAACAACTGCCAGGCCATCAAATGCCAATCAAGGTGGTCAGTTCAAACATCCACACCTCGCTCCAACAGACAAGAGTTCTTTGTCCCACCCTGGTCATTCCACAGATATGTAAACCCATTTTCCTAGTTCCAATAGACCTCACTACCTCTGAGGATGCTTGCCATAGATGCAGGCGAAACGTCAGGAGAGAATGCCTCTAGAACATGGCCATATAGCCTGAAAAAACCTACAACAACCCAGTTATTCCAGCCATGAAAGCCTTCGACAATACATTTTGGGGAAAGAAAACAAAGGATTGTATTGTCGAAGGCTTTAATGGCTGGAATCACTGGGTTGTTGCAGGTTTTTCCAGGCTATATGGCCATGTTCTGGAGGCAATTTTTCTCCTGACGTTTCGCCTGCATCTATGGCAAGCATCCTCAGAAGTAGTGAGGTCTGTTGGAAGTAAAAAAAATGGGTTTATATATCTGTGGAATGACCAGGGTGAGACAAAGGACTTTTGTCTGCTGGGGCAAGGTGTGAATGTTTCAGCTGATCACCTTGATTAGCATTCAATGGCTTGGAAGTGCCTGGGGGGAATCTTTTGTTGAGAGTGATTTTAATCAAACAAAGGATTGATTCAGTCTACCCTTTTGACTCGGAGAGCCTAAACAGGCCGAAAAAGTCACCAAAATAGAACTGTATGCGGCCTCCCAACGATATGCTGCCCATTCCTCCTTGACACAGTGGTGATGCTTTATTCAACGGCACAATGCCGGTGGCGTGTGGTTTCGCGGCATGCCGAGAATGCCACAGGAGACAGAGCCAGGCAGTGTGAACGCGAGGACAGGCAGGAACCAACGCCACAAGGTAAACAGCGCATGAATTCGCCCTTCTGAGAAGTGGAGAAAGACGAGGCAAATGGCTTAATCTCCCCGGCTAACAGCATTTTCTCCTGTGTTTAAACCAACAGGTTTGGGCACGTCTGGCAACGCAAGCCGAACACAGCATCCTTTTCACATTGAGGCCGACCGCTTACCTGCGGCTGCTTGGGTGGTAGGAATTCACCCAGGGTTAAACCCAAATCGTTCTGTTCTTTTAAAAGAGCCAAGATGGGAAAGCAATCAGGAGCAGGCTTGCTTTGACGTGAATGAGGTGATCCAGTGCTATTTGCCAAATGAAGATCATAGACTCATAGAATCAAAGAGTTGGAAGAGTCCTCCTGGGCCATCCAGTCCAACCGCATTCTGCCAAGAAGCAGGAACATTGCATTCAAATCACCCCTGACAGATGGCCATCCAGCCTCTGTTTAAAAGCTTCCAAAGAAGGAGCCTCCACCACACTCCGGGGCAGAGAGTTCCACTGCTGAACGGCTCTCACAGTCAGGAAGTTCTTCCTCATGTTCAGATGGAATCTCCTCTCTTGTAGTTTGAAGCCATTGTTCCATTGCGTCCTAGTCTCCAAGGAAGCAGAAAACAAGCTTGCTCCCTCCTCCTCCCTGTGGCTTCCTCTCACATATTTATACATGGCTATCATATCCCCTCTCAGCCTTCTCTTCTTCAGGCTAAACATGGCCAGCTCCTTAAGCCGCTCCTCATAGGGCTTGTTCTCCAGACCCTTGATCATTTTAGTCGCCCTCCTCTGGACACATTCCAGCTTCTCGATATCTCTCTTGAATTGTGGTGCCCAGAATTGGACACAATATTCCAGATGTGGTCTAACCAAAACAGAATAGAGGGGTAGCATTACTTCCCTAAATCTAGACACTAGGCTCCTATTGATGCAGGCCAAAATCCCATTGGCTTTTTTTGCCGCCACATCACATTGTTGGCTCATATTTAACTTGCTGTCCATGAGGACTCCAAGATCTTTTTCACACGTACTGCTCTCGAGCCAGGCCTCATTGTCCCCCATTCTGTATCTTTGCATTTCGTTTTTCCTGCCAAAGTGGAGTATCTTGCATTTGTCCCTGTTGAACTTCATTTTGTTAGTTTTGGCCCATCATCTCTCTAATCTGTCAAGATCGTTTTGAATCCTGCTCCTGTCCTCTGGAGTCTTGGCTCTCCCTCCCAATTTGTCTTTGTCTGCAAACTTGATGATCCTGCCTTCTAGCCCTTCATCTAAGTCATTAATAAAGATGTTGGACAGGACCGGGCCCAGGACGGAACCCTGCTTGTGGCACTCCACTTGTCACTTCTTTCCAGGATGAAGAGGAAGCCTTGGGGAGAATCACCCTCTGGGTTCGTCCATTTAACCAATTCCAGATCCACCTCACTGTAGTTTTGCCTCGCCCACATTGGACTAGTTTCCTTGCCAGAAGGTCATGGGGAACCTTGTCCAAGAAGACCTTCCTGAAATCCAGACACGCTCCATCCACGGCATCATTCCCCACATCTACCCAGCTTGTAACTCTATCGAAGAAAGAGATCAGAAGAGTCTGGCATGACTTGTTTTTGATCAATCCATGTTGACTATTAGCAATGACCGCATTTGTTTCTAAGTGTTTACAGACCACTTCCTTAACAATCTTTTCCAGAATCTTGCCCGGTATCGACGTGAGGCTGACCGGACATTGGTCATTGTTTGGGTCCTCCTTTTTTCCCTTCTTGAAGATTGGGACCACATTGGCCCTCCTCCAATCTGCTGGAACTTCTCCTGTTCTCCAAGAACTCTCAAAGATGGTTGTCAATGCAGTCGAAGAGCATGGCTGATGCCAAGATACCAGTTGCACACATTCAGCCCCATATGCAAAATCCTGTGGAAATTGGAATATGCAATTTAGGGGGTCCTACTTTGAATTCTCAGCTAACGAGAACTCTAGTGCATGCGCCCTAAACTATAAATCCCAGAACTGTATGAGATGCAGCCATGGCTATTAAAGTGGGAAATGCTGTGTTTGTGTAAAGTGCATTTCCCAAGCGACCCTTATCATAAGACATTGTCCCCTAACGGTGCATTGGAAAGCTTTCTTTTTCGATAGATGCAACAACAACAACAACAACAACAACAATAGACTATATTTTGGGTTAAGGGTAGAAATGTGGGTCCAGCATAGATTAAAAGTAAAGGTTTTCCACTGAAATGAAGTCTACTTTTGGTGCCCTGGTGCCATGAAGGAGTCAAGACAAGCCAACCCTTGTTTCTACAGTCACCTACAGACCCACCAGCAAGACAAAACACTTGGAAGACCATCCCACTTGGACATGAGTGAGTCCACCTGGTAGTCAATGTCCTCACTGAGAACATGCAGATCAAGAATAGGTCTCTACAGTTAACTACAGACCCACCAGCAAGGAAAAACACTTGGAAGACCATCCTACTTGGACATGAGTGAGTCCACCTGGTAGTCAATGTCCTCACTGAGAACATGCAGATCAAGAATAGGTCTCTACAGTCACCTACAGACCCACCAGCAAGACAAAACACTTGGAAGACCATCCTACTTGGACATGAGTGAGTCCACCTGGTAGTCAATGTCCTCACTGAGAACATGCAGATCAAGAATAGGTCTCTACAGTTAACTACAGACCCACCAGCAAGGAAAAACACTTGGAAGACCATCCTACTTGGACATGAGTGAGTCCACCTGGTAGTCAATGTCCTCACTGAGAACATGCAGATCAAGAATAGGTCTCTACAGTCACCTACAGACCCACCAGCAAGACAAAACACTTGGAAGACCATCCTACTTGGACATGAGTGAGTCCACCTGGTAGTCAGTGTCCTCACTGAGAACATGCAGATCAAGAATAGGTCTCTACAGTCACCTACAGACCCACCAGCAAGACAAAACACTTGGAAGACCATCCTACTTGGACATGAGTGAATCCACCTGGTAGTCAATGTCCTCACTGAGAACATGCAGATCAAGAATAGGTCTCTACAGTCACCTACAGACCCACCAGCAAGATGCAACACTTGGAGGACCATCCTACTTGGACATGAGTGATTGCTGATGAGATGAGTGCTATATTTCTACTTTCGGTGCCCTGGTGCCCACCTTTGTTGGGACTGCCTTCTTTCCACCTGGAAGTCAATATCCTCAATGAGAACATGCAGGTCTCTACAGTCACCTAAGGACTCACCACCGAGATAGAACACTTGGAAGGCAATCAGACTCAGACATGAGGCTCTATTTCAGAGGAAGGAACTGGCAAAATCCACCTTAAGAAAGAAAAACTCTATGGAATCCATGGGGCCGATGTAAGTCAGTAGGCGACACACACCTATTCGTCCCAAGAGCTGCATGAGGGTTAAACGAGCACCTGCACCCACCATTCATTCCTTTGATCCGTCCCATTATTCCTCTTCTCGCCCGTAAAGCTATTTAATAATCCAGAAGGACAAGCCCTGCCTTCCTTGACCCTCTGTCCTGAATTTCCTTGCCTTTTAATGAAAGCTTTAATGAAGAATGTCCGGGGCATCCCAGCAGAAGGCAGGTTAAACCTTCCTGGAGAGGAAAAAGGAAAGAGTTTCCCGGAGACACCTTCATTTCCCCCTTAATTAAAAAAAAAAAGGAACTTGGTGTTGAAAGGAAACCTGGATCCGGTATTTTCAAGGCAGTGAGATGGAAAAGGAACTGAGAGAGAAATCGAGAACTGAGATTTCAAATAAACATCGGACTTTATCAGATGGCAATATTGAGAGGCATTGTTTAGTTAAGTAAAGAGAGGAATCGGGGGCTGATTGTCCCTTCCAGTCCTTCCTCGCTCATTTTCATTCATTCTCCTCTCATCAGACTTTTAGTGCTTCCCTTTAGCCACCTGTTTGACACATAGAATCATAGAATCCAAGAGTTGGAAGAGACCTCCTGGGCCATCCAGTCCAACCCCATTCTGCCAAGAAGCAGGAAGATTGCATTCAAAGCACCCCTGACAAATGGCCATCCAGCCTCTGCTTAAAAGCTTCCAAAGAAGGAGCCTCCACCACACTCCGGGTCAGAGAGTTCCACTGCTGAACGGCTCTCACAGTCAGGAAGTTCTTCCTCATGTTCAGATGGAATCTCCTCTCTTGTAGTTTGAAGCCATTATTCTGTCTCCTAGTCTCCAGAGAAGCAGAAAACAAGCTTGCTCCCTCCTCCCTGTGGCTTCCTCTCACATATTTATACATGGCTATCATATCTCCTCTCAGCCTTCTCTTCAAACTACAAGAGAGGAGATTCCATCTGAACATTAGGAAGAACTTCCTGACTGTGAGAGCCGTTCAGCAGTGGAACTCTCTGCCCCGGAGGGAGTGTGGTGGAGGCTCCTTCTTTGGAAGCTTTTAAACAGAGGCTGGATGGGCATCTGTCAGGGGTGATTTGAACGCAATATTCCTGCTTCTTGGCAGAATGGGGTTGGACTGGATGGCCCAGGAGGTCTCTTCCAACTCTTTGATTCTATGATTCTATGATTCTATAATAGTTCTGCATCTAAATCCATTGGACCCATTGCTTTCCATATTTATTTATCGTGTCATCAGCAACCATACCATTGTATTACATTTCTAACAGAACAAAACAAACAGATTAAAAAAAACACAGATTTTGCAAGCTTGGTAGTTGATTAAATGTCCTTTGACCAGTATCTGGCTACTTGGAGTGCCTTTGGTGTTGCCGCAAGAAGGTCCTCCATGGTGCATGTGGCAGGGCTCAGGGTGCATTGCAGCAGGTGGTCACTGGTTTGCTCTTCTCCACACTCGCATGTCGTGGATTCCACTTTGTGGCCCCATTTCTGAAGGTTGACTCTGCATCTCGTGGTGCCAGAGCACAGTCTGTTCAGCGCCTTCCAAGTCGCCCAGTCTTCTGTGTGCCCAGAGGGGAGTCTCTCATCTGGTATCACCCACGGATTGAGGTTCTGGGTTTGAGCCTGCCACTTTTGAACTCTTGCTTGCTGAGGTGTTCCAGTGAGTGTCTCTGTAGATCTAAGAAAACTATTTCTTGATTTAAGTCGTTGACGTGCTGGCAGATACCCAAACAAGGGATGAGCTGGAGATGTCTCTGCCTTGGTCTGTTCACTATTGGCTGCTACTTCCCAGCGGATGTCAGGTGGTGCAATACCGGCTAAGCAGTGTAATTTCTCCAGTGGTGTAGGGCGCAGGCACCCCGTGATAATGCGGCATGTCTCATTAAGAGCTACATCTACTGTTTTAGTGTGGTGAGATGTGTTCCACACTGGGCGTGCATACTCAGCAGCAGAGTAACACAGTGCAAGGGCAGATGTCTTCACTGTGTCTGGTTGTGATCCCCAGGTTGTGCCAGTCAGCTTTTTGCTTGATGTTCAGGCAGTGCTTCTTGTAGGTCAGAGCACGGTCCAGAGTGACTCCCAGACATTTGTGTGCGCTGCAATGCTCCAGTGGGATTCCTTCCCAGGTCATCCTCAGAGCTCGGGGTGCTTGTCTTTTCTTAAGGTCCTGCTTGAGCAGTAATGGCACGATCATCAGCTTTCCATGATATGCAATTTTTCTGCACCTAAATCTATCAGGCCCTTAAGACAGGGGTGTTGTTTTTACACGATTACTTTCCACGGAGAACTGGGAAGCCCTGGCCCTTGAGCGCTCCAAGTGGAGGTCAGCTGTGACCAGCAGTGTTGCAGAATTTGAAGAGGCACGAATGGAGGGCAAAAGAGAGAAATGTGCCAAGAGGAAGGTGCGTCAAGTCAACCCCGACTGGGACCGGCTTCCTATATCCATTTATATTTATATCCATTTATATCTATATCTATAGATGGATGTGCCGGCAGGTGTAAACACAGGTCCACTCGTCGATTAATTCCATAGGTTGAAATGGCAGGTAGTTAATCAGCGAAGCCTCCTTCCCTTGTTTGCTGGCCTTTCCCCTTTCCCCTTTCCGGCCCCTCTTCCACCTGCCGGGGACAGATAACACCTGGAAGGGGACGGCGACCAAGATTGCAATTTTGTGAAGGACAAAAGATGACAATGATGAAAACGATATGTGATTGGAGGCCCCGAAGCCGTCACGCCAAAGCTTTGACATCGATCTGATAGCCGAAGATTAACTCTGCTGGTCGACAAGATGAAAGATGCCAAGGCTGGGAGGGAAAGATCAGGTATTGATCCAGCGCTCAGGACCGGACAGGCGAGGCGGCCGCTTCGCTTGCGTCTCTTTCTCTCTCCTACAGTCTCTTAAAGTCATGTCTCATTGCATTCAGGTAGCCAAACAAGACCATATGGCCATAATCTCACATCCGATATGAAATGACAAGCAACGCAGCGGCAACCAGTGACAAGTGACAGAAATGGAGGCCGGGGCAGGCTCTGCATTGATCACATAATAATCGTAGAATCCTAGAGTTAGGAGAGACCTCGTGGGCCATCCATTCCAACCCCATTCTGCCAAGAAGCAGGGAGATTGCATTCAAAGCAAACCCAACAGATGGCCATGCAGCCTCTGTTTAAAAGCCTCCAAAGAAGGAGCCTCCACCACACTTCGGGGCAGAGAGTTCCACTGCTGAACAGCTCTCACAGTCAGGAAGTTCTTCCTAATGCTCAGATGGAATTTCCTAATAACAATAATAATAATAATAATAATAATAATAGTAATTTAATATTTTGATAAATGTTTTTAATATTTATGTATGTATAGATTGATGGAATTACTTCCTTACTTCCTTACGCAGGTGATCCCTCGTTGGTCGAATAGGATAGTCTTCCAGGATCAGTGTTCTGGTGGGTCCATAGGTGACTGTGGAGCCCTATTCTTGATCTGCATCTTCTCCCGCAGTGAGGGCATTGGTTTCCAGATGGAAGGCAGTCTCGGTCAGGCCTGGCTTGATGCGCCTTCCTCTTGACCCACATCTTCTCCCACAGTGAGGGCATTTATTTCCAGGTGGAAGGTGGTCCCAGTCGGGGTTGGCTTGACGCACCTTCCTCTTGGCACATTTCTCTCTTTCACCCTCCATTCGTGCCTCTTCAAATTCTGCAGCACTGCTGGTCACAGCTGACCTCCAGCTAGAGCCCTCAAGGGCCAGGACTTCCCAGTTCTCAGTATCTATGCTGCAGTTTTTAAGGTTGGCTTTGAACCCATCTTGAAATCTCTTTTCCTGTCCACCAACATTATGTTTTCTATTCTTGAGTTTGGAGTCGAGCAACTGCTTTGGGAGACGGTGATCAGGCATTCGGACAACGTGGCCAGTCCAGTTGATGGTGGAGGACCATCACTTCAATGTTGGTGGTCTTTGCTCCTTCTTCTAGCACGCTGACATTTCCCCGCTTGTCTTCCCAAGAGATTTGTAGGATTTTTTGGAGGCAGCGCTGATGGAATCGTTCCAGGAGTTGCATGTTATATCAGTAGACAGTCCACGTTTTGTAGGCATATAGCAGGATTGGGAGGACAATAGCTTTATAAACAAGCACCTTGGTATCCCTACAGATGTCCCAGTCTTCAAACACTCTCTGCTTCATTCAGAAAAATGCTGCACTCGCAGAGCTCAGGCAGTGTTGTATTTCGGTGTCAATGTTGACTTTGGTGGAGAGGTGGCTGCCAAGGGAGCGGAAATGATCAACATTTTCTAATGTTACACCATTCCGGCATTGGAGAGGGATTGGCTGGTGACTGCTGGAAGAGCACTTTGGTTTTCTCGATGTTCAATGACAGGCCGAACTGTACACCTGTGAAACGTGGACTGTCTACAGACGTCACATGCAACTCCCGGAACGATTCCAACAGTACTGCCTCCGAAACATCCTGTTGGGAAGGCAGGTGGGGAAATGTCAGAGTGCTGGAAGAAGAAGCAAAGACCATCAGCATTGAAGCGATGGTCCTCCACCCTCAACTCCGCTGGACTGGCCATGTTGTGCGAATGCCCGATCACCATCTCCCGAAACAGTTGCTCTACTCAAGAATGGAAAACGGAATATTGGTGGACAGGAAAAGAGATTTAAAGATGGGCTCCAAGCCAACCTTAAAAACTGTAGCATAGACACTGAGAACTGGAAAGTCCTAGCCATTGAGTGCTCTAGCTGGAGGTCAGCTGTGACTGGCAGTGCTGCAGAATTTGAAGAGGCACGAATGGAGGGAAAATTACACTTGCCAGCAAAGACATTTTTGGTTTTAGGGCTTTAGGGTTTGAGATGCACCTTAGATCTGATGGTGGTAAATAAATATGGGTGCTTTACAATCTACCATGGACAAATTCGATCTAGCTTCCGTTACACAAATCCTTCCCTACAATATTTATATTCTGCCCTTCCCACCCCACAGGGGACTCAGGGTGGATTACAATGCACATATACATGGCAAACATTCAATGCCGTGGACATACAACATATATAGATAGACACAGAGGCAATTCAACATTCCAGCTTTTCGACTTCATGAGGGTATGCTCGATTCCAGCCACAGGGGGAGCTGCTGCTTCACCATCCACTTGTGACACCAAGTCCTTGACGGAGTACTTCCTCATTCTTATGCATGCTGTTGGAAGTGTCTTTATGGTGTCATATATTAATTAAATTAGCCTCATCACATAAACCAGTACCTACATTTCTTACTTGACAGATGCAACTGTCTTTCGGGCTGCATAGGTCAACAGCAAGCTAGACTATTAATGGTCAAGAGCTTACTCCAACCTGGGATGGCTTCAAACTCATTACCTCTTGGTCAGGAATGATTTAATGCAGCTGGCTACTAACTAGCTGTGTCCAAATGCTGGTTACGTCCAGGTTTAACTACCATAAAGTTCCAAAGGTCAAATGTACACCGGCCTTGTGTACAAACAGCTCTGGTTATGCATCTTTAGCTATGAATCCCAGCCATTGTATCTATAGCTCAGAAAGAGGGCAGAATTCTTGCAGAATCTCAAGTGACTTCTCAAGTCAGTTAATGCAACAAGGCCCTAAGAAGCCTATGTATGAGAATGGTAGGCAAAGTTCTCAAGCCCTGGATGTGATATCCTGACCACTGAGTGAAGCCTTGGCATTTGCAAGAGTCAAGACATGACCCTCCTTTTGTGCAGCAGGCCATAACGACAGGGAAGAACAACGGGGAGGTTGCTTTGAAGGCATCTCAGATGCTATGAAGTTAGAGGAGCAAATAAGAGATGAAACGGACTCACAGTTGGCCACCCACCAGGAATGTCTCCAAGAAGAAAGCAAGGATACTCATTTCAGTACGGAGCCTTGGGTTTCAGGATTCCCAAAAAATGGTCAAGCAAGGAAATGAGGCAGAACAAGCTGCAGTCCTCACTCATTTTCCACAGCCTTGGGATCAAATCCCATGTATCTCATCACGCTGATATGAGCCCTTTCCAAGGAGTGGAGGCAACAGCAGTGGCAAAAACAACAACCCCACCAAACTGTTTGGATTCTAGAAGAAACAGAGCATGCCATTGGCAAGCACCGGAAGGGCTGTGGACCGTAAATCTTGCTTTAGGAGCAGATAATGAAAACATGATTCTGTTCTTCAAGGGAGGGTTGTTATTAAGGAGTGGTGATCCAACTAAAGCAAAGGACTTCCCACCCAGCATTTTTGTGAACCTCCAATAACTTATATATGCTGGTAGTGTTATCCAACCCAATACATATCCACTGCCAATGATAACATGGCTGTAGCAGAATAGCAAGTTCATGTGATAAAGTCCTAAGTAGTCAATGTGTGATGGCACTGGAATGGGACCCATCCACTAGCACAGTCCACCCAGTATGTGTCTGCTGTCAATGACGATGTGGCTGTAGCAGAATAGTGGGTTCATGTGATAAAGTCCTAAGTAGCAAATGTGGAATGGGACTGGAATGTGATCCACCGGCCACCCTGTATGTATCCGCTGTCAATGATAATGTGGCTGTTGCATAATAGCGAGTTCATGTGATAAAGTCCTAAGTAGCCAATGTGTGATAGCACTGGAATGGGACCAATCTGATAGCATAGTCAACTCATTATGTATCCTCTATCAATGATATCATGGCTGTAGTGGAATAGCGAGTTCATGTGATAGTCCTGAGTAGCCAGTGTGTAATGGCACTAGAATGGGACCCATCCACTAGTTCACCCAGTATCTATCTGCTGCCAATGATAATGGGATGTAGCAAAATAGTGAGTTCATGTGATAAAGTCCTAAGTAGCCAATGTGTAATGACACTGGAATGGGACTGATCCACTAGCATAGTCAACCCAGTATGTATCTGCTGTAAATTATGATGTGCCTGTAGCAGAATAGCGATCTCATGTGATAAAGTCCTAAGTAGCCAATGTGTAATGGCACTGGAATGGGACTCATCCACTAGCATAGTTAACCAAGTATGTATCTGCTGTCAATGATGATGTGGCTGTAGCTTAATAGTGATTTCATGTGATAAAGTCCTAAATTCATGTGATAAAGTCCTAAGTAGCCAATGTGTAATGGCGCTGGAATGGGATCCATCCACTAGCATAGTCAACTCAGTATGTGTCCGCTGTCAAGGATAACATGGATGTAGCGGAATAGTGAGTTCATGTGATAAAGTCCTAAGTGGCTAATGTGTAATGGCACTCAAATGGGACCCATCCACTAGCATAGTCAACTCAGTATTTATCTGCTGTCAATGATAATGTGGATGTAGCGGAATAGCAAGTTCATGTGATAAAGTCCTAAGTAGCCAGTGTGTAATGGCATTGGAATGGGACCCATCCGTTAGCATAGACAACTCAGTATGTATCTGCTGTCAATGATAACGTGGCTATAGCAGAATAGCGATTTCATGTGATAAAGTCCTAAGTAGCCAATGTGTAATGGCACTCAAATGGAACCCATCCTGTAGCATAGACAACTCAGTAGGTATCCACTGTCAATGATAACGTGACTGTAGCAGAGTAGCGATCTCATGTGATAAAGTCCTAAGTAGCCAATGTGTAATGGCACTCAAATAGGACGCATCCAGTAGCATAGACAACTCAGTAGGCATCCACTGTAAATGATAACATGGCTGTAGCGGAATAGCGAGCTCATGTGATAAAGTCCTAAATTCATGTGATAAAGTCCTAAGTAGCCAATGTGTAATGGCGCTGGAATGGGATCCATCCACTAGCATAATCAACTCAGTATGTATCTGCTGTCAATGATAACATGGATGTAGCGGAATAGTGTGTTCGTGTGATAAAGTCCTAAGTAGCCAGTGTGTAATGGCACTGGAATGGGACCCATCCATTAGCATATATAACTCAATATGTATCTGCTGTCAATGATAACGTGGCTATAGCAGAGTAGCGATCTCATGTGATAAAGTCCTAAATTCATGTGATAAAGTCCTAAGTAGCCAATGTGTAAGGGCGCTGGAATGGGATCCATCCACTAGCATAGTCAACTCAGTATGTATCCACTGTCAATGAGAACGTGGATGTAGCGGAATAGCGAATTCATGTGATAAAGTCCTAAGTAGCCAGTGTGTAATGGCACTCAAATGGGACCCCTCTAGTAGCATAGACAACTCAGTAGGTATCCACTGTCAATGATAACATGCCTGTAGTGGAATAGCGAGCTCATGTGATAAAGTCCTAAATTCATGTGATAAAGTCCTAAGTAGCCAATGTGTAATGGTGCTGGAATGGGATCCACCCACTAGCATAATCAACTCAATATGTATCCGCTGTCAATGATAACATGGATGTAGTGGAATAGCGACCTCATGTGATAAAGTCCTAAATTCATGTGATAAAGTCCTATGTAGCCAATGTCTAATGGCGCTGGAATGGGATCCATCCACTAGTATAGTCAACTCAGTATGTATCTGTTGTCAATGATGATGTTGCTATAGTGGAATAGCGAGCTCATGTGATAAAGTCCTAAATTCATGTGATAAAGTCCTAAGTAGCCAATATGTAATGGCGCTGGAATGGGATCCATCCACTAGCCTAGTCATCTCAGTATGTATCCGTTGTCAATGATAACATGGATGTAGCAGAATAGTGTGTTCGTGTGATAAAGTCATAAGTAGCCAATGTGTAATGGCACTGGAATGGCCACTACAGTATGTATGCTAACATACTGAGTTGTTAGCATAGACAACTCAGTATGTATCCGCTGTCAATGAAAACGTGGCTGTAGCGGAATAGCAAGTTCATGTGACAAAGTCCTAAGAAGCTAATGTAGAATGCTTGGCGAAGTTATTGACACTGGGATGATTCCAGAAGGATGTTTACAATAACTATTGAATATTCAAATGAATTGGGGGCTAGGATCAATGGTTAACAAATTATTTCCAAGCTCTGCTTTCAAGAACAATGTGACTTCATCAGGGGAACTCCAAGCCGACTGGAAAGCAGCGAAGGGCGAGATGCAGGGGAGGGAGGAATGTACAGAAATGAGTGTTTGTGGCCATGATCAAAGGTTAAAACTTCATGAACCAGAGAGAAATACCGGGAGGGTGGATGAAGTGGAGAGGAGGAGGAGGAGATTACAGGAGAGACAATCCGGTGGAAAGTCCACCCAGGGAACAGCGGCCAGGTTTATGAATGCTTCCAAGCCTCTTGCTCCCAGTTAATGCCCATTTTTCACCCGCTCACATCTTCTGAATTGCCCCTGCTGCCCAAAAGAGCAGTAATTGTCCTTGTTGCGACAACTCCCGAGACAACCTCACAATCAATAGTGCAAATATTAAAAACCATAAATCTGAGCAACCTTTGACACCCATTCCGTCTGCGGCTCGCTAGTCTAACTAGGCCGGCCCAATTTTTCATCCGAAGAGCTTGCGTTCAGGGGCTTGCGATGACCTCTGGATTGTGGGGTCAATGTATTATTTTTTTAATGTTGCTCCTTCCCAGATACTATGCACAGGCACACAAACCATCCTTCCATCGCTGGGTTGCGAAACCAAATCGTATTGGTCGGCATGGGTTGCATTTTTAAGGAAAGGAAACCCAGGAAGGAGAAACATGGATTTATCAAAAACAAGTCATGCCAGACTCATCTGATCTCTTTTTTCAATAGAGTTACAAGCTGGGTAGATGCGGGGAATGATGTCGTGGATGGAGCATACCTGGATTTCAGGAAGGCCTTCTTTGACAAGGTCCCCCATGACCTTCTGGCAAGGAAACTAGTCCAATGTGGGCGAGGCAAAACTACGGTGAGGTGGATCTGGAATTGGTTAAATGGACGAACTCAGAGGGTGCTCACTATTGCTTCCTCTTCATCCTGGAAAGAAGTGACAAGTGGAGTGCCATCCACAGGGTTCCGTCCTGGGCCCGGTCCTGTTCAGGATCTTGATTAATGACTTAGATGAAGGGCTAGAAGGCAGGATCATCAAGTTTGCAGATGACACCAAATTGGGAGGGAGAGCCAAGACTCCAGAGGACAGGAGCAGGATTCAAAACGATCTCGACAGATTAGAGAGATGGGCCAAAACTAATAAAATGAAGTTCAACAGTGACAAATGCAAGATACTCCACTTTGGCAGGAAAAACGAAATGCAAAGATACAAAATGGGGTACAATGCCTGGCTCAAAAGCAGTACGTGTGGAAAAGATCTTGGAGTCCTCGTGGGCAACAAGTTAAACATGAGCCAACAATGTGATGTGGCGGCAAAAAAAGCCAATGGGATTTTGGCCTGTATCAATAGGAGCCTAGTGTCTAGATCCAGGGAAGTAATACTACCCCTCTATTCTGCTTTGGTTAGACCACACCTGGAATATTGTGTCCAATTCTGGGCACCACCATTCAAGAGAGATATTGACAAGCTGGAATGTGTTCAGAGGAGAACGACTAAAATGATCAAGGGTCTGGAGAACAAGCCCTATGAGGAGCGGCTTAGGGAACTGGGCATGTTTAGCCTGAAGAAGAGAAGGCTGAGAGGAGATATGATAGCCATGTATAAATATGTGAGAGGAAGCCACAGGGAGGAAGGAGCAAGCTTGTTTTCTGCTTCCCTGGAGACTAGGACGCGGAACAATTGGCTTCAAACTACAAGAGAGGAAATTCCATCTGCACATTAGGAAGAACTTCCTGACTATGAGAGCTGTTCAGCAGTGGAACTCTCTGCCCCGGAGTGTGGTGGAGGCTCCTTCTTTGGAAGCTTTTAAGCAGAGGCTGGATGGCCATTTGTCAGGGGTGATTTGAATGCAATATTCCTGCTTCTTGGCAGAATGGGGTTGGACTGGATGGCCCATGAGGTCTCTTCCAATTCTTTGATTCTATGATTCTATGATTCTATGGCCATCTGTCAGGGGTGATTTGAATGCACTTCCTTCCTTCCTTCCCTCCTTCCTTCTTTCCCTTCTACCCTTTCATCCTTCCATTCCTCTTTCCTCCCTCCTTCCCTCTCTCCCTCTTTCTCCTTCCTTCCCTTTTGTCTTTCCTTCCTTCTCTCTTTCCTCCCTGCCTTCCTTCCCTCACTCCATTCCCTTCCATCCTTTTGTCCTTCCTTCCCTCTCTCTTTCCTTCCTTCCCTCCTTCCTTCTTTCCCTTCTACCCTTTCATCCTTCCATTCCTCTTTCCTCCCTCCTTCCCTCTCTCCCTCTTTCTCCTTCCTTCCCTTTTGTCTTTCCTTCCTTCTCTCTTTCCTCCCTGCCTTCCTTCCCTCACTCCATTCCCTTCCATCCTTTTGTCCTTCCTTCCCTCTCTCTTTCCTTCCTTCCCTCCTTCCTTCTTTCCCTTCTACCCTTTCATCCTTCCATTCCTCTTTCCTCCCTCCTTCCCTCTCTCCCTCTTTCTCCTTCCTTCCATTTTGTCTTTCCTTCCTTCTCCCTTTCCTCCCTCCATTCCCCTCCACCCTTCCTTCCTTCCATCTTCTCTTCCTCCCTTTCCTCTTTCTCTTTTTCCTTCTTCCTTTCCTCCTGGGGGAGGTTTAGCTGGGAGAAGAGAAGTTAGAGCCTCTTTGGGGAGATAGTGTCTCAGTGGACAGTGGGGTCAAGGCTGGGTTGACCTTCAGCATCCAGGATCCAAAGGGCAGGAGTTCCCAATTGGAAGAGGCCACATTCCTCCCATCCCAAGCATGCAGGGACGGCTCCTTCCGTCATCATCCGTGCCCATATTGACAGCCGCAGAAGGGGAAAATTGATAGTCTGGTCAGCATGCATTGCAGTGGGTTTGAGGCCGAGAGGAGGGGACAATGGAGCCGAGCACACGCTCTGCATCCACAAAATATAAATCCCCAAGTTCACTCTCTGGGGCTGCCGGCTGAATGGGATTTGGGGTCGCAGGCAGGGCACTTCTAAAGAAACCATTACCGGGAGCACATCTTCCCCTTCCAAAGGGTCAGGCGGGGAGGTCTCTCTGCTGCACAAAACCCTGGCACTCGGATTGTGCTGGAAAGAAAAAAAGGAAGGCAATGTAGAGTTGGAGATGCATTGACACACATCCAGGCCCAGGTTGTTTGGCTTGTCCGGCCTCCTTCCTAGAAAATCCTTGAATTAAAAAGAAGAAGAATCCACATCACTTTCAGCAATACTTAGCGGGGGGGGGGGGGGGGGGGACTGGTTCAAAAGCAGTTGGATTTGGGAGGGAGGAAGATGAGGGAGAGATAGTCAGTGATAGAAAGAGTGAGTGAGTGAATGAGTGAGTGAGTGAGTGAGTGAAAAACAGACAGATAGTCAGATGATAGATAGATAGATAGATAGATAGATAGATAGATAGGAGAGTCGATGATAGATGATAGATTTGGGAGGTAGATAGGTGGATGGATAGATAGATAGATAGATAGATAGATAAATGAGAGAGAGTCAATGATAGATAGATGATAGATTTGGGAGGTAGGTGGATGGATGGATGGATGGATAGATAGATAGATAGATAGATAGATAGATAGTGAAAGACAGAGAGAGAGAGAGTTGATGATAGATGATAGATTTGGGAGGTAGATAGGTGGATTGATAAGTGGATGGATAGATAGATAGATAGATAGATAGATAGATAGATAGATAAATGAGAGAGAGTCAATGATAGATAGATGATAGATTTGGGAGGTAGGTGGATGGATGGATGGATAGATAGATAGATAGATAGATAGATAGATAGATAGTGAAAGACAGAGAGAGAGAGTTGATGATAGATAGATGATAGATAGATGTGGGAGGTAGATTGGTGGATGGATAGATATATAGATATAGATAGATAGATAGATAGATAGATAGATAGATAGGAGTGAAAGACAGACAAACAAACAGAGATAGATAGATAGATAGATAGATAGATGAGAGTCGATGATAGATAGATTTGGGAGGTAGGTAGGTAGGTAGGTAGGTGGGTGAATAGAGATAGATAGATAGATAGAGTGAAAGACAAACAGAGAGAGAGTCGATGATAGATAAATGATAGATAGATGTGGGAGGTAGATTGGTGGATGGATGGATGGATGGATAGATAGATAGATAGATAGATAGATAGATAGATAGATGATAGAGTGAAAGACAAACAGAGAGAGAGAGAGAGAGAGAGAGAGAGAGAATCCCTGATGAAATGGTATGCATCCATTTGGGGGGTGGGTAGGTAAGTAGGTAGAAAGAAAGAAAGAAAGAAAGAAAGAAAGAAGGAAAGAGATTGTTGATGACAGATAGATAGATAGATAGATAGATAGATAGATAGATAGATAGACAGACCATGATAGATAGATAATAGATAGATATCACTGATGAAACTGTATGTATTCATTTGGGAGGTAGCTAGGTAGGTAAGTAGTAGAGATAGAGAGAGATAGAGAAAGAGACAATTAGATAGATAGATAGATAGATAGATAGATAGATAGATAGATCGACATACAGACAGACATACAGACAGACATCACTGATGTAATGGTATGTATTCATTTGGGAGGTAGGTAGGTAGGTAGGTAGATAGTAGAGAGACAGAGAGATACAGAGAAAGAGACGAGAATGAATGCATGTGACACCATGTGAACCCTCAAGGCTCCCTGCTATGGACACCTGGGATCTGTAGTACGTTTTGCGGAGAAGGTGAAAAACATTGTAAAACGACAGCTCTGAAGATTGCATATTGCGTATAGTTAAAGTAGTGGCAGATTGTAATAATTCTGCAATGCAGATAGGAAGCCATTCTCCCAAAAACTCATGCGAACTACTTATTTCTCAGAGTTAGTCTCAGATGCTACAAAATCCCTGGTTGCATAGAGATATTCCAGACTAACATGGCAATATCCTTGAGTGCTGTGTATCCACCAGAAAAGCATGCAAGATGCAAACAGGATGGAAAGGCCTGCCTGTTGCTATCAGGCCAGCGATGGAGAAATTGGAAAAGTGGGCCACCGAAGAAGCTGCCCACCGAGCTGTATGCAAGTAGCTCATCTCTGCAGTGGGACGTGCATCCTTGCATCTGATCCCCGTTACTAAGCAAGGTTAGCAACAGCCGCACAGCTACAGTCGCTAGTTAAAGCGCTCTCTGCGGAAACAGCTGGTTATCTGGAAAGACACGAAATGCACACGGTCTCGGTTCCATTGCCTTTCTCCCAAGCCCTCCTGGATTTCCGGGCATCGTCCTCGGCTTGTTTCCCTTTTTCGCTTCTCCAAGGAAATAACATCCTTCGTTTGGAAAAAGAAATATATTGTTTAGTCATAGAGATGTGACTAATGTCGACTTGGGCAATAATATCTATATAAATAAAAATGTAATGTTCGTTTGTGGGATTAACACAACTCAAAAACCACTGGGGGAATGGACACCAAATTTGGACACAAGACACCTCTCAGGCCAATGTATGTCCGTCACTCAAAAAAACACCGAAAAACACAGCAGAAAGGACTTAAAAAGCCCCAAAAAGCTAAACGATGAAAAGCTAAATGACAATACAAAAAAAAGGAAGAAAGAGGGAGGGAAGGGGAGAAAAGAAAGAAAGAAAGAAAGACAGAAAGAAAAGAAAGAGGGAGGGAGGGAAAGAAAGAGGGAACAGGAGAAGGAAGCATGGAAGCAAAGAGAGAAGGAAGGAAGGAAGGAAGGAAGGAAGGAAGGAAGGAAGGAAGGAAGGAAGGAAAGAGGTAGAGAAGGAAGAAAGGAGAGAAAGAGGGAGGGAAAGTTAGAGAAGGAAGGAAGGAGAGAAGGAAAGAAAAAAGGGAAAGAAGGATGAAAAGAGGGAGCGAAGAAAGGGGAGAAGATGTAGAGAAAGAGGGAGGGAAGGAAAGAAGGAAAGAGAGAAGGAAGAAAAGAGAGACAGAAGAAGAGAAAGAAAAAGGGGAAAGGAAGCTAAATGACAACACAGAAAAAGGGAAGAAAGAGGGAGGGAAGGGGAGAAAAAAAAGAAAGACAGAAAGACAGAAAGAAAAGAAAGAGGGAGGGAGGGAAAGAAAGAGGGAACGAGAAGGAAGCATGGAAGCAAAGAGAGAAGGAAGGAAGGAAGGAAAGAGGTTGAGAAGGAAGAAAGGAGAGAAAGAGGGAGGGAAAGCTAGAGAAGGAAGGAAGGAGAGAAGGAAAGAAAAAAAGGGAAAGAAGGAAAGAGGGAGCGAAGAAGGGGGGAAGATGTAGAGAAAGAGGGAGGGAAGGAAAGAAGGAAAGAGAGAAGGAAGAAAAGAGAGAAAGAAGAAAGAAAAAGGGGGAAGAAAGCTAAACGACGATACAGAAAAAGGAAAGAAAGAGGGAGGGAAGGGGAGAAAAGAAAGGAAGAAAGGAAGAGGGAAAGAAAGAAGGAAAGCGAGAAGGAAGCATGGAAGCAAAGAGAGAAGGAAGGAAGGAAGGAAGGAAGGAAGGAAGGAAGGAAGGAAGGAAAGAGGTAGAGAAGGAAGAAAGGAGAGAAAAAGGGAGGGAAAGAAAAAGGGTGAAGGAAGGAAAGATAGAGAAGGAGAGAAAGAGAGAAGGAAAGAAAAAAAGGGAAAGAAGGAAGGAAAGAGGGAGCGAAGAAAGGGGGGAAGATGTAGAGAAAGAGGGGGGAAGGAAAGAAGGAAAAAAGAGAGAAGGAAGAAAAGAGACAGAAGAAGAGAAAGAAAAAGGGGGAAGAAAGCTAAAAAGGAAAGAAAGAGGGAGGGAAGGGGAGAAAAGAAAGGAAGAAAGGAAGAGGGAAAGAAAGAAGGAAAGTGAGAAGGAAGCATGGAAGCTAAGAGAGAAGGAAGGAAGGAAAGAGGTAGAGGAGGAAGAAAGGAGAGAAAGAGGGAGGGAAAGAAAAGGGGGGAAGGAAGGAAAGTTAGAGAAGGAAGGAAAGAGAAAAGGAAAGAAAAAAAGGAAAGACGGAAGGAAAGAGGGAGTGAAGGAAGGGGGAAGATGTAGAGAAAGAGGGAGGGAAGGAAAGAAGGAAAGAGAGAAGGAAGAAAAGAGAGACAGCAGAAGAGAAAGAAAACGGGGAAAGGAAGGAAAGAGATAGAGAAGGAAGGAAGACAGGAAGGAAGGATGGGAAGGAAGGAAGGAAAGAAGGAGAGAAAGAGGGAAGATTGCCCACAGCAACACGTGGCGGGTACAGCTAGTATCTATATAAATAAAAATGTAACATTCGTTTGTGGGATTAACAGAACTCAAAAACCACTGGACGAATTGACACCAAATTTGGACACAAGACACCTAACAGTCCAAGGTATGTCCTCCACTCAAAAAAATTGATTTTGTCATTTGGGAGTTGTAGTTGCTGGGATTTATAGTTCACCTACAATCAAAGAGCATTCTGAACTCCACCAACTACAGAATTGAACCAAATGTGGCACACAGAACTCCCATGACCAACAGAAAACACTAGAAGGGTTTGATGGGCATTGACCTTGAGTTCGGAAGTTGTAGTTCACCTACATTCAGAGAGCACTGTGGACCCAAACAATGTTGGATCTGGACCAAATTTGGCACGGATACTCCATATGCCCAAATGTGAACACTGGTGGAGTGTGGGGAAATTAGACCTTGTCATTTGAGAGTTGTAGTTGCTGGGATTTATAGTTAACTCACAATCAAAAAGCATTCTGAACTCCACCAACTATGGAATTGAACCAAACGTGGCACACAGGACTCCCAACAGAAAACACTAGAAGGGTTTCCTGGCCATTGACCTTGAGTTTGGGAGTTGTCGTTGCTGGGATTTGTAGTTCAGCTACAACTAAAGAGCATTCTTAACTACACTAATGATGGAATTGAACCAAACTTGGCACACAGGACTCCCATGACCAACAGAAAACACTAGAAAGGTTTGGCATTGACCTTGAGTTTCGGAGTTGTAGTTCACCTGCATTCAGAGAGTACTGTGGACTCAAACAATGATGGATCTGGACCAAACTTGGCACAGATACTACATATGCCCAAATGTGAACATTAGTGGAGTTTGGGGAAAATAGACCTTGACATTTGGAAGTTGTAGTTGCTGGGATTTATAGTTCACCTACAATCAAAGAGCATTCCGAACCCCACCAATGACAGAATTGGGGCAAACTTCCCACACAGAGACCCCCATGACCAACAGAAAATACCTAAGACCATCCAGTCCAACTTCCTTCACCAGGACAAGAAAATGTAATCAAAGCCTTCCTGACAAAGAGCCATCCAGCTATGATGAGGTCTGACCTCATAAGGATGCTTGCCATAGATGCAGGCGAAACATCAGGAGAGAATGCTTCTAGAACATGGCCATATAGCCCGGAAAAACCTACAACCCATATCTACACATGTCTTCAGTTGCACTAGTTCCTATTAGCCGGCGGTTTTGATGTTTGTGAGTAAACATGTTACGTTATTTTTCAAAGAAGACTTTGTTTTTTTTTTGTCTCTGAGTGCATATTTTGAACTAAGAGGTTTCAAGGGAGAGTATATGGTTTGGGCAACTGCAACTGCAATTTCAATTTCAACTTCAAAGAAACATCTTTAAAACTCTGCTAGTCAAATACATTTTTGTGCAGTGGCATGTCTTTGAGGTTGTGCAAGTGCCTACATTTCCAGAGAGACGAAAGGAGACAGAGCACAGGCGGCGTTCAGCTAGAATAGCTGCTAAAAACCTGAGCTAATTGGGAGATGCCCTAGCACCTCCTACGCAGGGAATTCAGGGCTACGTGGGGATGTCTTTGGAGACTGCTCAGAAGCTACAATTGGTCCAATGGCTGCTCACCGGAGCGGCGTAGAGGGAGCATACCACCCCCCCCCCCATTGCATCACCTCCACTGACTTCCAATCAGCTACCGAGCACAGTTCAAAGTGCTGGCTTTAGCCTATAAAGCCCTAAATGGTTCCGGCCCAGCCTACCTGTCTGAACGTATCTCCCCCTATGAACCACTTCGGAGATTAAGATCTTCTGGGGAAGCCCTGCTCTCAGTCCCACCTTCTTCACAAGCTAAGTTGGTGAGGGCAAGAGACGGGGCCTTCTCAATGGTGGCCCCTTGGTATGGAGCTCCCTCCCTAGTGATATCAGGGCAGCCCTCTCTCCTAGAGTTTGGAAAGAGATTCAAAACCTGGCTCGAGGAACAGGCGTTTGAAAAATAGAGCAGTGCAGAAATGTTAGTATGGAATATGTGCAAGTTGTTAGGGATTCGTCATCTTCAGAAGAGGAAGGGGAGCAGGGAAGTACTCAGGAATTGGAGGGAGAAGAAGAATCAGATGCTGAGGTTGTGCAAGTGCCTACATTTCCAGAGAGACGAAAGGAGACAGAGGACAGGCGGCGTTCAGCTAGAATAGCTGCTAAAAACCTTAGCTAATTGGGAGACACCCTTGCATTTCCTGCGTGGGGAATTCATGGCTATAAATCAGAAGCAGGAGCAGTCAGCTTTCGCTGGTAAGGACGACTCTGATGCTGATGTTTTCACTCCAATTGAGCCTGCTTTGTGTCTGCTGCTAAGGACTTAGTGGTCATTGCCTGTTGTCTGATGGAAGACTGCTGTTTCTTTTGGGACTTTGTAAGAGACTTTACTTTGCGTCTGCATTAAGACTTCCTTGCTTTCTTTTGCATTTTTCAACTGTATTTGCTTATCCTTCGTGCTTGCTGAAGTAAAGCATTTTTCTTTTACTGGGTTGTTGTAGGTTTTTTCGGGCCATATGGCCATGTTCTAGAGGCATTTTCTCCTGACGTTTCGCCTGCATCTATGGCAACCATCCTCAAAGGTAATGAGGTCTTTTACTTTCTTTTACTTTTTCTTTTACTTTCAACATTGTATTTAGGCTGTTTTTGCAGGGCAACTCAGGTCAGGAGTCGACTTAAGACTACGACTCTGGATGACGTGCTTTATTGAAATGTATTTTTATTATGCTTATGTTTTAATTTTTAATTTATGTTTTAATTGATATGGTATGTTTTAAGGCACTGTGGAGGTGCGATTGTAAGTCACCTTGAGTCCTCCTCAGGGTAGAGAAAGGTGGATATAAATAAGGTAAATAAATAAATAGACTTTTTTGTCATGTCAGGAGCGACTTAAGAAACTGCAAGTCGCTTCTGGTGAGAGAGAATTGGCTGTCTGCAAGGATGTTGCCCAGGGGACATTGCCCAGATGTTTTTTATGTTTCACCATATTTATGGGAGGCTTCTCTCATGTCCCCGCATGGGAAACTGGAGCTGACAGAAGGAGCTCATCCGTGCTCTGCACGGATTTGAACCTGCGACCTCAGTCCTGCCAGCACAGGGGTTTAGCCCACTGTGCTACCAGGGGCTCCAATAAAGACATGGTTTATCAGTTTAATAAAGACATGGTTTATCAGTTTAACAGCTGAGTTACCTGTGTGCCATTACATGAATGTTTGTGAACATCACTTGTTCAAAGGGCTGACTTCTAACAAGGTCATGCCTTTCCGTGACTAGTGGTTTTCAAAAGGTGGACTCCAGATGTTCATAGAGATTCAGATCTGGATCGTTTTTTTCATTTTCAATAAGATTATTAATACCATTTTCCCCCCCCAAAATTAAGTAGCCAATTGACAGGGCCAGCCATAGGGAATTTTCAAGTGTAAGCGGGGGTGCCTCAGGAACACCCTCCGGGGATTCGCGCTATATGCAAATGCGTATCTTGCGATTGCTTCAGCTGCTCCTCCAAGGATGTTAAAACATCCGCATGTCCCCTGGGTAACATCCTTGCAGATGGCCAATTCTCTCACACCAGAAGTGACTTGCTGTTTCTCAAATTGCTCCTGACACACACACACACAAATTGATTGCTTTAAAGTGACTTCCAACCGGGAGTGTCTCAAGAGCGCCCCTCGGGGATTAGCACCATATGCAAATGCGCATCTTGTGATTGCTTCAGCCGCCCCTGCAAGGATGGTAAAACATCCTGGTGTCCCTGGGTAACATCCTTGCAGATGGCCAATTCTCTCACGCCAGAAGTGACTTGCTGTTTCTCAAATTGCTCCTGATACACACACAAAAGGATTGCTTTAAAATGACTTCCAACCGGGGGCGCCTCAAGAGCACCCCTCAGGGATTTGCACTATATGCAAATGCGTATCTTGCGATTGCTTCAGCCGCCCCTGCAAGGATGGTAAAACATCCAGGTGTCCCTGGGTAACATCCTTGCAGATGGCCAATTCTCTCACACCAGAAGCGACTTGCTGTTTCTCAAGTTGCTCCTGACACACACACACACACACACACACAAATTGTTTGCTTTAAAGTAACTTCCAACCGGGGGTGTCTCAAGAGCGCCCCTCGGGGATTAGCGCCGTATGCAAATGCGCATCTTGCGATTGCTTCAGCCACCCCTGCAAGGATGGTAAAACATCCAGGTGTCCCATCCTTGCAGATGGCCAATTCTCTCACACCAGAAGTGACTTGCTGTTTCTCAAGTTGCTCCTGACACACACACAGATTGATTGCTTTAAAGTGACTTCCAACCGGGGGTGTCTCAAGAGCGCCCCTCGGGGATTAGCTCTGTATGCAAATGCGCATCTTGCGATTGCTTCAGCTGCCCCTGCAAGGATGGTAAAACACCCTGGTGTCCCTGGGTAACATCCTTGCAGATAGCCAATTCTCTCACACCAGAAGTGACTTGCTGTTTCTCAAGTTGCTCCTGACACACACACACACAAATTGATTGCTTTAAAGTGACTTCCAACCGGGGGTGTCTCAAGAGCACCCCTCGGAGATTAGCGCCATATGCAAATACGCATCTTGCCTATTGCTTCAGCCACCCTTGCCAATTGGGGATTCCGGCCTGACTTAAGAGCCAGAAAGATTTGCAAAAAATCCCTGAAACTGCTGCTACAAGGAACATTTGCTAAGCTCCTTCAAGAAAAGTTGTCACCTCCCGAGCGTCACGGCTCCCCCATCAACATCCTTCAAATCTCATCCTTTTCAGCTTTTCAGCGTGCAATCCATCTTTCTCCTCCGGTTTCAACCTCAGCCTTGCCCTCTGCTTCCTACCATTATCTCTGCTTGCAATCGGCTCAGTCCCTTCCCTGCATCTCCAATGAGCCAGGAGAGTCCCCAGAGGTCTCCAGGGCGCTTTGAAGAAGCACTTACTTCTTCTGGGACCAAAAACCTTCCTTTCTTTCCTTCTTGCTGCAGAAGGGAGGGAGAGACTTTTCCTCCCCGCTCGTATGTCCTTCTCTTGGCAAACCAGCAAAAGATGAAGACAAATTCAACCAGAATAATGAAAACCCAAAGGCAGGGCTGAAAGGAGGGTTGACCCCATTACGATTCCAAGAATCAAGGTGATGGAAAGAGATTGTTTCTATCTTGCATTTTTAATTAGTGCTGCAATACAGCCCAAACACTCGTTTGTTTTTTCCCACTTCTCGGTATCTACTGATATGGCACGAGATCACACATTTTGAATAACATATCTAGAGGGGTAAACATGCGAGCATTAATGCGGTGCCAAGAAAAGGGAAGGACAGAGAGAGAAGTGGGAAGAAGAATCATAGAATCATAGAATCAAAGAGTTGGAAGAGGACTCATGGGGCATCCAGTCCAACCCCATTCTGCCAAGAAGCAGGAATATTGCATTCAAATCACCCCTGACAGATGGCCATCCAGCCTCTGCTTAAAAGCTTCCAAAAAGGAGCCTCCACCACACTCCGGGACAGAGAGTTCGACTGCTGAACGGCTCTCACAGTCAGGAAGTTCTTCCTGATGTTCAGATGGAATCTACTCTCTTGAAGTTTGAAGCCATTGTTCCCTTGCGTCCTAGTCTCCAGGGAAGCAGGAAACAAGCTTGCTCCCTCCTCTTCCCTGTGGCTTCCTCTCACATATTTATACATGGCTATCATATCTCCTATCAGCCTTCTCTTCTTCAGGCTAAACATGCCCAGCTCCTTAAGCCGCTCCTCATAGGGCTTGTTCTCCAGACCCTTGATCATTTTAGTCGCCCTCCTCTGGACACATTCCAGCTTGTCAATATCTCTCTTGAATTGTGGTGCCCAGAATTGGACACAATATTCCAGGTGTGGTCTAATCAAAGCAGAATAGAGCATGGGGAGCATGACGTCCCTAGATCTAGACACTATGCTCCTCTTGAGGCAGGCCAAAATCCCGTTGGCTTTTTTTGCCACCACATCACATTGTTGGCTCATGTTTAACTTGTTGTCCACAAGGACTCCAAGATCTTTTTCACACGTACTGCTCTCAAGCCAAGCGTCCACCATTCTGTATCTTTGCATTTCGTTTTTTCTGCCAAAGTGGAGTATCTTGCATTTGTCACTGTTGAACTTAATTTTGTTAGATTTGGCCAATCATCTCTCTAATCCGCCTTGGTTAGACCACACCTGGAATATTGTGTCCAATTCTGGGCATCACAATTCAAGAGAGATATTGACAAGCTGGAATGTGTCCAGAGGAGAGCAACTAACACGATCAAGGGTCTGGAGAACAAGCCCTATGAGGAGCGGCTTAAGGAGCTGGGCATGTTTAGCCTGAAGAAGAGAAGGCTGAGAGGAGATATGATAGCCATGTATAAATATGTGAGAGGAAGCCACAGGGAGGAGGAGGGAGCAAGCTTCCTTTCTGCTTCCCTGGAGACTAGGACGCAATGCAACAATGGCTTCAAACTACAAGAGAGGAGATTCCATCTGAACATGAGGAAGAACTTCCTGACTGTGAGAGCTGTTCAGCAGTGGAACTCTCTGCCCCAGAGAGTGGTTGAGGCTCCTTCTTTAGAAGCTTTTAAACAGAGGTTGTATGGCCATCTGTCAGGGGTGATTTGAATGCAATATTCCTGCTTCTTGGCAGGGGGTTGGACTGGATGGCCCACCAGCTATCTTCCAACTCTTTGATTCTATGATTCTAAGGGACAAGCAACTTTCTTCATAAACTGTTTCTTCCTCCGACAAAGGAAATCCTTGACCCCTCCCTGAGCAATTTGGCTTAAGCTCTGCTGGCGTGGGGTCCCTACACCCGGTCCCAATTGCGTTATGGCTGCAGCGAGTGGTCCTTACTAAACAGAGTCCTTTAGTAGATTTCCAAGAGGAAAGAAGGCTTTCAGTTCCCAGCAAAGGCTGGCTGTAGAGTTGTGGAACTAAATTCCCCAACCAAGGCTATGCTGTAGTTCTCTGTAGACCTGTGGGACTGGATCCCCCCAGCAAAGCTGTAAAAGGCGAAGCTTTCTACAGGTGGAACTGATTCACATCCTGTACAAAATGCTTCTCTGTGTGAACTGAACTAGAGGTCCCCTTTTTCCCTCCTTAACCCAGAAAAAGGGGCGGAACCAGATGTGGCCCTAGGCAATTTTCAACGGTAAGCAAACAGTATTTTGGTGCCCCCCCCAACCAATCATTGATATATATTTTCTGTTTGTCGTGGGAGTTCTGTGTCCTATATTTGGTTCAATTCCATCATTGGTGGAGTTCAGAATGCTCTTTGATTGTAGGTGAACTATAACAGAGGCGGCCCTAGGTAATTTCCAACAGTAAGCAAACAGTATTTTGCCCCCCCCCCCCCAACAATCATTGATATATATTTTCTGTTTGTCGTGGGAGTTCTGTGTCCCATATTTGGTTCAATTCCATCATTGGTGGAGTTCAGAATGCTCTTTGATTGTAGGTGAACTATACATCCCAGTAACTACACTTGCCGCATTTGCTCCCTTGCCTGGCCTGCTTTGGGTCCGGAGGTGTGCCTAAAGACCCCGGCGTGTGCACCAAAAGTCACCTCTTCTCCTGACTTTCTCCTCAGCCACTGGGACCAAGAGAGAGAGAGAGAGAGAGAGAGAGAGAGAGAGAGAGAGAGGTGGAGGTGCCCACCTTTCCTGAAGGCGCAAAAACAAAGGAGGGAGCGGAGGTGGGAGATACCTCCAGCCAGAGGGGCTCTCTCTCTCTCTCTCTCTCTCTCCTGGTCCCAATGGTTGAAGAGAAAGTCAGGAGAAGAGGAGACTTTTGGTGCGCACGCTGGGGTCTTCAGACACGCCTCTGGACCCAAAGCAGACCAGATGTGGTGGCTCCGCCCCTTGGTCCACCCGCGGATTGGGGAGAGGAGAGCGCCGGGGGATCAGGAAAGGGAGCCAGTCATGGGGAAGGGATCGAACACGGAGAACGATTGAGCGCCAGCTCTGCTCGCGCACCCGGTGGCCAGGTGGAGCAGGGACGAGAGGGGCGAGGCGAGGCGAGGCTCAAGGGCCCGGCCCCTTTGGGAAGAGGATCGCCCGACAGTGAGGCAAGAAAGCCGAGGCTCCCCCCGGACTGCTAGGGCTGTTGTGAGCTGAGGGGGCACTCCTCCTTAAGTGGCGGTCAAGAGGCATTTACAGAGGCACCTCTGCACCCCTGGCAAAAAAAAGTGTTCTGCGACCGCTTACTTCGCGTAATGGACGAGCCGCCCCTGGGCGGAACTAAAGAACATAATGATAATTGATGGGTCATTGGCCCTATGATTGCAAACCAAGAGAAGCCACCTTATTGCAAAATGCATGGAACTTTGGAATACATGCAAACACTCAATAGAAAGGAAAAGAAGTTGGAGTTCCCGGTACAGCCGTACCAGCACAGCAGGCATTGGAAAATCAGTGCCTTTAAAAGTCCCCGAATGTGCCGATGCAGCTGTTTTGTGCAGGCGAGGCTTTCCATTCATTGAAAGGTGCTAATTTATCAGTGGTAGAGACGCTGCCGGGAGGAGGGCGAGATTAATCCAGGAGGATGAAATCCACACCATATGGACAGAGATACCCTTGCAAAAGCCACCAAGATTGCAGCTTTAACTGGAGCCCAGCTGGGAGATTAGGATGTTATTGCAGCTGATCGAAGGGCAGTTTAAAAATATCCACCACATCATCGCCCACCCTTGCGCGTCCCTTTCTTTCTCTTTCTTTTCTATCTTCCTTCCTTCCGTTGTAGTATAAAGTGCAGCTCCAGCTACACTGCAATATTTTGACTAGGACATCTAATCACCTCTCAACGAAAGTTTGCTCTAGGCACTGTCAGGCCATTATATGCTAATCAAGGTGGTCAATTGAAACATTCACACCTAGCTCCAGCAGACAAGAGTCCTTTGTCCCACCCTGGTCATTCCACAGATATATAAACCCTTTTCCCTAATTCCAACAGACCTCACTACCTCTGAGGATGCTTGCCATAGATGCAGGCGAAACGTCAGGAGAGAATGCCTCTAGAACATGGCCATATAGCCCGAAAAAACCTACAACAACCCAATATTTTAACTTACTTTACTTACTTAGGCGGTCACTTGTTGTCTGAGTAAGAGTGTCCTCTAAGTGTGGTGTCCTGGCGGTGGGTCCATAGGTGGCCGTGGAGCCCTATTCTTGACCCGCATGTTCTCCTCCAGTGAGGGCATCAGTTTCCAGACGGAAGGTGGTCCCGGTCAGGCCATTATATGCTAATCAAGGTGGTCAGCTGAAACATTCACACCTAGCTCCAGCAGACAAGAGTCCTTTGTCCCACCCTGGTCCTTCCACAGATATATAAACCCTTTTTCCTAGTTCCAACAGACCTCACTATCTCTGAAGATGCTTGCCATAGATGCAGGCGAAACGTCAGGAGAGAATGCCTCTAGACCATGGCCATATAGCCCAAAAAAACCTACAACAACCCAATATTTTTACTTACTTTACTTACTTAGGCGGTCACTTGTTGTCTGAGTAAGAGTGCTCTCTAAGTGTGGTGTCCTGGTGGTGAGTCCTTAGGAGGCTGTGGAGCCCTATTCTTGACCCACATGTTCTCCTCCAGTGAGGGCATCAGTTTCCAGACGGAAGGTGGTCCCGGTCAGGGTTGGCTTGACACGCTTTCCTCTTGGCACGTTTCTCTCTTTCACCCTCCATTTGTGCCTTTTCAAATTCTACAGCACTGCTGGTCACAGCTGACCTCCAAGGGCCAGGGCTTTCCATCTCTCTCTTGGTGTCTATGCCACCTTTTTTCAATCTCTTTTCCTGCCCTCCAACATTCTGTTTTCCAGTCTTGAGTTCGGAGTAGAGCAACTGCTTTGAGAGACGGTGGTCGGGTATTCGGACAACGTGGCTGGCCCAGTGGAGTTGATGGCAGAGAAACATCGCTTCAATGCTGGTGGTCTTTGCATCTTCCAGCATGCTGACATTTGTCCACCTGTCTTCCCAAAAGATTTGCATGATTTTTTGGAGCAGCGCTGATGGAATCGTTCCAGGAATTGCGTATGACATCTGTAGACAGTCCAAGTAGCAGGGTTGGGAGGACAATAGCTTTATAAACGAGCACCTTGGTCTCCCTACGGATGTCCCGGTCCTCCAACACTCTCTGCTTCAGCCATAGCAGAGCACCTGATGAACCAACCTGGACACAGCATATTATTTGAGAACACAGAAGTGCTGGACCACTCTCACAACCACCATGTCAGGCTACACAGAGAAGCCATTGACATCCACAAGAAGCAGGTGGACAATTTCAACAGAAAGGAGGAAACCATGAAAATGAACAAAATCTGGCTACCAGTATTTAAAAACTCAAAAATTACAACAGCAAACAACAGAGGGGAAACAAACAGGCACATAAAATCACTCTCAACAAAAGATTCACCCCAGGCACTTCCAAGCCATTGAATGCTAATCAAGGTGATCAGCTGAAACATTCACACCTAGCCCCAGCAGACAAAAGTCCTTTGTCTCACCCTGGTCATTCCACAGATATATAAACCCACTTTTCCTACTTCCAACAGACCTCACTACCTCTGAGGATGCTTGCCATAGATGCAGGCAAAACGTCAGGAGAAAAATTGCCTCCAGAAAATGGCCATATAACGCGGAAAAACCTACAACAACTCTCTGCTTCATTTGGAAGAATGCTGCACTCGCAGAGCTCAGGTGGTGTTGTATTTCAGTGTCAATGTTGACTTTTGTGGAGAGTGCTTCATTTGGAAGAATGCTGCACTCGCAGAGCTCAGGTGGTGTTGTATTTCAGTGTCAATGTTGACTTTTGTGGAGAGTGCTTCATTTGGAAGAATGCTGCACTCGCAGAGCTCAGGAAGTGTTGTATTTCAGTGTCAATGTTGACTTTTGTGGAGAGTGCTTCATTTGGAAGAATGCTGCACTCGCAGAGCTCAGGTGGTGTTGTATTTCAGTGTCAATGTTGACTTTTGTGGAGAGTGCTTCATTTGGAAGAATGCTGCACTCGCAGAGCTCAAGCAGTGTTGTATTTCAGTGTCAATGTTGACTTTTGTGGAGAGTGCTTCATTTGGAAGAATGCTGCACTTGCAGAGCTCAGGAAGTGTTGTATTTCAGTGTCAATGTTGACTTTTGTGGAGAGGTGCTTCATTTGGTAGAATGCTGCACTCGCAGAGCTCAGGTGGTGTTGTATTTCAGTGTCAATGTTGACTTTTGTGGAGAGTGCTTCATTTGGAAGAATGCTGCACTCGCAGAGCTCAAACAGTGTTGTATTTCAGTGTCAATGTTGACTTTTGTGGAGAGTGCTTCATTTGGAAGAATGCTGCACTCGCAGAGCTCAAGCAGTGTTGTATTTCAGTGTCAATGTTGACTTTTGTGGAGAGTGCTTCATTTGGAAGAATGCTGCACTTGCAGAGCTCAAGCAGTGTTGTATTTCAGTGTCAATGTTGACTTTTGTGGAGAGGTGCTTCATTTGGAAGAATGCTGCACTCGCAGAGCTCAGGTGGTGTTGTATTTCAGTGTCAATGTTGACTTTTGTGGAGAGGTGCTTCATTTGGAAGAATGCTGCACTCGCAGAGCTCAGGTGGTGTTGTATTTCAGTGTCAATGTTGACTTTTGTGGAGAGTGCTTCATTTGGAAGAATGCTGCACTTGCAGAGCTCAGGAAGTGTTGTATTTCAGTGTCAATGTTGACTTTTGTGGAGAGGTGCTTCATTTGGTAGAATGCTGCACTCGCAGAGCTCAGGTGGTGTTGTATTTCAGTGTCAATGTTGACTTTTGTGGAGAGTGCTTCATTTGGAAGAATGCTGCACTCGCAGAGCTCAAACAGTGTTGTATTTCAGTGTCAATGTTGACTTTTGTGGAGAGTGCTTCATTTGGAAGAATGCTGCACTCGCAGAGCTCAAGCAGTGTTGTATTTCAGTGTCAATGTTGACTTTTGTGGAGAGTGCTTCATTTGGAAGAATGCTGCACTTGCAGAGCTCAAGCAGTGTTGTATTTCAGTGTCAATGTTGACTTTTGTGGAGAGGTGCTTCATTTGGAAGAATGCTGCACTCGCAGAGCTCAGGTGGTGTTGTATTTCAGTGTCAATGTTGACTTTTGTGGAGAGGTGCTTCATTTGGAAGAATGCTGCACTCGCAGAGCTCAGGTGGTGTTGTATTTCAGTGTCAATGTTGACTTTTGTGGAGAGTGCTTCATTTGGAAGAATGCTGCACTTGCAGAGCTCAGGAAGTGTTGTATTTCAGTGTCAATGTTGACTTTTGTGGAGAGGTGCTTCATTTGGAAGAATGCTGCACTCGCAGAGCTCAGGTGGTGTTGTATTTCAGTGTCAATGTTGACTTTTGTGGAGAGGTGCTTCATTTGGAAGAATGCTGCACTCGCAGAGCTCAGGTGGTGTTGTATTTCAGTGTCAATGTTGACTTTTGTGGAGAGTGCTTCATTTGGAAGAATGCTGCACTTGCAGAGCTCAGGAAGTGTTGTATTTCAGTGTCAATGTTGACTTTTGTGGAGAGGTGCTTCATTTGGAAGAATGCTGCACTCGCAGAGCTCAGGTGGTGTTGTATTTCAGTGTCAATGTTGACTTTTGTGGAGAGGTGCTTCATTTGGAAGAATGCTGCACTCGCAGAGCTCAGGTGGTGTTGTATTTCAGTGTCAATGTTGACTTTTGTGGAGAGTGCTTCATTTGGAAGAATGCTGCACTCGCAGAGCTCAAGCAGTGTTGTATTTCAGTGTCAATGTTGACTTTTGTGGAGAGTGCTTCATTTGGAAGAATGCTGCACTCGCAGAGCTCAAGCAGTGTTGTATTTCAGTGTCAATGTTGACTTTTGTGGAGAGTGCTTCATTTGGAAGAATGCTGCACTCGCAGAGCTCAAACAGTGTTGTATTTCAGTGTCAATGTTGACTTTTGTGGAGAGTGCTTCATTTGGAAGAATGCTGCACTCGCAGAGCTCAAGCAGTGTTGTATTTCAGTGTCAATGTTGACTTTTGTGGAGAGTGCTTCATTTGGAAGAATGCTGCACTTGCAGAGCTCAAGCAGTGTTGTATTTCAGTGTCAATGTTGACTTTTGTGGAGAGGTGCTTCATTTGGAAGAATGCTGCACTCGCAGAGCTCAGGTGGTGTTGTATTTCAGTGTCAATGTTGACTTTTGTGGAGAGGTGCTTCATTTGGAAGAATGCTGCACTCGCAGAGCTCAGGTGGTGTTGTATTTCAGTGTCAATGTTGACTTTTGTGGAGAGTGCTTCATTTGGAAGAATGCTGCACTTGCAGAGCTCAGGAAGTGTTGTATTTCAGTGTCAATGTTGACTTTTGTGGAGAGGTGCTTCATTTGGAAGAATGCTGCACTCGCAGAGCTCAGGTGGTGTTGTATTTCAGTGTCAATGTTGACTTTTGTGGAGAGGTGCTTCATTTGGAAGAATGCTGCACTCGCAGAGCTCAGGTGGTGTTGTATTTCAGTGTCAATGTTGACTTTTGTGGAGAGTGCTTCATTTGGAAGAATGCTGCACTTGCAGAGCTCAGGAAGTGTTGTATTTCAGTGTCAATGTTGACTTTTGTGGAGAGGTGCTTCATTTGGAAGAATGCTGCACTCGCAGAGCTCAGGTGGTGTTGTATTTCAGTGTCAATGTTGACTTTTGTGGAGAGTGCTTCATTTGGAAGAATGCTGCACTCGCAGAGCTCAAGCAGTGTTGTATTTCAGTGTCAATGTTGACTTTTGTGGAGAGTGCTTCATTTGGAAGAATGCTGCACTCGCAGAGCTCAAGCAGTGTTGTATTTCAGTGTCAATGTTGACTTTTGTGGAGAGTGCTTCATTTGGAAGAATGCTGCACTTGCAGAGCTCAAGCAGTGTTGTATTTCAGTGTCAATGTTGACTTTTGTGGAGAGTGCTTCATTTGGAAGAATGCTGCACTCGCAGAGCTCAAGCAGTGTTGTATTTCAGTGTCAATGTTGACTTTTGTGGAGAGTGCTTCATTTGGAAGAATGCTGCACTCGCAGAGCTCAGGAAGTGTTGTATTTCAGTGTCAATGTTGACTTTTGTGGAGAGGTGCTTCATTTGGTAGAATGCTGCACTCGCAGAGCTCAGGTGGTGTTGTATTTCAGTGTCAATGTTGACTTTTGTGGAGAGTGCTTCATTTGGAAGAATGCTGCACTCGCAGAGCTCAAGCAGTGTTGTATTTCAGTGTCAATGTTGACTTTTGTGGAGAGGTGCTTCATTTGGAAGAATGCTGCACTTGCAGAGCTCAGGAAGTGTTGTATTTCAGTGTCAATGTTGACTTTTGTGGAGAGGTGCTTCATTTGGAAGAATGCTGCACTCGCAGAGCTCAGGTGGTGTTGTATTTCAGTGTCAATGTTGACTTTTGTGGAGAGTGCTTCATTTGGAAGAATGCTGCACTTGCAGAGCTCAAGCAGTGTTGTATTTCAGTGTCAATGTTGACTTTTGTGGAGAGTGCTTCATTTGGAAGAATGCTGCACTCGCAGAGCTCAAGCAGTGTTGTATTTCAGTGTCAATGTTGACTTTTGTGGAGAGTGCTTCATTTGGAAGAATGCTGCACTTGCAGAGCTCAGGAAGTGTTGTATTTCAGTGTCAATGTTGACTTTTGTGGAGAGGTGCTTCATTTGGAAGAATGCTGCACTCGCAGAGCTCAGGTGGTGTTGTATTTCAGTGTCAACCTTGAAGAGAGGTGGCTGCCAAGAGAGTGGAAATGGTCAACATTTTCTAATGTTCTATATATATATATGCCATCCCCTGCCACGCATTGCTGTGGCCCCCAGTCTGTGTATAAGTTTTGTATGTGTATATGTGTGTGTATATATTTGTGTATATGTGTGTTTGCGTATATATGTGTGGTTTTGCACATGCATTGTAATTTTGGGGGGGGGGTTGCCTTTTAAGTCCCTTCAATTGTGTTTTTCAGTGTTTTTATGAGTGATGGTCACTTGTTGGCCTGAGAGGTGTCACACACACATAAATATGCACAGTGTGCATGTGCGTATGTATATGTATGTGTATATGTATATATGGTGTATTTTCTGTTCCGCAGGGATTTTGTAAGTGTGTGTGTGTGTTTATGAGCGATGGACACTCGTTGGACTGTTAGGTGTCTTGTGTCCAAATTTGGTGTCAATTCGTCCAGTGGTTTTTGAGTTATGTTCATCCCACAAATGAACATTATACATACATACACACACACACACACATACACACACATCCAAAATTAGATCCCCAAATATTGGGAGGATGCTCGATTCCTACAGAAACCGCAAACCGTTCCCAACCAGTTCCTTTTCTGAACACTCTCCGCGTTTAGTGCCATCTATTCAAATTAATTCCCTTAATGGAGTTGCCAGTCGCGTGCTGTGCATTTCAATTAAATGGTTTCCAATATTTTATATAGCCAACCTGCAGTTCTGTGGGAGGATGAGAAAAAGGAAGGAAGGAAGATGGGAAGATGGATTGCTGAGATGTCAAACAGTGTTGTCTTTACGTACGCAAGGGGTAAAGATGGAGAGAGGAACTAGGGGCCCTTCTACACTGCCATATAATCCAGATTATTAAAGCAAATAATCCATATTAGTATCTGCTTTGAACTGGATTACATGAGCCTACACCAAGCATGGGCAAACTTGGGCCCTCCAGGTGTTTTGGACTCCAACTCCCACAATTCCTAATAGTTTCACTCTTTGTAACTCTTCATAATTCAGAACAATCATGTGATCAGTTGCACTAACTCATATCATGTCCTTTTACAAGAGATTAAAAATGGTCTTTCTTTGTTCATGTGGAGAAACTCCTCCAACAGCTCATGAAGCAAGAGCACACTCCAAACCCTCTCTCTCTCTGCTTCCCACTGCAAGCAGCTGCATAGCTCAAGCCTGAATAAAAATGTAACGGTATCCAAAAGTCCCAGTCTCAGCCTGCTCCCTGGGCATTGCCCAGCCAATCTGCTTCATGCATATAATTGTAAAAATGTGACAGTATCCAAAAGTCCTAGGCTCAGCTAGCTCCCTGGGCATTGCCCAGCCAATCAGCTTCATGCATCTTATTGTAAAAATGTGACAGTATCCAAAAGTCCTAGGCTCAGCCAGCTCTCTGGGCATTGCCCAGCCAATTAGCTTCATGCATCTTATTGTAAAAATGTGACAGTATCCAAAAGTCCTAGGTTCAGCCAGCTCTCTGGGCATTGCCCAGCCAATCAGCTTCATGCATCTTATTGTAAAAATGTGACAGTATCCAAAAGTCCTAGGCTCAGCCAGCTCTCTGGGCATTGCCCAGCCAATCAGCTTCATGCATCTTATTGTAAAAATGTGACAGTATCCAAAAGTCCTAGGCTCAGCCAGCTCTCTGGGCATTGCCCAGCCAATTAGCTTCATGCATCTTATTGTAAAAATGTGACAGTATCCAAAAGTCCTAGGTTCAGCCAGCTCTCTGGGCATTGCCCAGCCAATCAGCTTCATGCATCTTATTGTAAAAATGTGACAGTATCCAAAAGTCCCAGGCTCAGCCTGCTCTCCAGGCATTGCCCAATCAGCTTCGTGCATCTTATTTTACAGCTGGTACACACACGCTTACTGATTTCTTGCATGCTCCAACATAGACCGAGTGTAGATAAACTTGTTTTGGACTCCAACTTTTAAGCTGCTGAAGGGGCAAAGGAAGGGGCCTCAAGCTGTTAGGAATTGTGGGAGTTGGAGTCCAAAACACCTGGAGGGCCCAAGTTTATTCACACCTGGTCTATGTTGGAGCATGCAAGGAATCAGTGTGTGTGTGTGCCAACTGGAAAATAAGATGCACGAAGCTGATTGGTTGGGCAATGCCTGGGGAGCAGGTTGAGCCCGGGCCTTTTGGGTACTGTTACATTTTTATTCAGGCTTGAGCTATGCAGATGTTTGCAGAGAGAGTTTGGAGTGTGCTCTTGCTTCATATGTGTGTGTGTGTGTTCTGGCATGGCTGTGCCAGGGGTTTGAATTCCCTTTTTCTTTCTTTGCTTGTTTATTATGTTAGAGACCCTAAATTGGGTCTTCTTAGGTCCACGTCGCGGGAGCACGAAAGGAAAGAGACAGTCCGAATGAAAGATCAAAAAAACAAGTTTTTATTTTTAATTTCTTCATGAAGAAGACGGACAGCCAGGCAACATACACAGATGCTACCCTTCAAGTGACTGCCGTGCTCTTCCCTTGAAATCTGCAAACTTTATAGCCCAGTGCAAACAAAAAGGGAAAGTACCACTACAAAAGGGAAAGTACCACATCAACAATTTTAACCTTTAACAAAAGAAAACATTTTCTTTTCATGGAAAGTACTCTCTTTCCAGCCCCTCTCCCTTGACCTTTTGATGGAAAGTACCTTCTTGTACTACAACCTTTGAAGTTAACCACAACGCATCCTGTGTAAGAAAGTACCTTCTTGTACTTAAAAACATTTTCTTCCGTATTGCTCTTTTCAAGTCAGAGAAAGGGTATGTTTCTCTTTTGCTGTTAATTTCATTCAAAGCCCCTTGCTTAATTTCACTCAGAGACCCTTAAAGCCTCCTTCAGCATGAATTCCTGAAGGCTATGGACTTTGCAATTTGGTAGCTTCTTCCAGATTGCAGTTATAGGGCCAGCAACCTGTTAATCATTGTTGCAGCCTTTAGATCCACCCTTTTCTCCAGGGTTTTGGAGGGAAAAGGGACCTTTAGCTCACTTATCACGAAGAAACCTTTCCAACAGGATGTGTGAGATTCTCCCACCTGTAGAAAGCTTCGTTTCTCACAAACTTCGGGGGAAAGCAGTTCCACAGCTTTACTAAGACATACAGCCAGCTTTGCTGGAAGGTAAAGGACACCAGCTGGAAAATCTACAAAGTCTTGGCTGGTAAGGTCTACTCGAGTTACCCATAAAGCAAATTGGAACCGGGAGTAGGGCCTCACACCAGCCTAAGAACAGATTGCCCAGGGAAGGGTCAAGGATTTCCTTTATAGTTCTTGAAGCAAGTTGCCTGTCCCTTTTGGGCAAATTAAGGAAGCTACCAGTTTTCCAGAGTTTTAAAGTATTTGATTGATTTGTTGAAGATTTAAGCATTAATAAAGAATCTTGTTAAACTTTCTAAGCTTCTAAAGACTTTGTATAGGGAAATCCATAGGACCTCTCAGCCGAGGCACCCCGGGTGTCCCGCTGGGCATATAGAGACTACGTCCTGTCAATAGACAATTGCTACAGGCCCAGCCTGTGACAGCACAATAGATAGATAGATAGATAGATAGATAGATAGATAGATAGATCGTCCCTACTTTGCAGATTTTCATTTTTCACAGGTGGTCCTGGTGTCAATGGGGCCTAAGTGGTGTCAAACTGAAGTCGAACATGACCCACCCTCATAAGAGATAGTAACTTATAGTTTTGCTAAGGGCAAGGACGCCAGGCTGGATAATAAGGGTTAAGCCTTGGTCAGTTTGGTGTGTATCATTTAATCAAGGCTTTATGCTCTATTTTCATATGTTTACAGCAGAAAATAACCAATTTATTACTGAAAATCATGCCACAAAAGTATTTGACTTTTTCCATCTGAGACACACCTGGGCTCCTGATGGTCCCCCATCTCGCAAACAAGGGACTCTCTTTCCCCCTCATGGATATATTTCCCTTTATGGACCTTCCTATGAATAATATGAACTATGGACACTGGGGGAAGGTAGTTGGGTTTACTCTCTGTATTATGATTTATATATTTTCCTATTTTCTCCTGTATTTCTATATTTCTCTTCATGTATTTGACCTTGCCCTGACCCTTTTGCCCCCTTCCCCTCTCCTTGGGGGTAATCTACAAGGAAGCTGCCCTGCCTCTGGAAAAGCAACCAGCAATCATGAAAAGACCCTTATCTTTGGACATTCCTTGCATGGACAATAGTAAAGGAAATCCTTCTGTCTTCGGAGTTGGGCCACCATTAGGATTTCTGTTTGGCAGACTTTTTAATCATATAACAACGGGGGGGGGGGGGGGGGGGAAATATGACCTTAGGAAAGTCCTCTTTTCCTCCAAGTCGTTTTTCTTTCAGACTTCTCCACAAAGAACTTCCACCCAAGTCTTCCCCTTTGTGTCATATCTGATGGCGACAGGGAAACCCAGATTTCTTTAACATATGTTTATTGCCTTCACTCATTTTTTTTTTGTCGTGTCAGAAGTGTCCTGTTGTGAGACAATTGACCATCTGCAAGGATGTTGCCCAGGGGACGCCCGGATGATTTTTTGATGTTTTTATCATCCTTGCGGGAGGCTTCTCTCATGTCCCCACATGAGGAGCTGGAGCTGATAGAGAGAGCTCATCTGCCTCTCCCCGGATTCGAACCTGCGACCTGTCGGTCTTCAGTCCTGCCGGCACAGGGTTTAACCCACTGCGCCACCGGGGGCTCCTGCCTTCACTCATGAACACAATAGAATGGCTTGGCTGGCAGACCCCCCACCCGGATCTCGCTAAGCCTCAGGGACAATCTTGTCATAATCCACTCCAGAATGCATTGTCTCCCTTCATCCTCCCTCCCTCCCTTCTGATTCACTGGAGCGTCAAGGCAATAGGAGCCTCCTGATAGGCTCTGGCACCCCGCGAAAGCCCTGTGATTGGCCCTGCTGCATGGGGGACGGCCAAGCCTCCTCCCAGCTGTTTGCACGTCAGCCAATCCCCTTAGAGCTGGGCGGGAGGGGGGAGTGGTAATTTTGAAACTCACAACTCTTTATTTTCTATAAAAATGGCATTAATTTCTGTAACCACATGCTCTGCTTGGCGAATGATTGCCGCTCTGCATTCTTTTCAGCTGAATCACTAATAAACCTCGGTGGCACTTCCTTCAACTTGGTGAGACCTTTTATTGGGAAAAATCGGGGATTGGGTGCTTCTCTGTCTCGCCAGGGAAAAAGAACTCTATGATGAGTCTAATTGGTCTCTGCCTCCTGGCAAAAACCCCTAAATTCCTGCTCTAAAACAAAACTGTGCTAAGTCTACGGTGTAGGTGCACTTTAAAGCAGAGGGCTTGCAAAGGTTATTAAAACAAGCCAATATTGAAGCGGAATGAAGATGACATCGCTGAACTGGTCATAAAAACGTACAAAATAGATCTGAGATGAAGTCACCAGAAGCTGAAAGTTTTTATCGTTTGTAGGTCTGCCCTTCCTTCAAGGAGTTTATAATAATCTCAAATGTGATCTAAGAGAGGGAAGAGAAGGATGGGAAGAGATGTTATTTCAGTCCGGAGCGGTTTCCAAAATAACACTGGCAGCCTTCAGCTCAGTCGTCTTAAAAGCAGGGCTAATGTAACATGCGGTCTGCCTGGCCCATGCTTTGCCTGAGTTACGGTAAAAGGAACGAAGGAGAGCTTGCCACGTGAGAAACAGAACCACACCAATGGAAGGAGAGTATTGTGGCCCCACAATGCCATAGTTTTGCAGGGTCCTTTACCCTTCTTGGGCAAATAGTGCTGGTGCTTCAGCAAACTACAACTCCCAGGGCTCGATAGTGAAGTCGAACATGACCCCCCGCCCCCATAAAAGATAGTAACTTATAGTTTTACTAAGGACAAGGACACCAGACTGGATAATAAGGATTAAGCCTTGGTCAATTTACTTAGGCGATCCCTCGTTGGACGAGTAAGATGGTCTTCCATCGTGGGTTTCCTTGTGGGTCCGTAGGTGGCTGTGGAGCCCTATTCTTGCTCTGCATCTTCTTCCGTAGTGAGGGCATTGGTTTCCAGGTGGAAGGCGGTCCCGGTCGGGGTTGGCTTGACGCGCCTTCCTCCTGGCACGTTTCTCTCTTTCACCCTCCACTCGTGCCTCCTCGAATTCTGCAGCACTGCTGGTCACAGCTGACCTCCAGCTGGAGCGCTCAAGGGCCAGGGCCTCCCGGTTCTCAGTGTCTATGCCAGAGTTTTTAAGGTTGGCTTTGAGCCCATCTTTAAATCTCTTTTCCTGTCCACCTACTTCCTGTTTTCCATTCTTGAGTTCGGAGTAGAGCAACTGCTTTGGGAGGCGGTGCTCGGGCATCTGGACAACATGGCCGGTCCAGTGGAGTTGATGGCAGAGGACCATCACTTCAATGCTGGTGGTCTTTGCTTCTTCCAGCACGCTGACGTTTGTCCGCCTGTCTTCCCAAGAGATTTGCAGGATTTTCCGGAGGCAGCGCTGATGGAATCGTTCCAGGAGTTGCATGTGACGTCTGTAAACAGTCCACGTTTCGCAGGCATAAAGCAGGGTTGGGAGGACAATAGCTTTATAACCAAGCACCTTGGTATCCCTACGGATGCCCCGGTCCTCAAGCACTCTACTTCATTTGGAGAAATGCTGCACTTGCAGGATTTTTTTTGGAGGCAAGCGCTGATGGAATCGTTCCAGGAGTTGCATGTGACGTCTGTAAACAGTCCACGTTTCGCAGGCATAAAGCAGGGTTGGGAGGACAATAGCTTTATAACCAAGCACCTTGGTATCCCTACGGATGCCCCGGTCCTCAAGCACTCTACTTCATTTGGAGAAATGCTGCACTTGCAGGATTTTTTTTGGAGGCAAGCGCTGATGGAATCGTTCCAGGAGTTGCATGTGACGTCTGTAGACAGTCCACGTTTCGCAGGCATAAAGCAGGGTTGGGAGGACAATAGCTTTATAACCAAGCACCTTGGTATCCCTACGGATGCCCCGGTCCTCAAACACTCTGCTTCATTTGGAAAAATGCTGCATTTGCAGGATTTCTTTTGGAGGCAAGCGCTGATGGAATCGTTCCAGGAGTTAAATGTGACGTCTGTAGACAGTCCACGTTTTGCAGGCGTATAGCAGGGTTGGGAGGACAATAGCTTTATAACCAAGCACCTTGGTATCCCTATGGATGCCCCGGTCCTCAAACACTCTGCTTCATTTGGAAAAATGCTGCACTTGCAGGATTTTTTTTTGAGGCAAGCGCTGATGGAATCGTTCCAGGAGTTAAGTGTGATGTCTGTAGACAGTCCACGTTTCGGAGGCATATAACAGGATTGGGAGGACAATAGCTTTATAAACAAGCACCTTGGTATCCTTACGGATGTCCCGGTCCTCAAACATTCTACTTCATTTGGAAAAATGCTGCACTTGCAGGACTTTTTTTTGGAGGCAAGCGCTGATGGAATCGTTCCAGGAGTTGCATGTGACATCTGTAGACAGTCCACGTTTCGCAGGCATAGAGCAGGGTTGGGAGGACAATAGCTTTATAACCAAGCACCTTGGTATCCCTACGGATGTCCCGGTCCTCAAACACTCTGCTTCATTTGGAAAAATGCTGCACTTGCAGGATTTTTTTTGGAGGCAAGCGCTGATGGAATCGTTCCAGGAGTTAAGTGTGATGTCTGTAGACAGTCCACGTTTTGGAGGCATATAACAGGATTGGGAGGACAATAGCTTTATAAACAAGCACCTTGGTATCCTTACGGATGTCCCGGTCCTCAAACATTCTACTTCAATTGGAAAAATGCTGCACTTGCAGGACTTTTTTTTGGAGGCAAGCGCTGATGGAATCGTTCCAGGAGTTAAGTGTGATGTCTGTAGACAGTCCACGTTTCGCAGGCATAGAGCAGGGTTGGGAGGACAATAGCTTTATAACCAAGCACCTTGGTATCCCTACGGATGTCCCGGTCCTCAAACACTCTCTGATTCATTTGGAAAAATGCTGCACTCGCAGAGCTCAGGCATGGATGACTATCTCTACCACAAGGGCAACCATGGCAGTTAAAATGCATTGCGCCCAAAAAGGCTGCGAATGAAGTTTTTCTTCCTCTCTTTTCAAAACCAAGCAAAATAGGACAGCAGAGGCAGTTGACCAATGTTGGACTCGAGAAAATGTCAATTTGCTCTGGAAGGAACCTTCCCAGCGACGATTCCAGGCTCCGAAAGCAGCTGTGACTTCTCTTAAAACACATTGTTTATCTCCATGCCTAAACAGTTTGGTTCATTGGCAGGCCATGTGCAAAGCAAAAAGGACGGAAGGATCTTGAGAAGCTGCTGGGTTTGGGTTTCTTTCCGTCCCTTAAACCTCTGGTGTTGCGAGAGTTGGTGTTTTCTTATGCTATAACCCAGGCCCCTTCTACGTTGCCATTTATAACCCAGATTATCTGCTTTGAACTGGCGGTGTAGACTCATATAATCCAGCGGTGACTACTTATTCTTGTCTCTTGAGCGCATGATTTAAAATCAAATATATTTTACGGGAGAGTAGATGTTTTTGGGCAACTGAAAGAACAGTTCTGAAGGTCTGCTATATAGTATGTGCATTGGCCTAATCTTTGTTCCTTACAGTTTAAAGAGATAACCAAGTATATCAGTCTATCAGTCTTCAGGAAGGGGCCTGGAGCTGTTAGGAATGGTGGGAGTTGTAGTCCAAAACACCTGGAGGGTCCAAGTTTGCCCACACCTGGTCTATGTTGGAGCATGCAAGGAATCAGTGGGTGTGTGTGTCAACTGTAAAATAAGATGCATGAAGCTAATTGGCAATGCTCAGGGAGATGGCTGGGCCTGGGACTTTTGGATACAGTTACATTTTTACAATAAGATACATGAAGCTGATTGGCTGGGCAATGCCCAGAGAGCTGGCTGAGCCTGGGACTTTTGGATATGGTAGCATTTTTACAATAGGATGCATGCAGCTGATTGGTTGGGCAATGCCCAGGGAGCTGGCTGAGCCTGAGACTTTTGGATACTGTTACATTTTTACAATAAGATGCATGAAGCTGATTGGCTGGGCAATGCCCAGGGAGCTGGCTGAGCCTGAGACTTTTGGATACTGTTACATTTTTACAATAAGATGCATGAAGCTGATTGGCTGGGCAATGCCCAGGGAGCTGGCTGAGCCTGAGACTTTTGGATACTGTTACATTTTTACAATAAGATGCATGAAGCTGATTGGCTGGGCAATGCCCAGGGAGCTGGCTGAGCCTGAGACTTTTGGATACTGTAACATTTTTACAACAAGATGCATGAAGCTGATTGGCTGGGCAATGCCAAGGGAGCTGGCTGGGCCTGGGACTTTTGGATACTGTTACATTCTTATACAGACGTTTGCTATACAGGTGTTTGCAGAGAGGCAGAGAGAAGCAAACAGTCAGAGAGAGAGAGAGTTTGGGGTGTACTCTCGCTTCATAAGCTACTGGAGAAGTTTTTGTGCATTGGAATAATCTTTGTCCCTTACAGTTTAAAGAGATAACCAAGTATATCAGTCTATCAGTCTTCAGGAAGGGGCCTGAAGCTGTTAGGAATGGTGGGAGTTGGAGTCCAAAACACCTGGGGGGCCCAAGTTTGCCCACACCTGGTCTATGTTGGAGCATGCAAGGATTCAGTGAGTGTGTATGTGTGTGTCAACTGTAAAATAAGATGCATGAAGCTGATTAGTTGGGCAATGCCCGGGGAGCAGGCTGAGCCTGGGACTTTCAGAAGAAGACCTACAAGCCACTCTAAACATGTTCACAGAAGCATACGAGAAGCTCGGCCTGGCATTGAACATCAAGAAAACCAAAGTGCTGTTCCAACAGTCACCAGCCAATCCCTCTCCAATGCCAGAAATACAGCTTAATGTTGTAACATTAGAAAATGTTGACCTTTTCTGCTACCTCGGCAGCCACCTCTCCACCAAAGTCAACATTGACACCAAATACAACACCGCCTGAGCTCTGCAAGTGCAGCATTTTTCCGAATGAAGCAGAGAGCGATTGAGGACCGGGACATCCGTAGGGAGACCAAGGTGCTTGTTTATAAATACAACACGCGAGTGGCGCCACCTATGTGTAGAACTGTTAGTTGCAAGATTTAAACTGTTGCCCTTTTACCCTGCTTATGTATAGTTAGATTGATTGGTTATTTATAGCTGTCAATCAGTGTTAGATTTATTAGATTGATTGGTTATTTATAGCTGTCAATCAGTGTTGTTTGCACCAGTTGAATTGCTTTTTTCAGCTCAGTTGTTTGGCTCCACCTCTTCCTGGAGGAGGCGAGTTCTTCCCTTTTTTATTCCACCATCAGAGTTTCTATCAGATGGACATGAGTAAGAGACTTGGCTCTAAAAGGCCCTGATTAAATTACCTCCCAGCACCAATTCTGAGGTTTTTACTTTTGAGACTTATGCTTCATGTTCAGACCAACCTGAACGATGTTGAGAAGTCTCAAGTGCCTTCAAACCAGTTCTTTTGGCACCAGAGGAAGACCCTGTGTCTTCAAACATAGGGGTTGTGGATTGCTCCGGCATTTACAGCCATTGAGAAAGAGGGACCTGGAAAAGCTCCTCAGCTTCAAACCTTCTTGGACCCAAGGCAACCAGAGACTGTAATGTACATTTTCCTTCACCCCTTTGAAACTTCCAGCTTATTGCCTTAAAGAGATAACTCTTTGTGAACAATAAAACTTATTTTGAGTTATCTACAGTGTTTTGGTCCTTGGGAGTTCCAGTTTCCTAAAGGAGGGCAAGAAGCAATCCCCTGGGGAAAGATGTCACATCCATGCCTCTTTCACTAAGAGCTATAGCCCCCAGACGCAATGGCACAATAAAGCTATTGTCCTCCCAACCCTGCTGTATGCCTGCAAAACGTGGACTGTCTACAGACGTCACATGCAACTCCTGGAACGATTCCATCAGCGCTGCCTCCGGAAAATCCTGCAAATCTCTCGGGAAGACAAGCGGACAAATGTCAGCGTGCTGGAAGAAGCAAAGACCACCAACATTGAAGCGATGCTCCTCCGCCATCAACTCCGCTGGACCAGCCACGTTGTCCGGATGCCCGACCACTGTCTCCCAAAGCAGTTGCTCTACTCCGAACTCAAGAACGGAAAATGGAATGTTGGTGGACAGGAAAAGAGATTGAAAGATGGGCTGAAAGCCAACCTTAAAAACTCTGGCATAGACACTGAGAACTGGGAAGCCCTGGCCCTTGAGCGCTCCAGCTGGAGGTCAGCTGTGACCAGCAGTGCTGCGGAATTTGAAGAGGCACGAATGGAAGGCGAAAGAGAGAAACGTGCCAAAAGGAAGGTGCGTCAAGCCAACCCATGACTGAGACTGCCTTCCACCTGGAAACCGATGTCCTCACTGTGGGAGAAGGTCAAGAATAGGGCTCCATAGTCACCTACGGACCCACCACCAGGACACCGAACTTGGAACTTGGAAAACCATCATCCTAGGACTAAGAGGAGATTCTGGTTATTATCTCAAAGCTCATCCTTTCCCAAAAAGATGGCCATCCAACCTCTGCTTCAAATCCTCTTTTTCCTTTCCTTCCCACAATACCTTTTTCGGACATGCTGTCCTTCAAAGCTAAGGCTTGGCTCCCAAAACGAGCCAAGCCTTACCTCGTTTTGGGAACCTCATACAAGAATAATTTGAGATTGGGGAAAAAAAGTCGCCTTTCCTCTGCAGTCAAATGCCACACGGCTGTTTTTGCTGCTTTCGTCTTTGCGGAGGATCCGTTCCGCTCCCCACCATGGATACGTGTATTTTTCCACTTGGTGTGTGAAATCCCATAAGCCCCGCTAAGGCCGACTCAATCTCTTTGGAACGTTTGCTTTCCCAAATAGTCCAGCTCTCTTCCTTGCGAGGATGTGCTTTTTCTCTTTGCAAAACCCTGCAAATCCTCCTCTTTGGGCTCTTTTCTGCCCTCCTTCCTGGGCCGCGTCCTCGTGTCCAAGACATGCTCTAATCCCCTGCCAGCCTCTGCCTGTCTGCCGACAGCTTCCAAACATCATTTCGGGATATTATAATCCTCAATAATTACACAAGTTGGTGAGGAGAGGACGGCTTTAACTCTGGTTCAGGCACCCGGAAGAGCGCTTGCCGTCTTGGCCTTCTCCGCCGGCTCCAAATTGTCAATTCCGTGCCGATTTTCTTCGGTTTAGCATCTTCCCATGCCATAGTTCAGCTCTGCTTGAGATTGCAAATTAAGCTTTGGAGCCCATTAGGTTTACAGTGTTTGGCTTTCGACGCTTTGGTTCAATTCTGCTCTGGAAAACTCACTCTGCATTCCCATTTTTTCATTTAAAGTCAGGCCGAAGCACAAGACTCATAGGTGGTCTCGAGAAATGCTTTTCTCTTTTGGTTGGGGGATTCTGGGATTTGTAGTATGCTTAAGCATGTAAGGAATCAGTTAATGTTTGTGTGTCAACTGTAAAATAAGATGCATAAAGCTGATTGGCTGGGCAATGCCCGGGGAGTTGGCTGAGCCTGGGACTTTTGGATACTGTTACATTTTTACAACAAGATGCATGAAGCTGATTGACTGGGCAATGCCCAGGGAGCTGTCTGAGCCTGGGACTTTTGGATACTGTTACATTTTTACAATAAGATGCATGAAGCTGATTGGCTGGGCAATGCCCAGGGAGCTGGCTGAGCCTGGGACTTCTGGATACTGTTACATTTTTACAATAAGATGCATAAAGTTGATTGGCTGGGCAATGCCCAGGGAGCTAGCTGAGTCTGGGACTTTTGGATACTGTTACATTTTTACAACAAGATGCATGAAACTGATTGGCTGGGCAATGCCCAGGGAGCTGGCTGAGCCTGGGACTTTTGGATACTGTTACATTTTTACAACAAGATGAATGAAGCTGATGGGCTGGGCAATGCCCAGGGAGCTGGCTGAGCCTGGGACTTTTGGATACTGTTACATTTTTACAATAAGATGCATAAAGCTGATTGGCAGGCAATGCCCAGGGAGCTGGCTGAGTCTGGGACTTTTGGATACTGTTACATTTTTACAACAAGATGAATGAAGCTGATTGGCAGGCAATGCCCAGGGGGCTGGCTGAGCCTGGGACTTTTGGATACTGTTACATTTTTACAACAAGATGCATGAAGCTGATTGGCTGGGCAATGCCAATGACTGAGCCTGGGACTTTTGGATACCATTAAGATTATATTTTCCCCAAACTCTACCAGTGTTCACATTTGGGCATATTGAGTATTTGTGTAGAGTTTGGTCCAGATCCATCATTGTTTGAGTCCATAGTGATCTCTGGATGTAGGTGAACTACAACTCCAAAACCAAAGGACACTACCCACCAAACCCTTCCAGTATTTTCTGTTGGTCATGGGAGAACTGTGTGCCAAGTTTGGTTCAATTCCATCGTTGGTGGGGTTGAGAATGCTCCTTGATTGTAGGTGAACTATAAATCCCAGCAACTGCATTCACAAATGACAAAATCAAAAAATTTTGAGTGAAGGACATACATTGGGTCGTTAGGTGTCTTGTGTCCAAATTTGGTGTCAATTCGTCCAGTGGTTTTTGAGTTCTGTTAATCCCACAAATGAACATTATATTTTTATTTATATAGACTAGCTGTCCCCTGCCAGGCGTTGCTGTGGCCCAGTCCGGTGATCTGGAAAATAAAGTAATGGGAAAGAGTGGGTTTCTAATATATGTCATGTCTTTATGCTTGTGGGTAAACAAAATTTCTTGTTGTTTCGTTGTCGGTGTTGATGTGGAGATTGTCTGGTTTGCCCACTCTGGAACATGCAACATATAATTGTCCTTCTTTAGGGGTTCCTTTCAAATCTATGATACTTTATCTGTCATATACATATATAGGTGTGTGTGAATCATATATATCTATATCTATGGCTAGATGGCTCTTTGTCAGGAGTGCTTTGATTACGTTTTCTTGCCCTGCTGAAGGGTGCTGGACTGGATGGCCTTGAGTATTTTCTGTTGGTCATTGGGGTTCAGTGTGGGAAGTTTGTCCCAATTCTGATGTTTGTGGGGTTCAGAATGCTCTTTGATTGTAAGTGAACTATTAATCCCAGTAACTATAACTCCCAAATGTCAGGGTCTATTTCCCCCAAACTCCATTTGTGTTCATATTTGGGCATATGGAATATTGGTGCCAAGTTTGGTCCAGATCCATCATTGTCTGAGTCCACAGTGCTCTCTGGATGTAGGTGAACTACAACTCCCAAACTCAAGGTCAATGCCAACCAAACCCTTCTGGCGTTTTCTGTTCGTCATGGGAGTCCTTTGTACTAAGTTTGGCCCAATTTCATCATTGGTGGAGTTCAGAATGCTCTTTGATTGTAGGTGAACTATAAATCCCAGCAACTACAACTCCCAAATGACAAAATCATTTTTTTTTTTTAGTGAAGGACCTACATTGGGTTGTTAGATGTCTTGTGTCCAAATTTGGTGTCAATTCCCCCAGTGGTTTTTGAGTTCTGTTAATCCCACAAACGAACATTACATTTTTATGTATATAGATTAGCTCCTATTCTATTGCAGTGAGGTCCCTACAAAAAACTTTAATCTCACTCCTTTAGAATCAGTTAGAAGAGACCACCTGGGCCATAGAGTCCAACCCCCTGCCATGCAGGAAAAGCACCATCAAAGCACTCCTGACAGATGGCCATCTGGATTAGAGACCCTCTGGGTACAATTATGCTTGGGTACCCTAAAGCACATCAAAACTACGGCTGTCTATCAATTAAAGCATATTTTTAAAGTGGAATTATCCACCTGTCTCTCAAACTGAGATCCATTGACGGAGCCCTGTGACACCCACCTCACAAGAGAAGCGTGAGGCTATTTCCCATTGCATAAACAAAGCCATCACTCATGGCTGAAAGCAAAGGTCGTCTTTAATTTCCCCACCATTACCTATTATACGAGTTTCTCCCAGAAGATGCTGAGGTTGCAGGCGCAAGCATTAAAGGCAACTGCAAATCCCAGGATTCCATCAAAGTGAGCCCTTGGCAAAAGGTGCAAGATGCAGTGTTATCTTGAACTGGGTGCTTTGGGTGCTTTTGCCATAGAACGGAATAATTTCCTATTTTTGCTGATGGGGACTCTTAAACTTTATAAACTGGATTATATGGCTGTGTAGACTCATAGAATCATAGAGTTGGAAGAGATCTCATGGGCCATCCAGTCCAACTCCCTTCCAAGAAGCAGGAATATTGCATTCAAAGCACCCCTGACAGATAGCCGTCCACCCTCTGTTTAAAGGCCCCTTCTGCACTGCCATATAATCCAGATTATCAAAAAAGATCATCCGCATTATCTGCTTTGAACTGGACCATAAGAGTCTGCACTCACATATACTTACTTACTTACTTACTTACTTAGGCGCTCCCTCGTAGTCCGAGGATGATGGTCCTCCAAGTGTAGTGTCCTGGCAGTGGGTCCGTAGGTGACTCTGGAGCCCTATTCTTGACCCGCATCTTCTCCCACAGTGAGGGCATTGGTTTCCAGGTGGAAGGAGGTCCCAGTCGGGGTTGGCTTGACACGCCTTCCTCTTGGCACATTTCTCTCTTTCGCCCTCCATTCGTCCCTCTTCAAATTCTGCAGCACTGCTGGTCACAGCGGACCTCCAGCTGGAGTGCCCAAGGGCCAGGGCTTCCCAGTTCTCCGTGTCTATGCCAGAGTTTTTAAGGTTGGCTTTGAGCCCATCTTTAAATCTCCTTTCCTGTCCACCAACATTCCATTTTCCATTCTTGAGTTCGGAGTAGAGCAACTGCTTTGGGAGATGGTGGTCGGGCATCCGGACAACATGGCCGGTCCAGCGGAGGAGCATTGCTTCAATGCTGGTGGTCTTTGCTTCTTCCAGCACGCTGACATTTGTCCACTTGTCTTCCAATGAGTTTTTCAGGATTTTTCTGGCCCCGTGGAGTGCCTCTGGTGTTGCCGCAATGAGGCCCTCCCTTGTGCATGTGGCAGGGCTCAGGTTGCATTGCAGCAGGTGGTCAGTGGTTTGCTCTTCTCCACACTCGCATGTCGAGGATTCCACTTTGTGGCCTCATTTCTGAAGGTTGGCTCTGCATCTGGTGGTGCCAGAGCGCAGTCTGTTCAGCGCCTTCCAAGTCGCCCAGTCTTCTGTGTGCCCAGGGGGGAGTCTCTCATCCGGTATCACCCACGGATTGAGGTGCTGGGTTTGAGCCTGCCACTTTTGGACTCTCGCTTGCTGAGGTGTTCCAGCGAGTGTCTCTGTAGATCTTAGAAAACTATTTCTAGATTTAAGTCATTGACGTGCTGGCTGATACCCAAACAAGGGATGAGCTGGAGATGTCTCTGCCTTGGTCCTTTCACTATTGGCTGCTACTTCCCGGCGGATGTCAGGTGGTGCAATACCGGCTAAGCACTGTAATTTCTCCAGTGGTGTAGGGCGCATGCACCCCATGATAATGCAGCATGTCTCATTAAGAGCCACATCCACTGTTTTAGCGTGGTGAGATGTGTTCCACACTGGGCATGAATACTCAGCAGCAGAGTAGCATAACGCAAGGGCAGATGTCTTCACTGTGTCTGGTTGTGATCCCCAGGTTGTGCCAGTCAGCTTTCGTATGATATTGTTTCTAGCACTCGCTTTTTGTTTGATGTTCAGGCAGTGCTTCTTGTAAGTCAGAGAACGGTCCAGAGTGATTCCCAGGTATTTGGGTGTGCTGCAATGCTCTAGTGGGATTCCTTCCCAGGTGATCTTCAGAGCTCGGGATGCTTCTCTGTTCTTGAGATGAAAGGCACATGTCCGTGTTTTAGATGGGTTGGGGATCAGCTGGTTTTCCCCTGTAATAGGCAGTAAGAGCACCTAGAGCTTCAGAAAGCTTCTGTTCTTCCATCTCAAAGCTCCCTGCTTGAGCAGTAATGGCACGATCATCAGCATAGATGAAACTCTCTGTCCCTTCTGGCAGAGGCTGGACATTTGTGTAGATGTTGAACATGGATGGAGCAAGCACGCTCCCCTGCGGCAGGCCGTTCTTCTGTTTCCGACATCTGCTTCCCACCCTTGTCATTCCACAGATATATAAACTCTTTTTCCTAGTTACAACAGACCTCTCTACCTCTGAGGATGCTTGCCATAGATGCAGGCGAAACGTCAGGAGAGAATGCCTCTAGAACATGGCCATATAGCCCGAAAAAACCTACAACAACACAAGGACAATTGGTGATGATATTATTTATTTGCAGTATAGTCTGCAGAAGAGAAGGCTCTCTCAGGAATAGACAGCATGGGATGGAAGACCCGAGCCCAGTCCTTTTGCAAATCACTGCCCTTGGGATTCCCAAACAGGAAACACACCTGTCATTATCCTAAGCACACCTTTGGGAGACAGTAACACACCTGTTAGAGATTTATTTCCCTGGCTGTTTAAATAATGGGAGACTATGGCTAATTAAGTGCATATTTATACACCAGCGGAGACTTACTTCCATTGGGTTGTTGTAGGTTTTTTGTGTTGTATGGCCATGTTCTATTTACTTCCATTGTCTTTCCCTGCCAGGCTAAAACAAATGATGGGACGAGAATTGGGAGGAATGTCCCGAATCAGCACTTCTGTCCTCAAAGGGCAGCAAACCCGGCTGCGGTTGGACACAAACACCGCAGGAAACTAGAAAGCGATGGGGGACGATCCAGTGTCATTCTCTCCGTCCCAAAGGAATTCAAATAACATGTCAGGGCGAGAGATATCCATTACTTGCAATCCAATGCCGAAAGCTACCGAAGCATTTCTGCAATGCTTCTGCTTCCTCCGCTGATACAAACTGCCCCAAAGGGACTGGGCATGGCTTTGTTCCAGTCCCAAATATTACAGAAACCACTTTCCATTGGTAAGGAAAAGCTACTCTTCATCTTTGCTCACCTGCAGCTGATTCTGTTCTTTTCTTTTCTAGCATCGCCTAAGTGTTGTTGGGACCTTTGCCCACCTCCTTTCTCCTTTCTCCTTGCTCCAGCTCTGAGAAGGACTATATAACAATCACACCGCTATGGGGAGCCCTGTCAGCCCGGTCATAGCTAACTTCTACATGGAACACTTTGAAAAACAAGTCCTGGAGACAGCAACCAAAAAGCCCACTATATGGTTCAGATATGTGGATGATGCTTTCACCATTTGGAGCCATGGAGAAGAAGAACTCAACAGGTTCCTGGACCATCTCAACAGCATCCACCCAAACATCCAATTCACCATGGAAAAAAGAAAACGAAGGAAGACTGCCTTTTCTAGATGTCCTGGTCATCCACAAACCAGATCAACAATTGGGTCACACTGTCTACAGAAAACCCACACACACAGATAGAGATCTACACAAAAACTCCAACCATCACCCAAGTCAAAAAGAAGAAGCACCATTAAAGCCTTGGCAGACCGTGCAAAAAGGATCTGTGAAGCCCACCTCCTCCAAGATGGACTGAACCACCTCAACTGGGCTCTCCAGGTCAATGGATACTCCACCTCAGACGTCAGAAGAGCTGCAGGACCACCAAGAAGAAGCCACGAGAGTCAAGACCAAGATCCACCCAGAGGAAAAGTGTTCCTGCCATACATCAAGGGAACCACTGACCGCAGAGGGAAGCTGATGAGGAAACACAACATACAAACTATCTCCAGACCCACCAAGAAAATCCAACAAATGCTCCGTTCAGCAAAGGACAAGAGGGATCCTCTCACCTCTGCAGGAGTCTACCGTGTACCATGCAGCTGTGGACAAGTCTACATAGGGACCACCAAACGCAGCATTGCCCAGACACGCATCAAGGAACATGAAAGGCACTGCAGACTAAGTCAATCAGAGAAGTCAGCCATAGCAGAGCACCTGATGAACCAGCCTGGACACAGCAGATTATTTGAGAACACAGAAATGCTGGACCACACCAACAACCACCAGGTCAGAGTACAAAGAGAAGCCATTGAAATCCACAAGCATGTGGACAATTTCAGCAGAAAGGAAGAGACCATGAAAATGAACAAAATCTGGCTACCAGTATTAAAAAACTCTAAAATTACTACAGCAAAACAGCAGAGAGGAAACAACCAGGCACATCTTAACACCTCTCAACAAAAGATTTTCCCAGGCTCAGCCAGGCCTTCAAATGCTAATGAAGGTGGTCAGTTGAAACATTCCCACCTAGCCCCAGCAGAGAAGAGCTCTTTGCCCACCCCCCAGCCATTCCACAGATATATAAACCCATTTTTCCTACTTCCAACAGACCTCACTACCTCTGAGGATGCTTGCCATAGATGCGAAACGTCAGGAGAAATGCCTCTAGAACATGGCCCTATAGCCCGAAAAACCCACAAGAACCTAATCACACCGCTGCTCATCAAATTATAATGATTAGCAGGGGTAGCAGAGAAGATTATAAAATTTAAATGAACAAAATCTGGCTACCAGTATTTAAAAAACTCTAAAATTAAAGCAGCAAAACAGCAGAGGGAAAACAAACTGGGACATCTAATCACCTCTCAACAAATGATTGCTCCAGGCACTTCCAGGCCATCAAATGCTAATCAAGGTGGTAATTGTAATTTATCATGGGATGTCTAAGCCCTGCACCACAGGAGAAAATACACTCTCCTGTGGTGTATTGCACCACCTGACATCTGCCAGGAAGTAGCAGCCAATAGTGAAAGGACCAAGGCAGTGACATCTCTGTCCCATCCCCTGTTTGGATATTAGCCAGCACACCAACAACTTAAATTTTTAAAAAAATAGTTTTCTAAGATCTACAGAGAGACTCACAGGAACACCTCAGCAAGCAAGAGTCCAAAAGTGGCAGGCTCAAACCTGGAACCTCAATCAATGGCTGATACCCAATGAGAGACTCCCCCCTGGGCACACAGAAGACTGGGCGACTTGGAAGGCGCTGAACAGACTGCGCTCTGGCACCACGAGATGCAGAGCCAACCTCAAGAAATGGGGCCACAAAGTGGAGTCCACGACATGTGAGTGCGGAGAAGAGCAAACCACAGACCAACGTCTACAATGCAACCTGAGCCCTGCCACATGCACATTGGAGGACCTTCTTATAGTAACACCAGAGGCACTCCAAGAACATTTAGTATGGGTTGTTGTAGGTTTTTTCGGGCTATATGGCCATGTTCTAGAGGCATTCTCTCCTGACATTTCGCCTGCATCTATGGCAAGCATCCTCAGAGGTAGTGAGGTCTGTTGAAACTTACCAATACTACAAATCAGTACAATTAAGTAAAAGTAAAGGTTGTCTCCTGACTTGAAGTCCAGGTTCGACTCTGGGAGTTGGTGCTCATTTCCATTTCTAAGCCAAAGAGCCGGCGTTGTCCATAGACACCTCCAAGGTCATGTGGCCGGCATGACTGCATGGCGCGCCCTTACCTATTGATGTACTCACATTTGCATTTATAACCCAGGAACTAAAAATCATGTTACACAGTGTTATCAAACCAAGAGAGAAAGAACATTCCAGATTAGTAAAGCCAACGCAAAAGTTGGGTGACTGTAATGTTGTTGAAGGCTTTCATGGATGGAATCATTGGGTTGTTGTAGGTTTTTCGGGCTATATAGCCATGTTCTAGAAGCATTCTCTCCTGACGTTTTGCCTGCATCTATGACCTCACAACCTTTGAGGATGCTTGCCATAGATGCAGGCGAAACGTCAGGAGAGAATGCTACTAGAACATGGCCATATAACCCGAAAAAACCTACAACAACCCAGTGATTCCGGCCATGAAACCCTTCGACAATAAAATAGACCTTGTCATTTGGGAGTTGTACTTGCTGGGATTTATAGTTCACCTACAATCAAAGAGCATTCTGAACACCACCAAAGATGGAATTGAACCATCTTTGGTGGCATACAGAACTCCTATGACTAAGAAAAATACTGGAAGGGTTTGGTGGGCATTGACCTTGAGTTTGGGAGTTGTAGTTCACCTACATCAGGAGAGCACTGGGGACTCAAAACAATGATAGATCTCAACCAAATTTCACATGGATACTCAATATGCCCAAACAACCGATTGTAATTTTGTGCGAATGGGTATTTTGGACCAAAATGTAAAAGTTTGATCATTCTTTGAGGAGGTTTGGGGGCAAATTACGGTCTCACAAGAAACCCTCCTTAGATCTCATCGTGTTGAGAGTCGCTTGGAAGCTTTTTGGACTTTGCTCTGCAATTCCAAGTTCGGAGGTTCATCAATGCAGCTGCGTTTATGGGCTCTTGAAAAACCGGCGCGCCATCGCGAACGCCCACGCCCTTTGGCAAGCCTTCAAACCTTTACCTCTTGGGGTTTATCCGAGCCCTTATCGCACAAGGAAACCTTATCTTCCACCGCGCAATTTGTTTCCATTCGGCACCGCTTCCTTTGAAGTGTCCATGGCTGCCAGGGAGATTTTGCAAGGCATGCTCAGGAAGCCATGAGCACCTTGCAAGGGTCCGCCTGTCCAGATGAAGCCAAATAAACTCCTTCACCTGCAAAACTGGGTAGCGGGCCGTGAAAGTGTCGTCAAGGGCACCCCAGACTCCTACCTTCAAGCTGATATGACCAGCCGCAGGGAGTTCCGCAGTTCCTGAATGCCAGATTGGGCCAAAACTGATGAAATGTGCCCCAGCAGCAGACTCAATCAGGGACTCTTTGCAGCCGTATGCTCTCTCTTTTCACTCCTTTTTCTAGCCCAAACTATGTAACCAATCCCTCAATAAAGGCTAATTGTATTTACTAGGTTCTTATGTGTTTTTTCGGGCTATATGGCCATGTTCTAGAGGCATTTCTCCTGACGTTTCGCCTGCATCTGTGGCAAGCATCCTCAGAGGTTGTGAGGTCTGTTGGAAGTAGGAAAAATGGGTTTATATATCTGTGGAATGGCTGGGGTGGGGCAAAGAACTCTTGTCTGCTGCAGTCTAAATGCATGGAGCTCCTTGCCCCACCCCAGCCATTCCACAGATATATAAACCCACTTTTCCTACTTCCAACAGACCTCACTACCTCTGAGGATGCTTGCCATAGATGCAGGCGAAACGTCAGGAGAAATGCCTCTAGAACATGGCCATATAGCCCGAAAAAACCCACAAGAACCTAGTGATTCCAGCCATGAAAGCCTTCGCTAATTGTATTTGTTTATTGATTTATTTATGCTGAGCAGGGAGCTTTGAGATGGTAGAACAGAAGCTCTCCGAAGCTCTAGGTGCTCTAACTGCCTATTACAGGGAAAACCAGCTGATCCCTAATCCATCTAAAACACAGACATGTGCCTTTCACCTTAAGAACAGAGAAGCATCCCAAGCTCTGAGGATTATTACCTGGGAAGGAATCCCACTGGAGCATTGCAGCGCACCCACATACCTGGGAGTCACTCTGGACCATGCTCTGACCTACAAGAAGCCCTGCCTGAACATCAAGCAAAAAGTGGATGCTAGAAACAATATCATACGAAAGCTGACTGGCACAGCCTGGGGATCACAACCAGACACAGTGAAGACATCTGCCCTTGCGCTATGCTACTCTGCTGCTGAGTACACATGCCCAGTGTGGAACACATCTCACCACGCTAAAACAGTAGATGTGGCTCTTAATGAGACAGGCCGCATTATCACGGGGTGTCTGCGCCCTACACCACTGGAGAAATTACACTGTCTAGCCAGTATTGCACCACCTGACATCCGCCGGAAAGTAGCAGCCAATAGTGAAAGGACCAAGGCAGAGACATCTCCAGCTCATCCCCTGTTTGGGTATCAGCCAGCACGTCAACGACTTAAATCAAGACATAGTTTTCTTAGATCTACACTCGCTGGAACACCCCAGCAAGCGAGAGTCCAAAAGTGGCAGGCCCAAACCCAGCATCTCAATCCATGGGTGATACCAGATGAGAGACTCCCCCCTGGGCACACAGAGGACTGGGTGACTTGGAAGGCGCTGAACAGACTGTGCTCTGTCACCACAAGATGCAGAGCCAACCTTCAGAAATGGGGCCACAAAGTGGAATCCTCGGCATGTGAGTGTGGAGAAGAGCAAACCACTGACCACCTGCTGCAATGCACCCTGAGCCCTAGCACATGCACAATGGAGGACCTTCTTACGGCAACACCAGAGGCACTCCAAGTGGCCAGATACTGGTCAAAGGACATTTAACCAACTACCAAGTTTGCAACATATGTGGTTTTTTTAAAATCTGTGTGTTTGTTTTGCTCTGTTAGAAATGTAATACAATGGTATGGTTGCTGATGACACGATAAATAAATAGCCCAAACTATGTAACAAATCCCTCAATAAAGGCTAATTGAATTGTAACCCTAACCTCTCCAGAATGATACTTTGTGTCCCTTTCCTGACTGAAACTGTCTAAATGCATGAATTAACCTTTTCCGGGCTGCGGGAGACCGCAGGCCTGCCTCGGATGCCTTCCTGGCATCCCAGGGAGGCCGAATCTGCGTTCCTTCAAACCGCGGATACGGAAACCCCTCGGGCCTCCGTATCCGCGTGTTGATAGATCGGCTCCATTTTGGTGCCATATTTTTCCTAGCTAAATTCAAACTCACTTTTTGCATTTTGGGCAATAACCTTTAGTTTATTACGAATATTTTTAAAGGGAAACAGCTGATTGTCAAAATCCAAGCCTCGCTGCTCTCGCTGCTTCTTCGTCCTTTTGAAGCCCCCTGCCCTGGAGACTTGGTGCGGCTATTTCTGTAACCACATGCTCTGCTTGACGAATGATCACAGCTTTGCATCCTTTTCAGCTTATTTATTTATCGTGTCAGATCAGCCAGTCAACTATATTACATTTCTAACAGAACAATGTAAACAAACAGGCAAAATACAAAATTTGCAAGTTTGGTAGTTGATTAAATGTCCTTTGACCAATATCTGGCCACTTGGAGTGCGTCTGGTGTTGCCGCAAGAAGGTCCTCCCTTGTGCATGTGGCAGGGCTCAGGTTGCATCGCAGCAGGTGGTCAGTGGTTTGCTCTTCTCCACACTCACATGTCGTGGATTCCACTTTGTGGCCCCATTTCTTGAGGTTGGCTCTGCATCTCGTGGTGCCAGAGCGCAGTCTGTTCAGTGCCTTCCAGGTCGCCCAGTCCTCTGTGTGCCCAGGGGGGAGTCTCTCATTTGGTATCAGCCACTCGTTGAGGTTCTGGGTTTGATCCTGCCACTTTTGGACTCTCGCTTGCTGAGGCGTTCCAGCGAGTGTCTCTGTAGATCTTACAAAACTATTTCTAGATTTAAGTCATTGACGTGCTGGCTGATACCCAAACAGGGGATGAGCTGGAGATGTCTCTGCCTTGGTCCTTTCACTATTGGCTGCTACTTCCTGGCGGATGTCAGGTGGTGCAATACCGGCTAAGCAATGAAATTTCTACAGTGGTGTAGGGCACAGTGATAATGCGGCCTGTCTCATTAAGAGCCACATCCACTGTTTTAGCGTGGTGAGATGTGTTCCACACTGGGCATGCGTAATCAGCAGCAGAGTAGCATAGCGCAAGGGCAGATGTCTTCACTGTATCTGATTGTGATCCCCAGGTTGTGCCAGTCAGCTTTCGTATGATATTGTTTCTAGCACCCACTTTTTGCTTGATGTTCAGGCAGTGCTTCTTGTAGGTCAGAGCACGGTCCAGAGTGACTCTCAGGTATTTGGGTGCGCTGCAATGCTCCAGTGGGATTCCTTCCCAGGTAATAATCCTCAGAGCTCGGGATTTTCAGCCTTTTCAGCTGAATCGCTAATAAACATCTCGGTGGCGCTTCTTCAACTTTGGTGAGATCCTTTTTTGGGAACCTAGGGAAATAAAAATTACTCAAAATCAGGCTTCTCTTTGCTCACCAACGTAGTGATCCCTCTTTGGTGGGGCCGCAGCGTCTCTCCTCCTGGAGCAGACCCTCCTAAAGTTCCTATCGACTTCCTTGGAGACTAGGACGCAATGGAACAATGGCTTCAAACTACAAGAGAGGAGATTCCATCTGAACATGAGGAAGAACTTCCTGACTGTGAGAGCCGTTCAGCAGTGGAACTCTCTGCCCCGGAGTGTGGTGGAGGCTCCTTCTTTGGAAGCTTTTAAGTAGAGGCTGGATGGCCATCTGTCAGGGGTGATTTGAATGCAATATTCCTGCTTCTTGGCAGAATGGGGTTGGACTGGATGGCCCAGGCGGTCTCTTCCAAGTGTTTGATTCTATGATTCTAGGATTCTAAAAGCCTTTCAAGGGCCTCAAAACCTTCTGATACTCTTGCAACAGTTCACTGCTGCATCTGCACTGAGGAATTATTGCGGTTTGACACCACTTTAACCGCCATGGCTTAATACTATGGAATTCAGAGAACTGTAGGCTTTGCAAGGTTTTAGTAAGGAATTACATTCCCACCCAATTCGTAAAGGACTTTAAGCAGTTCCAGATCAATCCTACATCTGCTGGACTTTCGCTCTGTTGGGTGCCCTTCATCCATTTGACTGATTTGGGTGTCGGGGCCTGATTTATTTATTTATTTATTTATTTATTTAGAACTTTTATGTCCCGTTCTTCTCTACCTCCGTAAAGGGACTCAGAACGGCTCACAGCAAGAATTCAATGCAAACAATAAACAACATTTAAAACAACATCCATAAAATACATATAAGAATAAAATACCAATAAAACAATTTGCCAAGTTAAAAACATTGTCCAACTCAGTCCGCACATTGTGGTCCAATAACTTTAGTCTTTACCGGTCTCTGTTGTCACTTTGCTCGAAGCCAGCCCGGGTCAGAGTGAGCTCCCGACCATCAGTAGTCTAGTTTGCTGTTGACCTATGTAGCCCGAAAGACAGTTGCATCTGTCAAGTAGGAAATTTAGGTACAGCTTTATGTTGGGAGGCTAATTTAACTAAATTACGACACCGTGAAACCCAGCTGCATTAAATCACTACTGACCAAGAGGTCATGAGTTTGAAGACAGCCCGGGTCGGAGTGAGCTCCCGACCATTAATAGACTAGCTTGCTGTTGATCTATTCAGTCCAAAAGACAGTTGCATCTGCCAAGTAGGAAATTTAGATACAGCTTTATGTGAGGAGGTTAATTTAACTAATGTACAACACCTCAGCTTCCTTCTACGGTCAGTGGTTCCCTTGATATATGGCAAGAACACTTTTCCTCTGGGTGGGTCTTTGTCTTGACTCTCGTGGTCTCGCAGCTCTTCTGATGCCTGTGAGAGTCAAAAGGATGCTTAGGAAGTTGGCCATTTCAATGGAAGCCCCATGAAGGAGTCCAGTTTAGCGACAGGGATGAGGAAGCACTTCCAGGAATAACTCAGATCATACCAGGGAGAGACAGGAAAAGAATGAGAGGCTCTTCCACAAAAGCATTGTGTGACCCTTGAGTCTTCCCTGGTGCTTTATTAAGGGATTGGGATCATAATGATGAGATTACATCCTGAAGTTCGAAGTGCAGTAGGACAACATTCCTGGGAAAGGAGGAAAGGAGATTCCCCCTGAACATGAGGAAGAACTTCCTGACTGTGAGAGCTGTTCAGCAGTGGAACTCTCTGCCCCGGAGTGTAGCGGAGGCTCCTTCTATTGAGCTTTTAAACAGAGGCTGGATGGCCATCTGCTGGGGGTGTTTTGAATGTGATTTTCCTGCTTCTTGGCAGAATGGGGTTGGACTGGATGATGGCCCACCAGGTCTCTTCCAACTCTAGGATTCTATGAAAGGTCATTACAGGACAAACGGAAAGGGCAACGCAGGCTCACCATACGTCCCAATGGAGCCACGTCTTGCAAATCAAAATTTTGGGGTCTAAATCTTGATAACATAAGCAAAAAAGAAAACCAATTTATGGTCATGGTTTAGTGCAGCAATATATTTAAAACAGTGGTTTATTTGATCAGCTGCTGGTTAGTGGAGAGTAGAAAGAAAGAAAGAAAGAAAGAAAGAAAGAAAGGAAAGAAAGAAAGGAAGAAGGAAGGAAGGAAGGATGCAAAAATTGTAACAGTTGTGGGCACACTGGACAGCAAAGGAAGAAGAAAGGGAGGAAGAGAGGAAGAAAAGAGAAGGGAAAGGGGAGGAGAGATAGAAAAAGGAGAAGAAGAGGAGGAGGGAAAAAGAAAAAGTGGAGGAAGGAAAGGAAAAACAAGAGTGGGAAAGAGAAGATGAAGAAGAAGAGAAGGGGAGGAAGAGAGAAGAGAAGGAAAGGGAGGTTGAAGAAGGAAAAGAAGGGAAAGAAGAGGAAGGGGAAGAAAAAGTGGAGGAAGAAGAAATGGGAATTGGGAGCAGGAAAGAAGAGGAATAAGAGAAGGAACGGGAAAGAGAAGGAAAGGGAGACTGAAGAAGGAAAAGAGGAGAAAGAAGAGGGAGGGGAAGAAAAAGTGGAGGAAGAAAAAATGAGAAATGGGAGTAGGAAGAGGAAGAAGAGAAGGAAGAGGAAAGAGAAGGAAAAGGGAGATTGTAGAAGGAAAAGAAGAGAAAGAAGAGGGAGGAGAAGAAAAAGTGAAGGAAGAAGAAATGGGAGATGGGAGTAGGAAAGAAGAGGAATAAGAGAAGGAAGAGGAAAGAGAAAGAAAAGGAGGTTGAAGAAGGAAAAGAGAAGAAAGAAGAGGAAGGGGAAGAAAAAGTGGAGGAAGAAGAAATGGGAAATGGGAGTAGGAAAGAAGAGGGATAAAAAGGAAGAGGAAAAGGAGGTTGGAGAAGGGAAAGAGCAGAAAGAAGAGGGGGGAAGAAAAAGTGGAGGAAGAAAAAATAAGAAATGGGAATAGGAAAGAAGAGAAATAAGAGAAGGAAGAGGAAAGAGAAGGAAAGGGGGGTTGTAGAGGAAAAGAAGAGAAAGAAGAGGGAGGGGAAGAAAAAGTGGAGGTAGAAGAAATGGGAAATGGGAGTAGGAAAGAAGAGAGATAAGAGAAGGAAAAGGAAAGAGGTAAAAAGAAAGGAGAAGAGGGGGAAGGAGGAGAAGATAAAGACATCGAGGGGAAAGAAAGAGAAGAGAAGGAGGAGAGGGAGGAGAGGAAGAGGAAAGAGAAGATGAAAAGGAGGAAGAAGAAGAATAAGAGATGGAAGGAGAAGAGGCAAAGGAGTAGTGAGATGAGAAGTGAAGGAAGAAGAAAAGGAGGGGGAGGTGGGTTGTTTATCAAGAAAGCAGATACTGATTTCTGCAGCGTAATTATGTAGATCAGAAGTAATTACAGGCCTCCTCCTTCTCCCCCCTCCCCTTCTTTCCTCCAGTCTTCCCATTTGATGCAGCCTGTGGTTCTCTTGGCTATTTCCTCTAGTTAATTCCTCGTGGCGCATGAGAAGAATACGAAAGCAGTTGGCTCCAAAGCTCCCTCTGCTCTGCCCATGATTCGCACCTCTCCATTTGGGCATCTCCACAATAGCAAGTCTTTTGCAAACATCTCCAGTATGTTCTGTTGGTCATGGAGAGTCTGTGTACCAAGTTTTGTCCAAGTCCGTCATTTGTGGGGGTCGCAGTGGTCTGCTGAAGTTGGAGCTGAATCGGGTAAATGTACTGCAAATCTCATAATCCGTAGTCCATCCTCCCCCAGTCTGCACCAGGACATAAAGTGGGGCGTGGGGAATCTGTGTGCCAAGTTTGGTCCAAGTCCATCATTTGTGGGGGTCGCAGTGGTCTCAGGAAGTGAGAGAAGGTACTGCAAATCCCATAATCCATGGTCCATCCTCCTCCAAACCACACCAGAATGTGAAATGCGTCATGGGGGGTCTGGGTACCAAATTTGCTCCAGGTCTGTCAATCATGGGGGTCGCAGTGGGCTCAGGAAGTGAGTGTACTGCACATCCCATAATCCATGGTCCATCCTCCTCCAAACCACACCAGGTCCAGGTCCGTCATTTGTGGGGGTCGCAGTGGTCTCAGGAAATGAGAGAAGGTATTGCAAATCCCATAACTCATGGTCCATCCTCCTCCAAAACACACCAGGATGTAAAGTGGGACATGGGGGTTCTGTGTGCCAAGTTTGCTCCAGGTCCATCATTCTTGGAGATCGGAGTGGTCTCAGGAAGTGAGTGAGTGTACTGCAAATCCCATAATCCGTGCTCCTTCCTCCTCCAAACCACACCAGGATGTGAAGTGGCTCATGAGAGTTCTGTGTGCTAAGTTTGCTCCAGGTCCGTCATTTGTGGGGGTCGCAGTGGTCTCAGGAAGTGAGTGTACTGCAAATCCCATAATCCGTGCTCCATCCTCACCCAAACCACACTAGGATGTAAAGTGGATCATGAGGGTTCTGCGTGCCAAGTTTGCTCCAGGTCCGTCATTTGTGGGGGTCGCAGTGGTCTCAGGAAGTGAGTGAGTGTACTGCAAATCCCATAATCTGGGCTCCATCCTCACCCAAACCACACTAGGATGTAAAGTGGATCATGGGGGTTCTTTCTGCCAAGTTTGCTCCAGGTCCGTCATTTGTGGGGGTCGCAGTGGTCTCAGGAAGTGAGTGAGTGTACTGCAAATCCCATAATCTGTGCTCCATCCACACCCAAACCACACCAGGATGAAAGTGGATCATGAGGGTTCTGTGTGCCAAGTTAGCTCCAGGTCCGTCATTTGTGGGGGTCGCAGTGGTCTCAGGAAGTGAGTGAGTGTACTGCAAATCCCATAATCTGTGCTCCATCCTCACCCATACCACATCAGGATGTAAAGTGGATCATGGGAGTTCTGTGTGCCAAGTTAGCTCCAGGTCCGTCATTCGTGGGGGTCGCAGTGGTCTCAGGAAGTGAGTGAGTGTACTGCAAATCCCATAATCCGTGACCCATCCTCCTCCACACTGCACAAGGATGTAAAGTGGCTCATGGGGGTTCTGTGTGCTAAGTTTGCTCCAGGTCCGTCACTCGTGTGGGTCGCCAAGTTCGTGTGGGTGCCAAGTTTGCTCCAGGTCCGTCATTCATGGGTGTCGCAGTGGGCTCAGGAAGTGAGTGAGTGTACTGCAAATCCCATAATCCGTGACCCATCCTCCTCCACACTGCACAAGGATGTAAAGTGGCTCATGGGGGTTCTGTGTGCTAAGTTTGCTCCAGGTCCGTCACTCGTGTGGGTCGCCAAGTTCGTGTGGGTGCCACGTTTGCTCCAGGTCCGTCATTCATGGGTGTCGCAGTGGGCTCAGGAAGTGAGTGAGTGTACTGCAAATCCCATAATCCGTGGCCCATCCTCCTCCACACTGCACAAGGATGTAAAGTGGCTCATGGGGGTTCTGTGTGCCAAGTTAGCTCCAGGTCCATCATTCGTGTGGGTCGCCAAGTTCGTGTGGGTGCCAAGTTTGCTCCAGGTCCGTCATTCATGGGTGTCGCAGTGGTCTCAGGAAGTGAGTGAGTGTACTGCAAATCCCATAATCCGTGACCCATCCTCCTCCAAACCGCACAAGGATGTAAAGTGGCTCATGGGGGTTCTGTGTGCCAAGTTAGCTCCAGGTCCATCATTCGTGTGGGTCGCCAAGTTCGTGTGGGTGCCAAGTTTGCTTCAGGTCCGTCATTCATGGGTGTCGCAGTGGGCTCAGGAAGTGAGTGAGTGTACTGCAAATCCCATAATCCGTGCTCCATCCTCACCCAAACCACACCAGGATGTAAAGTGGATCATGGGAGTTCTGTGTGCCAAGTTAGCTCCAGGTCCGTCATTCGTGTGGGTCGCCAAGTTCGTGTGGGTGCCAAGTTTGCTCCTGGTCCGTCATTCATGGGTGTCGCAGTGGGCTCAGGAAGTGAGTGAGTGTACTGCAAATCCCATAATCCGTGACCCATCCTCCTCCAAACTGCACAAGGACGTGAAGTGGCTCATGCGGGGATCTGTGCGCCGCATCCCAGCCTGTGCGCACTCGGTGACATTTTGCAACCCTAGCCATCCGCTCGAGACTAATAAAGCAGGCCCAGCGCTCTTCGCACGGGGCTGGTGATGCCCTGAATTGTGATGCGCGTGCAAGAGCGTGGAACGGTGCGGAATCTTAATTCGGCCTCCCTGATTTCTCATCTCCCGCACATCCATATTCATCAGCCCCATTACCACAGCAGCATGCGGCTTTTGATTACCCTGCTACCTTTGGCTCCTTTTCCACTGCATTTCAAACACACCACCACAATATAGATAGATATTAAAAAGGAGGCCGCATACATAAAGCGCACGGCGCATGCAAATGATGCTCATTTCTTGATCTCTCTCCAGGGCCCTCTTCTCACACAACTCTGGATGGGGAAGTCGGCCAAGATCTGCCACGCCAAGCAAACTTTGCCGCTTCGAAGAAGAGGCTGGGGAGGGACGTTACTTCGCCTCCGAGAGTCATTAACTCTCCTCCGCGCATTTGCATTTTTCGCAAAGAGAGAGAGAGAGAGTTGCCAGGCAAAGCAAAGGGGGAAAAAATATATATAAAGGCAATACAAATCTATTCAGAATACAAATTGGCAATGCAGGGAAGAAGGGCGGTCTTTGGACAGCATCCGAAATCCAAGCACTGCGGGTTGTGGCGCATTAAAAGTCACTACTGACCAAAAAAGGTCATGAGTTCGAGGCCAGCCTGGGTTGGAGTGAGCTCCCGACCATTTGTCTAGCTTGCTGTCGACATTTGCAGCCCAAAAAAAAGTTGCATCTGTCAAGTAGGAAATTTAGCAATAACTCAATACTTTCAGCAACTGATGCCAGTCAAGATATGAACATCAACAAAACATTTATTTCCAAGGTTGACCCCGAGAGCGGCGGAGGCCCCCGCCTTCAAATTGGTGTGAACCACAGCAGAGAGTTCCGCAGTTCCTGGGAGCCAAGTTTGGGACCAACTGATGAAATGTGCCCCAGCAGGCAGCTCAAAACTAGGACTGCACTCAGCCTTCCACTACTTTCCCCCTCTCCTTACTTTGTAACCAATCCCTAATAAAGGTACTTCAATTTTGCAACTTTTTAACTTTTTCTGCTTGAAACTTTGTATCCTTCCCTGCCTCAAACTAACCCAAACTTGAAATAAACTTCTTTCCGGGCTCCGGGCAGCCGCGGGCCCGCATGAGATGCCTTCTGGGCGTCCCGGGGAGGCCAAATCTGCGTCAGTTAAAACCGCGGATACGGAAACCTACCTATTGGACCCCCGTATCCGCTAAAATCTCAAAATTGCGGATTGGCCCCGTTTCAATTTCATATCAGCCAGCACGTCAACGACTTAAATCTAGAAATCGTTTTCTAAGATCTACAGAGACACTTCCTGGAACACTTCAGCAAGCGAGAGTCCAAAAGTGGCAGGGTCAAACCCAGAACCTCAGCCAATGGCTGATACCAAATGAGAGACTCCACGCTGGGCACACAGAGGACTGGGTGACTTGGAAGGCGCTGGACAGACTGCGCTCTGGCACCACGAGATGCAGAGCCAACCTCAAGAAATGGGGCCACAAAGTGGAATCCTTGACATGCGAGTGTGGAGAGGAGCAAACCACTGACCACCTGCTGCAATGCACCCTGAGCCCTGCCACATGCACAAGGGAGGACCTTCTTGCAGCAACACCAGAAGTACTCCAAGTGGCCAGGTACTGGTCAAAGGACATTTAATCAACTACCAAGTTTGCAAATTTTGTCTGTTTGTTTGCTTTGTTCTGTTAGAAATGTAATATAATTTGACTGGTTGCCCTGACACGACAAATAAAATAGCAGTGAAGACAGAGAATAGGGTTAGGATGAAAACACATCCCTGTTTGACACCTGATTCCACCTTAAATGGGTTCAGTGAGAGGCCGAGCTTCTCGTATCCTTCTGCAAAGGTGTTTAGAGTGGCTTGTAGGTCTTCTTCTCCCTTGGTTTTCATATCAGAGGCTGAGAGTATGTGACGTTCCCAAGGTGGACTTTCCATGGCCAAGCAGAGACTCAGACCCAGCTCTCCAAGGTTGAGTCAGAATCCAATGCTCAAACCACAACACCAACATGGCTCTGCTATCTGTGATTTCCTTTCATTTCCAAAACAGAGAATCAAGCTACATCTTGAGTCTCTCTTTGAGAAAGAAAACTGCCGAGATGAGAAACAGTTGGTGTCTCTCCAAACAAGGAAAATAACCAGAGGGAACGCCACTCAGTCCAGGCTTGTCGGTCTTTTAACAGTCGACAAAAGATTTCTGGGCCGGAACAAGAGTCAAAAGGGGGGACCAATGTTTTGGAAAGGGGAGAAAAGATTCATCTATCTATGTATATAATAAAAGTCAGTGTTTGTATGTGGAGGAAGGACGGGAGGGAGGTGTATGTGGCAGCGTTCTGATTGGCTGCCACTGTGGTACAATTTGCATATGGTCTCTGAGTGGCTGAGAGGGGAAAGGAAATTTGCATATTGTTTCTGATTGGCCAGCTTCAACAGAAACCCCTGGTGGCGCAGAGGGTTAAACCCCTGTACCGGCAGGACTGAAGACCCACAGGTTGCAGGTTCGAATAAGGGGGAGAGCATGGATGAGCTCCCTCTGTCAGCTCCAGCTCCTCATGCAGGGACATGAGAGAAGCCTCCCACAAGGATGGTAAAAGATCAAAACATCCTGGCATCCCCTGGCCAACTTCCTTGCATACGGCCATTTCTCTCACGCCAGAAACGACTTGCAGTTTCTCAAGTCGCTCCTGACACAACAAACAAAAACACAAACAAACCATTCTAACATTCTCAAGTGGATGACAAGAGAAAGGAAAGGGCCTGAGGGATTTCAAGTACCTTCACTCACTCTACATCCTACTGCAGTTTGGAGGAGGGTGGACAATGGATGATGGGACTCGCAGTACCTTCACTAATTTCCTGAGACCACTGCGAGCCATATAAATAACTGATGAAGATCAACCTTGACACACAATTCCTTTCTCAAATAACCTGGGTCCCCAAGCTAGTCCTTATATAAACCTCTTCAATTCGAGGAGACATTAAAGAGCTGGGAGGAACTATTTACAAACAACTACTTACTAGGCATAACTATTTACTATGATTATCCTATGGATATATTCATGGGCATTTTGTCGGTTGCAGTGTGCAAGCAAGATCCACCAAACCCTCTCCTGCTTACTTACTTACTTACTTACTAGCTGTCCCCTACCACGCGTTGCTGTGGCCCACATGTAGTAGTTCACCTACATCCAAAGAGCACTGTGGACTAAAACAATGATGGATCTGGACCAAATTTGGCACACATACTCAATATGCCCAAGTGTGTATACTGGTGGAGTTTGGAGGAAATAGTTTTTGGCATTTGGAAGTTGTAGCTGCTGGGATTTATAGTTCACCTACAATCACCTGTTCACCTGGCAAGGAAACTAGTCCAATGTGGGCTAGGCAAAACTACGGTGAGGTGGATCTGTAATTGGTTAAGTGGACGAACACAGAGAGTGCTCACTAATGCTTCCTCTTCATCTTGGAAAGAAGTGACAAGTGGAGTGCCGCAGGGTTCCGTCCTGGGCCCGGTCCTGTTCAACATCTTTATTAATGACTTAGACGAAGGGCTAGAAGGCATGATCATCAAGTTTGCAGACGACACCAAATTGGGAGGGATAGCCAATACTCCAGAGGACAGGAGCAGAATTCAAAACGATCTTGACAGATTAGAGAGATGATTGGCCAAAACTAACAAAATGAAGTTCAACAGTGACAAATGCAAGATACTCCACTTTGGCAGAAAAAATGAAATGCAAAGATACAGAACAGGTGATGCCTGGCTTGAGAGCAGTACGTGTGAAAAAGATCTTGGAGTCCTCGAGGGGAGGAAGTTAAACATGAGCCAACAATGTGATGTGGCGGCAAAAAAAGCCAATGGGATTTTGGCCTGCATCAAGAGGAGCATAGTGTCTAGATCTAAGGAAGTAATGCTACCCCTCTATTCTGCTTTGGTTAGACCACACCTGGAATACTGTGTCCAATTCTGGGCACCACAATTCAAGAGAGATATTGACAAGCTGGAATGTGTCCAGAGGAGGGCGACTAAAATGATCAAGGGTCTGGAGAACAAGCCCTATGAGGAGCGGCTTAGGGAGCTGGGCATGTTTAGCCTGAAGAAGAGAAGGCTGAGAGGAGACATGATAGCCATGTATAAATATGTGAGAGGAAGCCACAGGGAGGAGGAGGGAGCAAGCTTGTTTTCTGCTTCCTTGGAGACTAGGACGCGGAACAATGGCTTCAAACTACAAGAGAGGAGATTCCATCTGAACATGAAAAAGAACTTCCTGACTGTGAGAGCCGTTCAGCAGTGGAACTCTCTGCCCCGGAGTGTGGTGGAGGCTCCTTCTTTGGAAGCTTTTAAGCAGAGGCTGGATGGCCATTTGTCAGGAGTGATTTGAATGCAATATTCCTGCTTCTTGGCAGAATGGGGTTGGACTGGATGGCCCATGAGGTCTCTTCCAACTCTTTGATTCTATGATTCTATGAAAGAGCATTCTGAACTCCACCAACAATAGAATTGGGCCAAATTTCTCACACAGAATCCCCATGACCAAAAGAAAATACTGTGTTTTCTGATGGTCTTTGGCGACCCCTCTGACACCCCCTTGTGACCCCCCTAGTGGTCCCGACCCCAGCTTGAGAAACGCTGGCTTAGATGGTTCATAAGGGGAGTTGCGTTCGGACAGGTAAATTGGTCTGAACGCATCTCCCCTTATGAACCATCTAGGACTTCAAGATCGTCCGGAGAGGAGATCTTCTGGAGATGGTAGTTTTCCAAAAGATTCACTGTTTTTCCACTGCATCCAGGTGCAAGACAGTCAAGTCCTTTATGTGCCATATTTATTTATCGTGTCATCAGCAACCATACCATTGTATTACAATTCTAACAGAGCAAAACAAACACACAGATTAAAAAGAAAAAGAAAAAAAGACACACACAGATTTTGCAAATTTGGTAGTTGGTTAAATGTCCTTTGACCAGTATTTGGCCCCTTGGAGTGCCTCTGGTGTTGCCGCAAGAAGGTCCTCCATTGTGCATGTGGCAGGGCTCAGGGTGCATTGCAGCAGGTGGTCAGTGGTTTGCTCTTCTCCACACTCGCATGTCGTGGATTCCACTTTGTAGCCCTATTTCTGAAGGTTGGCTCTGCATCTCGTGGTGCCAGAGCGCAGTCTATTCAGTGCGTTCCAGTCGTCTGTGTGCCCAGGGGGGAGTCTCTCATCTGGTATCACCCATGGATTGAGGTGCTGGGTTTGGGCCTGCCACTTTTGGACTCTCACTTGCTGGGGTGTTCCAACGAGTGTCTCTGTAGATCTAAGAAAACTATGTCTTGATTTAAGTCGTTGACGTGCTGGCTGATACCCAAACAGGGGATGAGCTGGAGATGTCTCTGCCTTGGTCCTTTCACTATTGGCTGCTACTTCCCGGCGGATGTCAGTTGGTGCAATACCGGCTAAGCAGTGTAATTTCTCCAGTGGTGTAGGGCGCAGACACCCCGTGATAATGCGGCATGTCTCATTAAGAGCCACATCCACTGTTTGAGCGTGGTGAGATGTGTTCCACACTGGGCATGCAGACTCAGCAGCAGAGTAGCATAGCGCAAGGGCAGATGTCTTCACTGTATCTGGTTGTGATCCCCAGGTTGTGCCAGTCAGCTTTCGTATGATATTGTTTCTAGCACCCACTTTTTGCTTGATGTTCAGGCAGTGCTTCTTGTAGGTCAGAGCATGGTCCAGAGTGACTCCCAGGTATTTGGGTGTGTTGCAATGCTCCCGTGGGATTCCTTCCCAGGTGATCTTCAGAGCTCGGGATGCTTGTCTGTTCTTAAGGTGAAAGGTGCATGTCTGTGTTTTAGATGGATTAGGGACGTGATGCAAATGGGAGCAGCTTTTTCGGGAAAAGAAAACAGATGCTGCCCCTGAACGGAGCTACCATAAATTCATTGCTGGGGGGAAAGAAAATTGGGGTGCCCCTCTCTCTTCTCCATCCTGGTCTCCGGGAGCCATAAATCTTGAAAGGCATCAGACCGGAGATGCATGTTGCTACCAGCCCTTCCTCGGGTGGATTGTTTGGCAGCCATAAATCTCGCTGGCTCTGGAGACAAGGGGCGATTTCTAATTGCCAGGCTGGTATCCTACAAGAGAAGAGCCGGGAGCTGTATTGGTCCTGCCTTGACAAAAACCAAATTCCGCAGCTATTTCCTCTCCTTTCCAAAAGCCTCACGGCTATTCAGATGTCCAAAGATGGCCTGGGATCCACAACCAGTTCTCCTTGCTTTTGCTATTCCTATTGAAAATTTCCTTCGAGTGAAATTTGCAAATGCTAAGAGGCTTTGAATGAAATTAACAGCAAAAGAGAAACATACCCTTTCTCTGTAGAAAAGGAGCAACATGGAAGAAAATGTTTTTAAGAAACAAGATGTGGCATGTAAAAGTCATACAAAGTTCAAGCCTACATAGGAAGTTGTTGTGTTGTAGTTAAGCCAAAGGTTGTGGTTAAGCGCAGAGTCTGCAGGTACAAGAAGATACTTTCCATCAAAAGGTCAAGGGAGAGGGGCTAGAAAGAGAGTATTTTCCATGACCTATTACTTGAATATAAAAGTCAGCAGAAACAGAGGAGGGGCGTGGCAGTCACTTGAAGGGTAGCATCTGCGTATGCTGCCAGGCTGTCTGTCTTCTTCATGAAGAAACTAAAATAAACCTTGTTTTTTAATCTTTTTGGGGGGGACTGTCTCCTTCTTTACATGTTCCCGTGATGTGGACCTAAGAAGACCCAATTTAGGGTCTCTAACATAATTAGGAAGAACATGAGGAAGAACTTCCTGACTGTGAGAGCCGTTCAGCAGTGGAACTCTCTGCCCCGGAGTGTGGTGGAGGCTTTTAAACAGAGGCTGGATGGCCATCTGTCGGGGGTGCTTTGGATGCAATTTTCCTGCTTCTTGGCAGAATGGGGTTGGACTGGATATCCCACGAAATCTCTTCCAACTCTATGATTCTATGAAACAAAGATCTCTTGTTTGGTCATCTGATCAGATCTTCCAATTCAGTCTTCATTAAATCTACTAGCTTAAGTACCTGGCGATATCTAAATAAAAGATTTTGTAATGCTACTTATTACTTACCCATCTGCAATGCCGTTGTCTCCTTCCTAACGTGTTCCCGTGATGTGGACCTAAGAAGACCCAATTTAGGGTCTCTAACATAATTAGGAAGAACTGCCTGACTGTGAGAGCTGTTCAGGAGTGGAACTCTCTGCCCCAGAGTGTAGTAGAGGCTCTTTCTTTGGAAGCTTTGAAACAGAGGCTGGATGGCCATCTGTAAGGGGTGCTTTGAATGCAATTTTCCTGCTTCGTGGCAGAATGGGGTTGGACTGGATGTCACACGAGGTCTCTTCCAACTCTATGATTCTATGAAACAAAGATCTCTTGTCTGGTCATCTGTTCAGATCTTCCAATTCAGTCTTGTGGTTTCTTTCATTAAATCTACTAGCTTAAGTACCTGGCGATATCTGAGTAAAAGATTTTGTAATGCTACTTATTACTTACCCATCTGCAATGCCATAAATACAGCTTAAAGGTGTGACATTAGAAAATGTGGACCATTTCTACTTCCTTGGCAGCCACCTCTCCACAAAAGTCAACATTGACACTGAAACACAACACCGCCTGAGCTCTGCGAGTGCAGCATTCTTCCGAATGAAGCAGAGTGTTTGAGGACTGGGACATCTGTAGGGAAACCAAGGTGCTTGTCTATAAAGCTATTGTCCTCCCAACCCTGCTATACGGCTGCGAGACGTGGACTGTCTACAGATGTCACATACAACTCCTGGAATTATTCCATCAGCGCTGCTTCCGGAAATTCCTGCAAATCTCTTGGGAAGACAAGCAGACAAATGTTAGCGTGCTGGAAGAAGAGCAACAATGTGCTCTTCCAGCAAAAGGCACCAATCAATCCCTCTGCAATGCCAGAAGTACAGCTGAATGGTGTAACATTAGAAAATGCGGACCATTTCTGCTCCCTTGGCAGCCACCTCTCCACAAAAGTCAACCTTGACAGTGAAACACAACACCGCCTGAGCTCTGCGAGTGCAGCATTCTTCCGAATGAAGCAGAGAGTGTTTGAGGACAACGAGGGATCGCCTAAGTCAGTAAATAAAGTCTGGCACTCTGCTATATTTTTAGTGGAATCACACTGAAATACAAAACCTCTTGAGCTCTGCGAGTGCAGCAATCTTCCAAATGAAGCAGAGAGTGTTTGAGGACCGGGACATCCATAGGGATAACAAGGTGCTTGTTTATAAAGCCATTGTCCTCTCCACCCTGTTCTACGCCTGCGAAAGGTGGGCTGTGAATCTACTAGCTTAAGTACCTGGCAATACCTGAGTAAAAGATTTTGTAATGCTACTTATTACTTACCCATCTGAAATGCCAGAAATATAGCTTAATGGTGTGACATTAAAAAATGTGGACCATTTCCGCTCCCCTGGCAGCCACCTCTCCACAAAAGTCATCATTGACACTGAAATACAACACCGCCTGAGCTCTGCAAGTGCAGCATTCTTCCAAATGAAGCAGAGAGTGTTTGAGGACCGGGACATCTGCAGGGATACCAAGGTGCTTGTTTATAAAGCTATTGTCCTCCCAACCCTGCTATACGCCTGCGAAACATGGTCTACGGATGTCACATGCAACTCCTGGAACAAGTGAGGGTTATTTTTGAGCCTAACAGCTCTGATTCCCAATATTCTGGTGTATCTAACCATGGTTTATTGCAGCAAGCCAGGATAGTGTATGATCCTGGTTTGTTTAGAAACCATAAATCAGCCCAAGTTTCCTCCAACTTGGATAAAGCAACATCTCTTTTGCTTCTTTCACTCTTAAGACCCAGCCATTTGTTTTCCCTGTGTACCCTTCCCTCCAAAGACAATCGGTGCTTATGATCTGCACCAGATTTCTTACAGTTAAATCAGGTAGAACTAAAGTGGAGCTGTTCTCCGGGAGCCACGCTGCGCCGCGCTCAGCTGGAAGCCGGCTTTCCAAAGTGCGTTCCAATGAATTGCGGCAGAGATTGGAAGTCAAGCTGTGCTTTGAGGAGCCAGAAATGTGCGGCTCTAGCCGGGGAACAAGAAAGGGCTCGTGCTCCCTTCCAGCAAGTCAAGCCACAGCCATTGCAAAGGGGGTCTCTCTGGAAAGGAATATATTAAAATACTAGCTGTCCCCTGCCAGGCGTTGCTGTGGCCCAGTCTGGTGATCTGGAAAAATAAAGAAATGAGAAAGTATTGGTGTCTAATATAGATAATTTCTTTATGTTTCTGGGTAAACAATATTTCTTGCTGTTGTAAGTTTTTTCAGGCTACATGGCCATGGTCTAGAGGCATTCTCTCCTGACGTTTCGCCTGCATCTATGGCAAGCATCCTCAGAGGTAGTGTTGGAACTAGGAAAATGGGTTTGTATATCTGTGGAATGACCAGGGTGGGGCAAAGGACTCTTGTCTGCTGGAGCTAAGTGTCAATGTTTCAACTGACCACCTTGATTAACATTTGATGGCCTGGCAGTGCATGGGGCAATCTTTTGTTGAGAGGTTGTAATTTTAGAGTTTTTTTAATACCAGTAGCCGGATTTTGTTCATTTTCATGGAAATAAGTGTACCATAACCTTAATAAAAAAAAGGTTTAAAATGACGTCACATCCGTTTGGCAAATGTGGAGCCAAACCTTTTGAACATGTGGAGACCACCTTTTGAAAACCACTAGTCAAGAAAAGTATGACTTTGTTAGAAGTCAACTCTTTGAACAGGTGATATTCATAAGTCTTAATGTAATGGCACACAGGTAACTCACCTGTTAGACTGAAGAACCATGTCTTTAAACTGCCAAGGATAGAGGCATGCCACTACAAAAATATATTGCGTTAGCAGAGGATGGTTGTTTCTTTGAAGTAGAATTTGCTGTTGTAATTGCTCAAAAAGATATATACTCCCTTAAAAACTTCTTCGTTAAAACATGCACTCAAGAGACAAAAACAAAGCAGAGCTCTCTGTGCCAAGTTTGGTCTTTATTGGTATTTGCATGAGTGTCGCTGTGGTTTCAGGAAGTGAGTGAAGGTACTGCAAATCCCATCATCCGTCATCCATCCTCCTCCAAACAGCACCGGGATGTAGAGTGGCTCATGGGAGCTCTGTGTGCCAAGTTTGGTCTTGATCGGTCATTAGATGAGGGTTGCAGCAGACTTGGGAAGTGAGTGGAGGTACTTGAAGTCCCATTTTATTTATTTCTTATTTATTTCGGGGTTCTTTTACCCCGCCCTTCTCACCCCGAAGGGGACTCAGGGCGGCTACAGAAAATAAAGGCACAATTTGATGCCTACATCACAGAACAATCAACACAAAACACAAAATTACATCAATTCACAGGTAACAACAATTCAACCATTATAAAATCAATAAAATCATTAAAAACCAATACAAACCCAATTCCTCCTCCTACATGGTCAGCGTTCGCTAACTCATAGTTCTAATTTTCCGTTCCACTTCGTCAATCCTGTTGGTCTTACTCGCCTGAATGTCTTATTTAATTGCCAGAGTGCCCAAAGGCCTGGCCCCAAAGCCACGCTTTCACTCTCCTCCTGAAGGAGAGGAGGGATGATGATGTCCTGATTTCCCCCGGGAGTGAGTTCCACAGGTGAGGGGCCACCACTGAGAAGGCCCTGCTCCTCGTCCCCAACAGCCTCACTTGTGACAGTGGTGGGGTCGAGAGCAGGGCCCCCCCCAGATGATCTCAGACTCCGAGGTGGGACGTAGAGGGAGATACGTTCGGACAGATACACTGGACCGGAACCGTACAGGGTTTTGTAGGTCAAAACCAGCACCTTGAATTGTGCTCGGAACTGAACCGGCAGCCAGTGGAGCTGACACAGCAGGGGGGTGGTATGCTCCCTGTATGACGCTCCGGTGAGCAGTCTGGCTGCCGCTCGCTGGACTAGTTGAAGTTTCCGAACAGTCTTCAAGGGCAACCCCACGTAGAGAGCGTTGCAGTAGTCTATTCAGGATGTAACAAGAGTGTGGACCACCGTGGCCAGATCAAACCTCCCAAGGTACAGGCGCAACTGGTGCACAAGTTTTAATTGTGCATAAGCTCTCCCAACCACTGCCGAGACCTGGGGTTCCAGGCTCAGTGATGAGTCCAGGATCACTCCCAAGCTGCGAACCTGCGTCTTCAGGGGGAGTGGAACCCCGTCTAACACAGGCTGTAACCCTATACCCTGTTCGGCCTTACGACTGATCAGTAGGACCTCTGTCTTGTCTGGATTCAATTTCAATTTGTTAGCTCTCATCCAGTCCGACACAGCAGCCAAGCAGTTCAAGGTCTGGACAGCCTCCTTGGTGACAGGCGAGAAGGAGTCTGTCCTCTTCGAAAGTGCACCAGGTCCATGGTCTGTCCTCTTCGAAAGTGCACCAGGTCCATGGTCTGTCCTCTTCGAAAGTGCATCAGGATATAGAGTGGGTCATGGGGGCTCTGTGTGCCAAGTTTGGTCTTGATCAGTCATTGGCGAGGGTCTCCGTGGTCTCAGGAAGTGAGTGAAGTGACTGCAAGTCCCATCATCCATCTCCAAATTCTTCCAAACTGCACCAGGATGTAGAGTGGGTCATGCGGGCTCTCTGTGTGAATTGTGGTCCTGATCCATTATTGTTGGCAGTTGTAATAGTCTCAGGAAGAGAGTGCAGGTATTGCAAGTCCCATCGTCCATGGTGCATCCTCCTCCAAACCGCACCAGGATGTAGAGTGCGTCATGGAGACTCAGTGTGCCAAGTTTGGTCTTTATCAGCAGTAGTGGCTAGGGGGCTTTTGCATGGTTAAAACTTGTGTGCCAACTGTGCCCGTACCTTGGGAAGTCAGACTTGGCCATGGTGGTCCACGCTCTCGCTACATCCAGGATAGATTACTGCAACGCGTTCTATGTGGGTTTGCCTTTGAAGACGGTTTGGAAGCTTCAAATAGTCCAAGGAGCCAGGTTAATAACTGGGGCGACATACAGGGACCATACAACTCCCATGTTACATCAGCTCCACTGGCTGCCTGTTTGCTATCAGGCACAATTCAAAGTGCTGGCTTCAGCCCATAAAGCCCTAAATGGCTCTGGCCCCATTTACCTGTCCAAACGCATCTCCTTTTACAAATCAACTAAGATCTTCTGGGGAGGCCCTGCTCTCGGTCCCGCCACCATCACAGACGTGTTTGGAGGGGATGAGAGACAGGGCCTTCTCAGTGTTTGCCCCTCAGTTATGGGACTCCCTTCCTGGTGAGATTAGATCAGCCCTGTTCTTCAGAAGGATGGTGAAGACCTGGCTGTGGGACTGTCCTGAATTGCCCTTCAAAAAAAAAAAAAGGAAAAGAAAAATGCTTTACTTCAGCAAGCACAAAGAATAAGCAAATGCAATTGAAAAGTGCAAAAGAAAGCAAGGAAGTCTTAATCCAGACACAAATTAAAGTCTCTTACAAAGTCTCAAACAAAACATCAGACAACGCGCAATGAACTAAGTCCTTAGCGGCAGACACAAAGCAGATTCCATTGGAGTGAAAACATCAGTATCAGGGTCGTTGTTACCAGTGAAAGCTGACTCCTCCTGCTACTAATTTATAGCCCTGAATTCCTCACTCAGGAGGTGTGTCTCCCAATTAGCTCAGCGTTTTTAGCAGCTATTCTAGCTGCACGCCGTCTATGCTCTGTCTCTTTTCGTCTCTCTAGAAATGTGGGCACTTTCAAACCCTCATCGTCTGATTCTTCTTCTTCCTCCAATTCCTGAGCACTTCCCTGCTCCCCTTCCTCTTCCGAAGATGAGGAATCCCCAACAGGGACCAAGCCTTTGGGGCAGTGCAAGGAGGCAAAATGGTGCCCTGAGATGGTTTTTAGGCAACTTTTAACATGGATATAATTGATTTTAATGTTTGTATATATTTATGGTTTTATATACCGGCATTGAATGTTTGCCGTATATATGTTGTGCTCCGCCCTGAGTCCCCTGCGGAGTGGGAAGGGTGGAATATAAATACAAATGTAATGTTCGTTTGTGGGATTAACATAACTCAAAAACCACTGGACAAATTACACAAAATTTGGACACAAGACACCTAACAGTCCAACGAGTGTCCATCACCCATAAACACACATACACACACACACACACACACACACACACACAACCCCAGCGGAACAGACTGAAAAACCTACAAAATACACCATATATACATACATTCATATAGATATACACATTCATACACACACGTCGTGTATATATATGCACAAAGACACACAAATATAGGATAGATAGAATGGATGGATGAATAGATAGATAGATAGATAGATAGATAGATATAGATAGGGGATGGGATGGGATGGGATGGGATGGGATGGGATGGATGGATGGATGGATGGATGGATAGATAGATAGATAGATAGATAGATAGATAGACAGACAGATAGGATGGATAGGATAGGATAGGATGGAGGGATGGAGAGAGAAAGAAAGAGAGAGAGAGAGAGATCTCTCTCTCTATGCATCCACCCATCCTGTCTGTCTGTCTGTCTGTCTGTCTATCTATCTATCTCTCTGTCTTTCTCTCTCTCCCCATCCATCCATCCATCCATCCATCCTATCTCTCTCTCTCCATCCTATCTATCTATCTATCTATCTATCTATCTATCCATCCCATCCCATCCTATCCTATCCTATCCTATCCATCCATCCAATCTATCCAATCTATCCTATCATCTATCTATCTATCTTTCTATCAATTCATCCATCCTATCTATCCTATCTAATCTAGCCTTCTAATCCATCTGATCTAGCTATCTTATCCACATGTCCATCTGTCTGTCTATATACACATATGCACACAGATATATATGTACACATGCACACATGCATACACACATACATATATACACTACAGTACATATACATATGCACACACATACATATCCACATACATACATATATACACACAAATATGCATATAGACAAGCACACAAATATACACAATATGCATGTACACATATAAGCACACAAATACACACACACATATATATACACACACACATATATATATCCACAAACACATATATACACAAATATATACAAACACATAAACACATATATTCACACACAAAACAGATATACACAGACTGAGCCACAGCAAAGCATGACAGGGGACGGCTAGTGTTTTAAATAAAGTAAATAAATAATCTAACCCTCTGGGAACGTCCAAACAAGAAGTCCATAATCCAGGAACAGACTGACTATGACAATCCAAGATCCATGCGTTTAGACACCAGTCTATGTGGGAGGACTGTGTTAAACGAGGAACTATAGTCTGCAAAAAGCATCCCCACATAGTTCCCCCATTGTTCCAGGTTGCTCTATCCAACTTGACCAACTATTAGGAATTTTTGGGAGCTGAAGTCCCAAACTTCTGGAGGACCATGGGTTGGGAGTTTTGTGTGCCATGTTATTGTTCATTCGTTCAGTCGTCTCCGACTCTTTGTGACCTCATGGACCAGCCCAAGCAAGAGCTCCCTGTCGCCCGTCACCACCCCCAGCTCCTTCAAGGTCAGTCCAGTCACTTCAAGGATGCCATCCATCCATCTTGCCCTTGATCGGCCCCTCTTCCTTTTGCCTTCCACTTGTGTGCCATATTTGGTTCAATTCCATCATTGGTGGAGTTCAGAATGCTCTTTGATTGTAGGTGAACTATACATCCCAGTAACTACAACTCGCATATGTCAAGGTCTATTTTCCCCCAAGAGCGCCTCAAGAGCCCCCCTGGGCAACATCAACTATACCGCAAGTGCTTACTTTGCGTAATGGGTTGAGGTGCCCCTGTGAATGAGGAACTATAGTCTGCAAAAAGCATCTCCACATAGTTCCCCCATTGTTCCAGGTTGCTCTATCCAACTTGACCAACTATTAGGAATTTTTGGGAGCTGAAGTCCCAAACTTCTGGAGGACCATGGGTTGGGAACCACTGTGTGAAACATCATGGAGGGAATCCAAACACAAAAACACAGCTTTACATCTCTCTGCCCCAAATGAGCCCACAAGAACTCCTATATGGCCACAATTTGGAAGAGAGAATGCCAGTCCCTTCTCATGACTCTTCTGGGCTCCAGTGGGGTTGTTGTCTCTTCTCTTTGAGAACAATTACATTTCCATGTTCCCAGCCTTTCAAGGTAATGAAAACTCCCCCTGGCCCTAAGGTCAAGCCATTGTTTGTGCGTTGTCAGGAGGGTTATTGCTGGCCGAAGGACAATTTCACCAGGAGGTTTTGTTTTTTTGCAAAGGGAAGACCCCGGCCACGGGACTATTAACATTCCTTCTGACAATGAGATCCCCAAAGCTTTCGTTTGGAAAAAGAGGCAAGTGGGCACCAGGCCCATCTCCTCCCTTTCTCCATTCCCCCCTCACTCTCAGCTTTCTGCACGCTTCTTAAAGGCATTGGGGATTCGTTTTATACAAACTCGTGTATAATAAAAGCCAAAGTATGTATATATGTATGCATATATAGCTGTCTTTCTGTCTGTTTGTCTATTTATCTATGTATCATTGTGTATTTCTCCATCTCTCACTCTATCTGTCTATCGGTCTGTCTGTCTGTCTATCTGTCTGTCATTGACTGTCTCTATTTATTTATTTATCTATCCATCCATCACCCTATCTGCCTGTCTGTCTGTCATTGACTGTCTGTATCTATCTATCTGTCTGTCTGTCCATCCGTCCATCCATCCATCCATCCATCCATCCATCCACCTACCTACCTACCTATCTCCCAAACGGATGCATACAATTTCATCAGTGACATCTATCTTTCTATCTGTCTGTCCGTCCATCCGTCCGTCTGCCCATCCATCCACCTACCTACCTATCTCACATATGGATGCATACAATTTCATCAGTGACATCTATCTTTCTATCTGTCTGTCCGTCCATCCGTCTGCCCATCCATCCACCTACCTACCTATCTCCCAAACTGATGCATACAATTTAATCAGTGACATCTATCTATCTATCTGTCTATCTCCAAAATGGATACATTTCATCAGTCATATCTATCTATCTATCTGTCTGTCCGTCCATCCATCCATCCATCCATCCTATCTATCCTATCTAATCTAGTGATCTTATCCTTCCGTCCATCCATCCGTCTGTCCATCTATCTATCTGTTTGTCATTGACTTCTCTACCTACCTACCTACCTACCTACCTACCTACCTACCAACCTGTTATCAGGTATCTATCTATCTATCTATCTATCTATCTATCCCTCATCTATCCCTCTATCTATCTATCTATCTATCTATCTATCTATCTATCCATCAATGTGTCCATCCATCCACCTACCTACTTATCTCCCAAATGGATGCATACTGTTTCATCAGTGACATCTATCTATCTATCTATCTATCTATCTATCTATCTATCTACCTACCTACCTCCCAAATGGATACATTTCATCAGTCATACCTATCTGTCTGTCTATCCATCCATCCATCCATCTGGACCAAACTTGGCACACAGACCCAACATTACCAACTTGGAGTCCTGGCAGGGATCGCGAGGGATTGATCCACTATTTTGGGAATTGTAGTTCACCTGCAATCAAAGATGAGCACTAGTACCTCACCAAACGACAAACCCCATGGTCCCAAAGCATTGAGCCATGACAGTTCATCGAACTGTCAAACTTGTGCTCCCTTCCGAAGGGTTGGACTACAACTCCCAAGAAGTGCTGGAGCACAACAGCTGATTTCAAACAAAAGCACAAACTGAACACTTGGGATCACCAACTCTTTAGTAAACTAAATTATCCAGAGAAGGTGATGTATGAGCTCCTCTCTTTTGCATCTTTATCCCAATGTACAAATAGTACAAACAGCAATAAGGCCTCTCTTTAATCCTGATTAAAAACCAGATTCTTGGCTGGTTTGGATTATTTTCCCCTCAATGGAACAAAGAACTTATTTTTCCAAATCCAAAGCTGATATTCCCTCCCTGGAAAGCTGGCATCCCAAAAGCTGTTCCAAGAGACGACACACAATCATGGCACGCTTGTGTCGACGTGTACACACATATCTCTAGAAAGCACGGCCATCAAATAGCTTGTTTTCCTACTTCAAAAAGCAGCTTGTTTGTGTAATTGCCAGCGCTCTCCCTGCTCTTCTTCGTTATTACAATGGCTAATTAGTCCGTTTTCTGCTTGGTCCCCTGTAAACAAAATGTCTCGTTTTGTGAGCAATTTGTAAAATATTTCCCCCCCCCCCCTTTCTGCATCGGGGGATGGGAACACGGGGCCCCATTTGATGCATTTTGACATTAATTTGGCAGCGCTGGTTGAGTAAGGGGTTCACTCTCCCCGGCTAAAAATAGGTTGTTTTTCCCCCCCGCTTCCTTTTATCTGTTGCTGAGCAATAACGTTGTATGTCTTTTCTCCTCTTTGCTGCAACAACAAGGGCGATGGGTCCTTTTTGGAATGCCCTTCATGTTGTCTTTCTATTTTTCTCAAAGCTTGGAATTGTTCTAATATTACAGCAGAGTCTCAGTTATCTGGAACTCAAGCAACCAGCAAAACAAAACCAAAAAAAGCAAGGAAATAGTCAATCAATTCAATTCAATTACGCAATCCTTCGTTGTCCGAGTAGGATTGTCCTACAAATGCAGGCATCGGTTTGCAGGTGGAAGGCGGTCCCAGTTGGGATTGGCTTAACGCACCTTCCTCTTGGCACATTTCTTCCTTTCACCCTCCATTTGTGCCTCTTAGAATTCTACAGCACTGCTGGTCACAGCTGACCTACATCTGGAGCGCTCAAGGGCCAAGGTTTCCCAGTTCTTGGTGTCTATGCCAGAGTTTTTAAGAGCCCATCTTTCAATCTCTTTTCCTGCCCACCAACGTTCCATTTTCCATTCTTGAGTTCAGAGTAGAGCAACTGCTTTGGGAGACGGTGGTCGGGCATCCAGACAAGTTGGCCGGTCCAGCGGAGTTGATGGTGGAGGACCATCACTTCCAGCAAAAGGCACCAGCCAATCCTCAAAAGTCAACATTGACACTGAAATACAATAGTGCCTGAGCTCTGTGCAGCATTCTTCCATTTACTTTGAGTCCATCTTTCAATCTCTTTTCCTGCCCTCCAACATCTCATTTTCCATTCTTGAGTTCAGAGTAGAGCAACTGCTTTGGAGACGGTGGTCAGGCATCCGGACAACATGGCCGGTCCAGCGGAGTTGATGGCAGAGGACCATCGCTTCAATGCTGGTGTTCTTTGCTTCTACCAGCACGCTGACTTCTGTCTGTCTTCCCAAGAGATTTGCAGGATTTTTCGGAGGCATCGCTGATGGAATCGTTCCAGGAGTTGCATGTGACATCTGTAGACAGTCCACGTTTCACAGGCGTATAGCAGGGTTGGGAGGACAATAGCTTTATAAAGAAGCACCTTGGTCTCCCTACCGATGTCGGTCCTGAAACACTCTCTGCTTCATTCGGAAAAATGCTGCACTTGCAGGATTTTTTTTGGAGGCAAGCGCTGATGGAATCGTTCCAGGAGTTGCATGTGATGTCTGTAGACAGTCCACATTTCGCAGGGTTGGGAGGGCAATAGCTTTATAAACAATCACCTTGGTCTCCCTACGGATGTCCCAGTCCTCAAACACTCTCTGCTTCATTCGGAAGAATGCTGCACTCACAGAGCTCAGGCAGTGTTGTAATTCAGTCTCTATGTTGACTTTTGTGGAGAGGTGGCTGCCAAGGGAGTGGAAATGGTCAACATTTTTTTATGTTACGCCATTAAGCTGTATTTCTGGCATGGGAGAGGGATTGGCTGGTGACTGCTGGAACAGTACTTTGGTTTTCTCGATGTTCAATGACAGGCCGAACTTCTCGCATGCTTCTCCGAAAGTGTTTAGAGTAGATCTTCTTGTAGATCTTCTTCTGAATGTGCACAGATGATGTTGTCATCAGCATGACATCGAGCATGCCTCCTCCCCCAACAAGGGATGGTGACTTATAGTTCTGCAAAGGACAAGGTACCAGACTGCACAATAGGGGTTAAGTCTTGGTCAATTTGCCAAGGCCTTAACAACAATGAGGACCCCATGAAACTTCGGGAATAGCTAGACCTTGGGGTCTCTGCCTCTTGCGGGAGCTGTAGTTCTCCAAGGACGGGGAGCAAAGCTAGTTTCCAGAGACACCAGGTCCATTTGGGCCACTCAAGAACTCCTGCCAGGACCTTTGTGCAACACCCTTGTGTTTTAGCCATCCCCTATGGACACTCTTTCCCTCCACATGGACAAAACTTATGAAATCTTGCCTTTTATGAACTTTAGATGTATGAAATGTGTTTTCTGATTTCTTTGTGTGGCAGAAGCCTTTCCCCTTTTCCTCTGATCTTTGTTTCCCCTATATATATGAAGAAACTCCACCAAAGGGACTACAAAGCCTCAAACATTCCAGGAATTTTTTATCCACTCGGAGGAATTGCCCAGCCCTCAGCTTGTCCCTTTGGCAAAAATCTTAATCATATTTCCTCCTGAAGAACAAAAGGTCCTCGAAAAAACCTTTTGCCTTCGCTCTGATTATTCATTCCACTCAAAGCACAATAGATCAGGCTGGCCTTTGTCTCGCCGGCCGCATGGCATGGCACTTCCTTTCCCAGATTCCTTTGTACTCCCTCATCCTGCCTCCATCTCTCCTGATTGGCTGTTGCCACCAGGTGGCAGAGATCTCCCCATTGGTTCCTACGGACCACTGGAGCCCATTGCCCAATCATAGCAGGGAACAATAGGGAAGCCGGGGCGGGGAGTTTGAACTCTGCAACTTTGAATTTGCTATAAATATGACTGTATTGGTGTATTCCCCTCATGCTTAGCTTGGCGAATTATTGCGGCTTTGCATCCATTTCAGCTGAATCACATTAAACCTCTTCAACTGGTGAGGCTTTTCATTGGGAAATCAGGGAAAATATGGGATGCTTCTCTGTCTCGCCAGGGAAAAAGAACTCTTTGATGAGTCTAATTGGTCTCTGCCACCCGGCAAAGACCCCTAAATTTTAGCTCTAGAACAAGCATACAGGAGTTCTATAGCACTTGGCATGGATTGGTGGTCTCCCACCCAAGTACTAACCAGGACCAACCATGCTCAATTTCAATCTAGGTAAAGGTTTTATTCATTTATTTATTTTATTTACAGTATTTATATTCCACCCTTCTCACCCCGCAGGGAACTCAGGGCAGATTACAATGTACACATATATGGCAAACATTCAATGCCAATTAGACATACAATGTATACAGTCATACACAGAGGCTATTTAACTTTTTCTGGCCGCCAAGGGAGCTGACGCTTTCATCGTCCATCTGCGACACTGATGAAGTACTTCTGCATTCCCCACATGCTTTTGCTGGAGTCTTTTTATGGCCTCATAAATTAGTTAATTAGCCTCCCCACACATAGGTGGAACCTTATTTTCCTACTTGACAGATGCAACTGTCTTTCGGGTTGCAAAGGTCGACAACAAGCTACACAATTGGTCGGACACTCATTCTGACCCGGGCTGGCTTCGAACTTATGATCTTTTGGTCAGAGTGATCTTAATGGCTGGACTAAGTGGCCGAAATATAAAGATATATTAAAGACAGATAGGGAAGGAAAAAGCTTAAAACCAATGGAGGAAATTAAAGAAACATATAAAAATATAACATGGCTTCAATACTGGCAGATACAAGAATATTTTGGAATTGACAAGAAAATGGGATTTGAGACAAAAGATAACAAATGGAATAAAATTTGGGACACAGAAAAGAAGAAAATATCAAAAATATATAGAGAATTATTAAAGTGGAGCACGGAAGAAGAAGAAGTGAAGGACTGTATGGTGAAGTGGGCTAAAAACATAGGCAGAACGATAAGACTAGACGATTGGAAAAAGGTGTGGAAGAAAAAAAATAAGTACTTAAAAGCCTATGATATGCAAGAAAATTGGGTAAAATTATTTTACAGATGGTACATGACACCATGCAAATTAAACAAGTATTACAAAAACATCAACCCAAAATGCTGGAAATGTGGCATAGAAGAGGGGACCTTTTTCCACACATGGTGGAATTGTAAAAAGGCAAAAAAAAAAATACTGGAGAGAAATACACACCATACTACAAAAAATACTAAAAATCCAAATCCCTTTAAAACCGGAAATCTTTCTGCTAGGAATCATAGATGACAAGATTGAAAGAAATACGGAAAAACTGATATTCCTATCATCAACTGCTGCGCGAATATGCTATGCAAAGTTATGGAGAAAAAACAAGACACCAAAAATTGAGGAGTGGAAAAAGAAAATGATGGATGTAAAGAATATGGATAGGCTGAGTTATCTTCTTCAAAGAAGTAAAGGAATAGAAGAGACGGAGACAGATTGGGAAAAATTTGAAGAATATTTAAAATAAACACAATGGAGGAATACTACTTAAGTAGACTACAAACAAACAACAAATAGGAAGTAATATAAAAAGAAGAAAAATGGAGAAAGGGAAAAAAGAAAAGGAAGAGACCATCCTCGATGAATCCTGGAAGTCTACTCAAGAAGAAATTACCATCTACACCATTTCTTAATTTCTCTCAATTTTAATTACCCCTTCCCCTTCCTCTATAGATACTTACTACTACTATACCTCTACATTTCTACTCTTTTACCTCACTATCCCCTACACTGCCATTATTCTCTTTCTTCACATCCCCGCCCTACCAAAACCCCCTTCTTTTTTAACTATTGTGTACCAAGAAAACTAATAAAGATCATATTAAAAAAAAAAAGATTGATCTTAATGCAGCTGACACTCAGCCCTGACATGAAGTCCAGTCGTGTCCGACTCTGGGGTATGGTGCTCATCTCCATTTCTAAGCCAAAGAGCCGGCGTTGTCTGTAGAGCCCTCCAAGGTCATGTGGTCGGCATGACTGCATTGGGCACCATTACTAACTTCAATCTACTGGCCAATTAATCCTTCTTTTGTGCTAAATAAATAAATAAATGTTAAAAGTGCCTAACGAATTCTCTTTTCTTTATTTCGCATTCCTGGAGCGTGACGAAAATGGTTGATTTCTGAAACAAAGAAAACTCTCGTAGCGATTTTCTCCAAAGTTTCCTCAAAGAAAGCAAGGAAGGAAACCAAGCCTCCCTCAGCCTTGAGCAGGAGCTGAATGCGCTTGCACTTCAAAGTGTGTTTTCAAGGGTTGCATGAATGCTTTGCAAATATCTATATCTATATATATATATATAAAGCAAAGCAAGCCCAAATCCAATGCCTTAATGGTTTACGCGCAATGCTACGTTCCTTAATTGTCAATTGGCTAATTAGCAATGCCCAATTTAACATTCTCGGTACATAAGATGGGGGTTCAGGGGAGAAAACGGTTCTCTCTCTCTCTTTCTTTCTCTTTCTCTCTTTTTTCCCCTTCCTATTTTTTGTTTTTAAGGCAAAAAAGGGATTAGCTTAAATAAATAATTTAAAACAAAGGCAGAGGCACCTCGGCGGCTTTCGTGGCATTTACATAAAAAGCTAAAAAGGGGAGACAAAGCCCAGCGCAATTAAACCGAGACCTCCTCCTCGCCTTCAGATCTAACCAGGGGGAAATTTTGCACAAAATGTGACTTTGGAAAGGAAGCTGTTGCTGTGTTGAAAACCTTTTTTTTAACCTGGTAATATCTAGAGAAACCATGTTTATTTAATGTGCTGTCGAAGGCTTTCATGGCCGGAATCACTCGGTTGTTGTAGGTTTTTTTGGGCTGTCTGGCCCTGTTACAGAAGCATTCTCTCCTGACGTTTCGCCTGCATCTGTGGCAGGCATCCTCAGAGGTTGTGAGGTCTGTTGGAAACTAGGAAAATGGAGTTTGTATATCTGTGGAAAGTCTAGGGTGGGAGAAAGAACTCTTGTCCATTTGAGGCAAGTGTGAATGTATCAACTGGCCACTTTGAATAGCATTGAATGGACTAGCAGTTTCAAGGTGTGGCTTCTTACTGCCTGGGGGAGTCCTTGGGTGTGATCCTGGATTCGTCGCTGAGCCTGGAGCCCCAGGTCTCGGCGGTGACCAGGGGAGCATTTGCACAGCTTAGGCTCATGCGCCAGCTGCGCCCGTGCCTCGAGAAGTCTGACTTGGCCACGGTAGTCCACACTCCGGTTACATCCCGTTTAGACTACTGCAACGCTCTCTACGTGGGGTTGCCCTTGAAGATGGGCCGGAAGCTTCAACTGGTCCAACGTGCGGCAGCCATGATACTAACAGGAGCGGGACGCAGGGAACATACAACCCCCTTGCTGTACCAGCTCCACTGGCTGCCGATTTGCTACCGGGCTCAATTCAAGGTGCTGGCGTTGGTCTAAAAGCCCTAAACGGTTCCGGCCAAAGATACCTATCCAACCACATCTCGGCCTACGAGCCCACCAGAACTTTGAGATCGTCCGGGAAGGCCCTGCTCTCGATCCCGCCTGTCTCACAGGCACGCCTGGCGGGAACGAGAGATAGGGCCTTCTTGGTGGTGGCTCCTCAGCTGTGGAACGCCCTTCCCGTGGACATCAGACTGGCTCCTTCCCTGATGATATTCCGCAGGAAACTAAAGACTTGGCTGTTCAAGAACGCGTTCGAACAAGAAGTGCAATGATTGGTAATGACGACAGGAATGGAACAACGGAAAATGACACTGGATTGTGGTTTAGACGATGAGACGACGTGGAATGGCTTTTGTAGTATTGATGATGTTTTTTGATGATGATGATGTTTTGGTTAATGCTGGACTGATTATTTTAGATTGTGTCTTGAATTTTGAACCTTGTCCTTTCCATGTTGTACACCGCTGTGAGTCGCCCCCGGGCTGAGAACAGCGGTATAGAAGCAAAGTAAATAAATAAATAAATAAATAAATAAAGGTGCCACTGCAACTCCCAGATCCAAGGTCAATCACCCCCAGTTGGCCATGTTTGGTCCAGATATGATGTTGGCTGTCTTCAGGACTTTCTGGATCCAGGTAAATAACAACTCCCATTGGAAAAGGGCCATCATTCCCCAATCCTTGCCTCTATGCACAGTTGCGCACATTGGCTCTATGTGCCAAGTTTAGTCCAGATCCAGTATTGGCTTGGTTCAACACCCTCTGGATAAGGATGCACTGCAACTCCCAGATCCAAGGTCAATCACCCCCAGTTGGCCATGTTTGGTCCAGATATGATGTTGGCTGTCTTCAGGACTTTCTGGATCCAAGTAAACAACAACTCCCATTGAGAAAGGGGCCATAATTCCCCAATCCTTGCCTCTATGCACAGTTGCGCACATTGGCTCTATGTGCCAAGTTTAGACCAGATCCAGCATTGGCTTGGTGCAATGCCCTCTGGATAAGGGCGCACTGCAACTCCCAGATCCAAGGTCAATCACCCCCAATTGGCCATGTTTGGTCCAGATATGATGTTGGCTGCCTTCAGCGCTTTCTGGATCCAGGTAAACAACAACTCCTATTGGAAAAGGGCCATCATTCCCCAATCCCTGCCTGTATGCGCTGTTGGGCACATTGGCTCTATGCGCATGGGGGTGTTGGGATAACGATACCAAAGGTTTGCTAGGGGAGATCCTCTCTCACTCAGACTCAGCCCCCCACTACACCCCCAAATGATGGGAAATGAAGCAAGGTTTCCATTTGGGTTGTTGTAGGTTTTTCCGGGCTATATGGCCATGTTCTGGAGGCAATTTTTCTCCTGACGTTTTGCCTGCATCTATGGCAAGGTAGTGAGGTTTCCATTTGTTTTGCAGGCACCCTCTCCCTCCACTCCCTCCTGATGGTGTTGTTGTTGTGTTCGACCCGCTCTGCCCCCTCAAAAATGAAAGAGGGCCCAAGGCATCCTCCCTTGGCTATCAATCACAAGCCCCCTTGCGGCCCCCTCATCCCATCCCATTTCGATGGAAATGAGGCCGTTGGCAGCCTCCTCTCCGCCTCCATCTGAGCATCTCCTGGACCAGGCAGAGGAAGAGAAGGAGGAGGAGGCAAAGGAGGTCAGCCTCCCCTGGCAAGACCCCAGAGGATGGACGGATGTGAGGGATGGACCTCCTTTGACCGTCTCCCAGGCGGGGTGAAAAGGTGGAGGCCGGCTGCAGAGGGCCGCGCAATGAATATGGATGGGCAGGCGGGCAGAGAGATATTGACAAGCTGGAATGTGTCCAGAGGAGGGCGATTAAAATGATCAAGGGTCTGGAGAACAAATTGGGAGGGATAGCCAATAGTCCAGAGGACAGGAGCAGAATTCAAAACGATCTTGACAGATTAGAGAGATGGGCCAAAACTAACAAAATGAAGTTCAACAGTGACAAATGCAAGATACTCCACTTTGGCAGAAAAAATGAAATGCAAAGATACAGAATGGGGGACAATGCCTGGCTCGAGAGCAGTACGTGTGAAAAAGATCTTGGAGTCCTCGTGGACAACAAGTTAAACATGAGCCAACAATGTGATGTGGCTGCAAAAAAAGCCAATGGGATTTTGTCCTGCATCAAGAGGAGCCTAGTGTCTAGATCCAGGGAAGTCATGCTACCCCTCTATTCTGCCTTGGTTAGACCATACCTGGAATATTGTGTCCAATTCTGGGCACCACAATTCAAGAGAAATATTGACAAGCTGGAATGTGTCCAGAGGAGGGCGACTCAAATGATCAAGGGTCTGGAGAACAAGCCCTATGAGGAGCGGCTTAAGGAGCTGGGCATGTTTAGCCTGAAGAAGAGAAGGCTGAGAGGAGATATGATAGCCATGTATAAATATGTGAGAGGAAGCCACAGGGAGGAGGAGGGAGCAAGCTTGTTTTCTGCTTCCCTGGAGACTAGGACGCGGAACAATGGCTTCAAACTACAAGAGAGGAGATTCCATCTGAACATGAGGAAGAACTTCCTGACTGTGAGAGCCGTTCAGCAGTGGAACTCTCTGCCCCGGAGTGTGGTGGAGGCTCCTTCTTTGGAAGCTTTTAAGCAGAGGCTGGATGGCCATTTGTCAGGAGTGATTTGAATGCAATATTCCTGCTTCTTGGCAGGGGGTTGGACTGGATGGCCCATGAGGTCTCTTCCCACTCTTTGATTCTATGATTCTATGATTCTATGACGGGGTCAAGCGACCTCTTCCTCCTTTCTGTATCCCTCCAGTTTGCCTCAGGCAAGGCAGCCGGGTTGCTTCCTTGCCTGCGGAGAAAAGACCAGGGACACCCAAAAGAAGGGGACAGTGACATTCAAGAACAAGGCCTGCATGCATTTCCATCATGGGACATTTCCACTATTTCCAGCTACCAGGGTTGAATGAAAAGTAATGCCTCCACCTTCGTAACTTCTCAACAGATGTCAGTACTTTGTCGAAGGCTTTCATGGCTGGAATCACTAGGATCTATCTATCTATCTATCCATCCATGTGTCCATCCATCCACCTACGTATCTCCAAATGGATGCATACAATTTCATCCACCTACCTACCTATCTCCCAAACGGATGCATACAATATCATCAGTGACATCTATCTATCTCAGTTGTTGTGGGTTTTTCCGGGCTATATGGCCATGTTCTAGAGGCATTTCTCCTGACGTTTCGCCTGCATCTATGGCAAGCATCCTCAGAGGTAGAGGTCTGTTGGAATTAGGACAATGGGTTTATATATCTGTGGAATGGCTGGGGTGGGGCAAAGAGCTCTTCCCTGCTGCAGTTAGGTGTGAATGTTTAGCTGATCACCTTCATTAGCATTTGAAGGCCTGCCTGAGCCTGGGAAAATCTCTTGCTGGGAGGTGTTAATCTGTGCCTGGTTTTTTCCTCTCTGTTGTTTAGCTGTTATAATTTTAGAGTTTTTTAATACTGGTAGCCAGATTTTGTTCATTTTCATGGAAGAGGAAGAGGAGGAAGAGACCATGAAAATGAACCAAAGAGACCAAGGAAGAGACCATGAAAATGAACAAAATCTGGCTATCAGTATTAAAAAACTCTAAAATTATAACAGCTAAACAACAGAGAGGAAAAAACCAGGCACAGATTAACACCTCCCAGCAACAGATTTCCCAGGCTCAGGCAGGCCTTCAAATGCTAATGAAGGTGATCAGCTAAACATTCACACCTAACTGCAGCAGGGAAGAGCTCTTTGCCCCACTCCAGCCATTCCACAGATATATAAACCCATTGTCCTAATTCCAACAGACCTCACACCTCTGAGGATGCTTGCCATAGATGCAGGCGAAACGTCAGGAGAAATGCCTCTAGAACATGGCCCTATAGCCCGAAAAAACCCACAAGAACCGAGATGTCAGTACTGGTATGTGGCCAGGGGCGGCTCGTCCATTACGTGAAGTAAGCGGTCGCAGAACACTTTTTTTTTACAGGGGTGCAGAGGCGCGTCTGTAAATGCCCCTCGACTGCCACTTGAGGAGCGCCCCCTCAGCTCACAACAAACCCTAACAGTCCGGGGGGAGTCTTGGCTTTCCTGCCTCACTGCTGGGCGATCCTCTTCCCAAAGGGGCCGGGCCCTTGAGCCTCAGCTAGCCAGTACCTGCTGCATACGTTGCTCAAGTCTCATTGACCGACCGTCTGCGCAGGGTTCCATACTTCGCCTTTCAACAACACAGCCGTTCAATGCTCAGGCTTCCCACCAAAATGGAACTGTAGGGGAGAGTCTACTGAACAAGCCAGTACCTGCCGCATACAGAGGCGGCCCTAGGTAATTTTCAACAGTAAGCTCCACCCGGCCACCGGGTGCGCGAGCAGAGCCGGCGCTCAATCGTTCTCCGCGTTCGATCCCTTCCCCATGACCGGCTCCCTTTCCCGATCCTCCGGCACTCCACTCACCTCCTCTCCTCTCCCCAATCCGCGGGTGGGCCAAGGGGCGGAGCCACCACACCTGGCCCGCTTCAGGTCCAGAGGCGTGTCTGAAGACCCCAGCGTGCACACCAAAAGTCGCCTCTTCTCCTGACTTTCTCTTCAGCCATTGGGACCAAGAGAGAGAGAGAGAGAGCCCCTCCGGCTGGAGGTATCTCCCACCTCCGCTCCCTCCTTTGTTTTTGCGCCTACCTTCAGGAAAGGTGGGCATCTCCACCTCTCTCTCTCTCTCTCTCTCTCTCTCTCTCTCTCGGTCCCAATGGCTGAGGAGAAAGTCAGGAGAAGAGGTGACTTTTGGTGCACACGCCGGGGTCTTCAGGCACGCCTCCGGACCCAAAGCGGGCCAGGCAAGGGAGTAAGTGCGGCAAGTGTAGTTACTGGGATGTATAGTTCACCTACAATCAAAGAGCATTCTGAACTCCACCAATGATGGAATTGAACCAAATATGGCACACAGAACTCCCACGATGAACAGAAAATATATATCAATGATTGGTTTGGGGTTCGGGGGGCGCCAAAATAATGTTTGCTTACTGTTGAAAATTACCTAGGGCCGCCTCTGTATGCGGCAGGTACTGGCTTGTTCAGTAGACTCTCCTCTACAGTTTCATTTTGGTGAGAAGCCTTAGCATTGAACGGTTGTGTTGTTGAAAGGCGAAGTATGGAACCCTGCACAGACGGTCGGTCAATGTGACTTAAGCAACGTATGCGGCAGGTACTGGCTTGTTCAGTAGACTCTCCTCTACAGTTCCATTTTGGTGGGAAGCCTTAGCATTGAACGGTTGTTTTTGTTGAAATGCGAAGTATGGAACCCTGCACAGATGGTCGGTCAACGCAACTTAAGCAACGTATGCGGCAGGTACTGGCTTGTTCAGTAGACTCTCCTCTACAGTTTCATTTTGGTGAGCCTTAGCATTGAACGGTTGTGTTGTTGAAATGCAAAGTATGGAACCCTGCACAGACAGTCGGTCAATGCGACTTAAGCAACGTGCAGTCATTGAATTCTTGACAGCAGAAGGTGTTACCCCAAAGGAGATTCCCGCCAAAATGGAACTGTAGAGGAGAGTCTACTGAACAAGCCAGTACAAACAGCTTGCATTCTCTGAGGAATCTCTTTTGGGGTGACACCTTCTGCTGTCAAGAATTCCATAACTGCGCATTGCTTAAGTCGCATTGACCGACCGTCTGCGCAGGGTTCCATATTTTGCACTTTAACAACCCAGTCATTGATCAGTCATTGAATGAGGGTCGCAGCAGTCTCGGGAAGTGAGGGGAGGTACTTCAAGTCCCATCGTCCATTGTCTACCCTCCTCCAAACCTCACCAGGACGTAAAGGGGGTCATGCGGGGTTATGTGTGCCAAGTTTGGTCTTGATCAGTGATTGGATCAGGGTCGCAGCGGTCTTGGGAAGTGAGTGGAGGTACTTCAAGTCCCATCATCCATTGTCCACCCTCCCCCAAACCTCACCAGGATGTAAAGGGGGTCATGGGGGGGGGGGGTTATGTGCGCCAAGTTTGGTCTTGATCAGTCATTGGATCAGGGTCGCAGCAGTCTTGGGAAGTGAGTGGAGGTATTTCAAGTCCCATCATCCATTGTCCACCCTCCCCCAAACCTCACCAGGATGTAAAGGAGGTCATGGGGGCTTTGTGTGCCAAGTTTGGTCTTTATTGGTTTTTATTGGGGGGCCACAGTGGTCTGTGGGAACTGAAGAGTTTGAAAGTATTACAATTCCCATCATCCATTTCCACCCTCCTCCAAACTGCAGCAGGATGTAGAGTGGGTCATGGGGGCTTTATGTGCCAAGTTTGGTCTTTATCAGTTTTTGTTGGGGGGCACAGTGGGAAACGAACTCTGTGTGCCAAGTTTGGTCTTTATCGGTTTTTGTTGGGGGGCCACAGTGGTCTGTGGGAACCCAGGGGTTTGAAAGTACTACAAATCCCATCATCCATTGTCTGTCCTCCACGTAAAGGGGTCATGGGGGTTATGTGTACTGAGTTTGGTCCAGGCCCATCATCTGTGCTGGTCACAGTGGTCTGTGAAAATGGGAGCCAAGCTACCACATATACCGCCTTCCGCATGCATACATATACATACATACATACATACATACATACACACACTCTATTTTATTATATACATAAATATAGATATAGATTAACTCAGTTGTGAACTTGCAGGGAGCGGTGTTACAGGGCTTAGAGAAGAGGAAAATTGCAAACACACATCGACACCCTCCTAGATTGACTCACACACGCACACGCACATGCACACACACACCCTTGGCACCGCACTGCCGATGCCACTTGGCACCCCTTCCGCTTCTCGCCACTCCGAGCATTTGGCATTGTGCTTAACAGCTCTCTCGCCCCATCAATTGGGGACCATTAGGGTGGGTTCTTTTCCCCGTGTAAATGTTGCCGAATATAAATTGTAATTAACGCCGATGCCAAAATGGCACTTAGAGAAAATAAGCACATTATTAACATCTGCTGATTCCTGCCTGGAGAGCACGCCGACGCATACGGCGCCACCGCCGACGCAACGTTCCTTCGCATTACGAGAATTTGTGGCAGGCAGCAAGCGCTCAGCAAAGTCGGGCAGGGAAAGGTCCCCGTCGATCTCCGATGTGCCAAGGAAGGTCACCGCTTGGGACTACAACTCCCAGAATCCACCGCCGGCCTGCTGCTAGGGGACTCTGAGAACCCCAGGCTTCCAAAGTTCAATTCCAAACTGTGGATACGAGCCAAATTGGGTTGTTGTGTGTTTTCCGGGCTGTCTGGACATGCTCCAGAAGCATTCTCTCCTGACGTTTCGCCCACATCTTTGATATATCTGTGGAATGATGTCCAAGGTGTAAGAAAGAACTCTTGTCTGTTGGAGGCAAGTGTGAATGTTGCCACTGGACAGCTTGATTAACATTGAATGGCCTTGCAGCTTCAAGGTCTGGCTGCTTACTGCCTGTTTACATACATATCTGTGCTTAGGTGGCACTTACAGTTGGAGGCAAGTGTGACTGTTGCGGTTAGCCACCTTGTTTAGCATTTAATGGCCTAGCAGTTTTTAAGGTGTGGCTTCTTACTGCCTGGGGGAATCCTTTGTCGGGAGATGGTTAGCTGGCCCTGATTGTTTCTTGACTGGAATTCCCCTGTTTTTTGAGTTTTGTTCTTTATTTACTGCTATGATTTGAATCTGGCAATTGGCCACCCTGATTCGCATATGATGGCCTTGCACTTTTCAAGTTCTGGCTTCTTACTGCCTGGGGGAATCCTTTGTCGGGAGATGGTTAGCTGGCCCTGATTGTTTCTTGACTGGAATTCCCCTGTTTTTTGAGTTTTGTTCTTTATTTACTGCTATGATTTGAATCTGGCAATTGGCCACCCTGATTCGCATATGATGGCCTTGCACTTTTCAAGTTCTGGCTTCTTACTGCCTGGGGGAATCCTTTGTTGGGAGGTGATTAGCAGGCTCCGATTGTTTCTTGTCTGAAATTCCCCTGTATTTTTAGTGTTGTTCTTTATTTATTGCTATGATTAGCATTTGATGGCCTAGCAGTTTTCAAGGTCTGGATTCTTACTGCTTGGGGGAAACCTTTGTTGGGAGGTGATTAATTGGCCCCGATTGTTTCTTGTCTGGAATTCCCCTGTTTTTTGAGTGTTGTTCTTTATTTACTGCTATGATTCGCATCTGGTGGCCTAGCAGTTTTTAAGGTATGGCTTCTTACTGCCTGGGGGAATCCTTTGTTGGGAGGTGATTAGTTGGACCCGATTGTTTCTTGTCTGCAATTCCCCTGTTTTTTGAGTGTTGTTCTTTATTTACTGCTATGATTAGCATTTGGTGGCCTAGCAGTTTTTAAGGTATGGCTTCTTACTGCCTGGGGAAATCTTTTGTTGGGAGGTGATTAGTTGGTCCTGATTATTTCTTGTCTGGAATTCCCCTGGTTTTTTTTTAGTCTTGTTCTTTATTTACTGCTATGATTTTAGAGTTTTCTAAATACTGGTAGCCAGATTTTGTTTATTTTCATGGTTTCCTCCTTTCTGTTGAGATTGTCCACATGCTTTTCGTGGATTTCAGTGGCTTCTCTGTGTAGTCTGACATGGTGGTTGTGAGAGTGGTCTGACATTTCTGTGTTCTCAAAGCCAAATTGTGCCATGGATTGGGGAAAGGTGGGGAGAGAGAATGGTTTCCTCCTTTCTGTTGAGATTGTCCACATGCTTTTCGTGGATTTCAGTGGCTTCTCTGTGTAGTTGGACGTGGTGGTTGTGAGAGTGGTCCGGCATTTCTGTGTTCTCAAAGCCAAATTGTGCCATGGATTGGGGAAAGGTGGGGAGAGAGAATGGTTTCCTCCTTTCTGTTGAGATTGTCCACATGCTTTTCGTGGATTTCAGTGGCTTCTCTGTGCAGTCGGACGTGGTGGTTGTGAGAGTGGTCTGGCATTTCTGTGTTCTCAAAGCCAAATTGTGCCATGGATTGGGGAAAGGTGGGGAGAGAGAATGGTTTCCTCCTTTCTGTTGAGATTGTCCACATGCTTTTCGTGGATTTCAGTGGCTTCTCTGTGTAGTTGGACGTGGTGGTTGTGAGAGTGGTCTGGCAATTCTGTGTTCTCAAAGCCAAATTGTGCCATGGATTGGGGAAAGGTGGGGAGAGAGAATGGTTTCCTCCTTTCTGTTGAGATTGTCCACATGCTTTTCGTGGATTTCAGTGGCTTCTCTGTGTAGTCGGACGTGGTGGTTGTGAGAGTGGTCTGGCATTTCTGTGTTCTCAAAGCCAAATTGTGCCATGGATTGGGGAAAGGTGGGGAGAGAGAATGGTTTCCTCCTTTCTGTTGAGATTGTCCACATGCTTTTCGTGGATTTCAGTGGCTTCTCTGTGTAGTTGGACGTGGTGGTTGTGAGAGTGGTCTGACATTTCTGTGTTCTCAAAGCCAAATTGTGCCATGGATTGGGGAAAGGTGGGGAGAGAGAACGTATACAGATAGCAAGAGACGTATAGAGAAGTGTTTATATACTTTCTCGACAGGGAAATCCACTGTAAATGCAATTCATACAGATAATCATCGTCACGTTTGAACACACACACACATATTGTTACAGATACTCAAGCCGGCCCATGACTTCAAGCACAACACAGCGGAAGCAAGCCACTGAGAAATAAACCCGGGAGAAGAGTGACCGGTGGCTGCTTCTCTCCTTCCCGGTCAAACGACCCCACGACGAGGAGAAGCTCCAAGCCTTGCCACATGCCACCTCCGCTGCAAAAGGGACACAGAAAGCCAAGTCTTTTCTTACGAGTCCACAAAGGATGGGTTTGTAAAGCAATACTGGAAGGGGATCCAGATGGTCAACGGTTCGGAAAAAGTGGCCGGCCAAAGGGGTCCAAACGGTCAAAACTGTGCCCAACCGTACACCCTGAAAGACCTGTTATTGTCGAAGACTTTCATGGCCAGAATCAAGGGTTGTTGCAGGTTTTTCGAGCTGTATGGCCATGTTCTAGAAGCATTCTCTCCTGACGTTTCGCCTGCATCTATGGCAGACATTCTCAGAGGTTGTGAGGTTTGTTGGAAACTAGGAAAATTGGGTTTATATATCTGTTCAGTTGGCCATCTTGATTAGCATTTGATGGCCTGACAGTTTTTAGATGTGGCTTGTTACTGCCTGGGAAATTCCTTTGTTGAGAGGTGATTAGGTGTTCCTGATTGTTTTTTGTCTGGAGTTCCCGGGGGAATCCTGTGTTGGGAGTTGTTACCTGGCCCTGATTGTTTCTTGTCTGGAATCCCCCTGTTTTTGAGTGTTGCACTTTATTTACTGTCCTAATTTTAGAGTTCTCAGTTCATTCTCGCCTGACGTTTCGCCTGCATCTCTGGCAAGCATCCTCAGAGGTTGTGAGGTTTGTTGGAAACTAGGAAATTGGGTTTCTATATCTGTTCAATTGGCCACTTTGATTAGCATTTGATGGCCTGACAGTTTTTTGTTGTGACTTGCTCCTGCCTGGGGGAATCCTTTGTTGAGGGGTGGTTAGCTGTCCCTGATTGTTTCTTGTCTGTAGTTCCCCTGTGTTTGAGTTTTGTTTTTTATTTACTGTGATAATTTTAGACTTTTTTAATACTAGTATCCAGATTTTGTTCATTTTCATGGTTTCTCCCTTTCTGTTGAAATTGCCCACATACTTGTGGATTTCAATGGCTTCTCTGTGTAGTCTGACATGGTGGTTGTTATAGTATTTGAGAACACAAAAATGCTGGACCAGTCTCACAACCACCATGTCAGCCATTGAAATCCACAAGAAGCAGGTGGACAATTTCAACAGAAAGGAAGAAACCATGAAAATGAACAAAATCTGTCTACCAGTATTAAAAAAACTCTAAAATCATAACAGTAAATAAAGAAGAACACTCAAAAACAGGGGAACTCCAGACAAGAAACAATCAGGGACAGCTAATCACCACTCAACAAAGAAACCATGAAAATGAACAAAATCTGGATAACAGTACTAAAAGAAACTCTAAAATTAGGACAGTAAATAAAGAGCAACACTCATAAAAAGGGGAATTCCAGACCACAAACAATCAGGGTCAGGTAACAACTCCCACCACAGGATTTCCCCAGGGAGTGAGAAGCCACACTTTGAAAACTGCTAGGCCATTGAATGCTAATCAAGGTGGCCAATTGCAAAATCTCTAAAGTTATAACAGTAAATAAAAAACAAAACTTGAACACAGGGGAACTCCAGGCTAGAAACAATCAGGAACACCTAACCTCCTCTCAACAAAGGAATTTCCCAGGCAGGAACAAGCCACACTTTGAAACTGTCAGGCCATCAAATGCTAATCAAGGTGGACAATGTAAACATTGTATTGTCGAAGGCTTTCATGGCTGGAATAACTGGGTTGTTGTAGGTTTTTTCGGGCTATATGGCCATGTTCTAGAGGCATTCTCTCCATCTATGGCAAGCATCCTCAGAGGTAGTGAGGTCTGTTGGAACTACGAAAAAGGGTTTATATAATATCTGTGGAATGACCAGGGTGGGACAAAGAGCTCCAACAGACAAGAGTTCGTTGTCCCACCCTGGTCATTCCACAGATATATAAACCCATTTTCCTAGTTTCCAACAGACCTCACTACCTCTGAGCATGCTTGCCATAAATGCAGGTGAAACGTCAGGAGAGAATGCCTCTAGAACATGGCCATATAGCCCGGAAAAACCTACAACAACCCAATTAAAACATTCACAATTGCCTCCAACAGAGAAGAGTTCTTTCTCCCACCCTGGACATTATTCCACAGATATATAAATCCAATTTTCCTAGTTTCCAACAAACTCTGAGGATGCTTGCCACAGATGCAGGCAAAACGTCAGGAGAGAATGCTTCTAGAACAGTGTTTCTCAACCTGGGGGTCGGGACCCCTGAGGGGGTCGCGAAGGGGTGTCAGAGGGGTGGCCAAAGACCATCAGAAAACACAGTATTTTCTGATGGTCCTGGGGATCCCATGTGGGAAGTTTGAGCCAATTCTATCGTTGGTGGAGTTCAGAATGTTCTTTGATTGAAATGAACTATAAATCCCAGCAACTACAACTCCCAAAAGTCAAGGTCTATTTTCCCCCAGGCTCCACCAATGTTTACATTTGCGCATATTGAGTATTTGTGCCAAGTTTGGTCCAGATCCACCATTGCATGAGTCCACAGTGCTATCTGGATATAGGTGAACTATAACTCCCAAACTCAAGGTCCATACCCACCAAACCCTTCCAGTGTTTTCCGTTGGTCATGGAAGTTCTGTATGGCAAATTAGGTTCAAATCCATCGTTGGTGGAGTTCAGAATGCTCTTTGATTATAGGTGAACCAGTTTGGTCCAGTGAATGAAAATACATCTTACATATCTGATATTTACATTATGATTTATGACTGGAGTAAAATGACTGTTATGAAGTAGCAACAAAAACAATGTTATGGTTGGGGGTCACCACCACATGAGGGACTGTATTAAGGGTTGAGGTTGAGGAAGGTTGAGAACCACTGTTCTAAAACATGGCCACATAGCACGAAAAAACTACAACAACCCCATTAAGGACTTTTCCAAAAGGCTCTGCAAAAAATTATTATGGGTATAAAACTAAACAAAACAAAACCGGAAGAGGTTCTTGAAGCAAAAATCCGAAGAGCAAACCTTAATATTGGGTCCTCCTTCCAATTAAATACAGGGTTAGTCAAAATGAATAGGCCAATAAGAAAATTAATTGTAGCCGAATGTATGTTTACTGTAACCAAACCACAGCTACGTAGCGACAGATAAACTATCAAAGTTTTTTTTGAGCAACACACATGTACGTTAATGCCGCTAGGCGTCGCTAGGAGTCGCTGTTTTCAAAATGGCGGAATCAGGCAAAGAGAAGGCGTTTTGTGTGATGACATTTGCTAAAACAATGTCAGTAATTACGGTCCAGCGAGAATTTCGAGCCAAGTATGGCAAGGAACCACCTCATCGACATTCCATTGCGAGGTGGGTAAAGCAATTTGAGGAGACGGGCTGCTTATGCAAGGGTAAAACCACAGGACGACTTAAAACAGCGCATATGTGCTGCATTCGATGCCATTACGTCGGATGTGCTGCAACGGATGTGGAATGAACTGGACTATCGCTTGGACGTCTGCCGTGTCACACGGGGCGCCCATATCGAACATCTCTGAAGGTGAGACAAAACTTTGATAATTTATCTGTCGATACGTAGCTGTAGTTTGGTTACAATAAACATACATTCGTCTAAAATTAATTTTCTTATTGGCCTATTCATTTTGACTAACCCTGTACTTTTCCGTAGTGCCTGAATCACTCCAGGTTGGCACCAAATCACAGAGCGCAACCTGAGACATGATGGGGAACCGTTAACGAAGTTCTCCTACACAACGAATAGTTGTGGCATGCAAAAACACAGGCATCGGAGTCCCCGGCCTTCCTTGCAGTGGGATTGCACAGAATGGAAAGTCCCCTGGAGAATCCCTAGTCAATCGTTCCAACGCTAGCACAGAAATCAAAGCTTGGAAATGTTAATATAGGGACTACAACTCCCAGAATCCCCTGCCAAGGGGATGTGCCAGCTGTAGTCCCAGAAAGGCAGCTTTCCCCAAGACTAGCACAGAAACCAAAGCTTGGAAATGTTAATATAAGGACTACAACTCCCAGAATCCCCTGCCAAGGGGATGTGCCAGCTCCTAGTCCCGGAAAGGCAGCTTTCCCCAAGACTAGCACAGAAACCAAAGCTTGGAATTGTTAATATAAGGACTACAACTCCCAGAATCCCCTGCCAAGGGGATGTGCAAGCTGTAGTCCCGGAAAGGCAGCTTTCCCCAAGACTAGCACAGAAACCAAAGCTTGGAAATGTTAATATAAGGACTACAACTCCCAGAATCCCCTGCCTGGGGATGTGCCAGCTGTAGTCCCGGAAAGGCAGCTTTCCCCAAGACTAGCACAGAAACCAAAGCTTGGAAATGTTAATACAGGGACTACAACTCCCAGAATCCCCTGCCAAGGGGATGTGCCAGCTGTAGCCCCGGAAAGGCAGCTTTTCCCAAGACTATCCCAGGCTTCACATCCACAGGACTAAAAGAAAACAAACCGACAAGCAAGTGAGCACCTTGCTTTGTGGAGAGACGCCAACACGTTAGCCAGGCTTGGCAGTTAAGGCTCAAGAGCGCATTGACACAGAATCCCTTTGCATTTCAGCCCCTTAAGACACTAAGGGAAAAAATAATAAATCATTGATGCACCAAAATATATCGATATATATATATATATAAAACAAATAGGTTCCCAAAACAGGCAACAACAGGGACAGCAAGGAAAAGGGGAGTACATTCTTTCAAGTCAAACCCCGCTTGCCTTTGAACTGTCATTCAAATTAGAGAAGGATATATTATTAAATAGCAAAACAAAAGGCTCCAATATTTCCCGACCGCAAACCCGGCCCGAGTTTGCCGGAAACAGGGACAGGCTAGGAGTGAAATGAATAAATACGAGGGTTTTTGCCCTCCAAGGGATCGGTGAGTCTGTCCGGCATCCTGGCGCACGAGGCCCTCCTCCCTGCAGCAGCACTGAAATGACCACGGCATTCAAACAAACTGGCAGCGAGACTCAAGAACGGGGATCCCAGTCGAGGAGAAGTGTCCTGCTCCGGCTCCTTGGCCATCACCACCACAGGTTCGGAGGCTCCTCGGCCACCCGGCTTTTGAACAAGGTGATCTCATCCAAGTGCATCATAGGGACGTCTCGGATGACGTCGGTCAGGTCCTCGTGGAGCAGAGGAAACACCACCACATCCAGGGCGGGTCGCTCAGCCTGAAAACTAAACCAGAAGGAGAAAGGTTATAGGGCCAACGAGAAAGTAATAATAATAATAATAATAATAATAATAATAATAATAATAATAGAATTTCACTGGGCAGGGCCACATTCAAGGCAAAAAAATTTAAAAACACTGGGAGATAGGACGATGTAAATTATCAGGATGAGGATCCGAGAATGAGGGAGGATTCAGTTGCACGAACCCTAAATAAAGTGCTTCTAAGGACATACTCTCACCCAACCTTTTTAACTTGTATGCAAAACACATCATGCAAGGATGTGTGGGGCTTGAGGAATGCAAAGCTGGGGTGAAAATTGCTGGAAGAAACATTAACAACCCCAGATATGCAGATGACACCACTCTGATGGCCGAAAGCGAGGAGGAGCTGAGGAGCCTTCTAATCAAGGAGAAAGAAGAAAGCGCAAAAGCCGGGTTGCAGCTAAACATCAAAAAAACCAAGATTATGGCAACAAGAATGATTGACAACTGGAAAATAGAGGGAGAAAATGTGGAGGCCGTGACAGACTTTGTATTTCTAGGTGCAAAGATGAGTGCAGATGCAGACTGTGGCCGGGAAATCAGAAGACGCTTCCTTCTTGGGAGGAGAGCAATGCCCAGTCTTGATAAAATAGTAAAGCGTAGAGACATCAGATTGGCAACCAAGATCCATTGCCTAGTCCAAGCCATGGTCTTCCCTGTAGTCACCTACGGATGTGAGAGCTGGACCTTAGGGAAGGCTGAGCGAAGGAAGAGAGATGCTTTTGAGCTGTGGTGTTGGAGGAAAGTGCTGAGAGTGCCTTGGACTGCGAGAAGATCCAACCAGTCCATCCTCCAGGAAAGAAAGCCCGACTGCTCATTGGAGGGAAGGAGACTAGAGACAAAGCTGAAGTCCTTTGGCCACATCATGAGGAGACAGCAAAGCCTGGAGAAGGGAATGATGCTGGGGAAAGTGGAAGGCAAAAGGAAGAGGGGCCGACCAAGGGCAAGATGGATCCTTGCCCTTGAAGTGACTGGACTGACCTTGAAGGAGCTGGGGGTGGTGACGGCCGACAGGGAGCTCTGGCGTGGGCTGGTCCATGAGGTCACGAAGAGTCGGAGACAACTGAACGAATGAACAACAAGGACATTTAGTGCAAAGTTTGGTCAGGGAGTTTTTTACATTCAATCACTGAAGGCACATTGGAATAGCCAGGTTTTCAGATTCCTCCTGAAGATTGCTAGCGTGGGGGCTTGCCTAATATCTCTGGGGAGTGAGTTCCAGAGCCGGGGGGCCACCACAGAGAAAGCCCTCTCTCTCTCGTCCCCGCAAGTCGCACTTGAGATGCGGGCGGGAGCAAGAGAATAGTCTCTCCGGAAGATCAAAGAGATGGCGTAGGTTCGTAGATGGGGATACAGTTGCGTAATGTGTTGTTATTGTTACGTGCCTTCAAACCATTGGTTACTTATGGCAAACCTAAGGAATACAGCAAGCATCGTCCTAAGGACTGCAACATATTCTATCCATCCCTCTATTTGCTTATATCTTTGCATCCCACTCCCTCGAACCTAGCAACAATGTAGCTTATAAAAGAGAGAAATTTATAAAAATAATAGAATCATAGAGTTGGAAGATACTGTTGCACTCCAGGACAGGAAAAGCCCTCTGAATGTAAACACCACACCGTTGATTGGAAAACAATCCTTTTATTGAAGATAATTAAAAAGCAGCAAAGTAAAATGCACTTTAAAGAAATGGGTGAATCCAATTAAGTAAGACGATAAGCAGGAACAAAAAGAGTCCAAGGTAAAGAGCAGCAAAGTCCATAAAAACAAAGTTCACACTTCTCTAATATAATTCAGAAAACCAGGATACATTAATCCAAGGCATGAGTTTGCATTCATACAATCCAAGAATCCAAAACATGAAACAAGAATGACTTAGACAAGAATCTTCCAAGCAAGGCTTTCATGAAACAAGGATGAGAATTTCACTTGATTCCAAATGATGCTTCATCTGACTACATTTCTCATACTTGGAACTTTTATCCCCTCTTTAAGCTATTCCAAGCGCTCAGAAAATTGGTTTCACTTTAATTGAGATTTCCTTATCTTTTTCTGTTGGATTCTGGCAGACCGCCGAAGCCACTGTTCGGTTTGCCTGTTTTGACTAATCTCCTGCCACCTATCTGTTTGCTCATTAAGTCTTGCAGCTGGGTCAGGTGCCCAGTTGTTTTGAAGCCCCAAATCCTGGGAACTCTCTGGTAGCAATTCAGGGAGGACACTATCATCCCCACACCCTTCAGGGACATTCTATTGGGAAACTATACTTTACACAGGGGTCTCCTGGGCCTTCTCTGCATCAGTATCATTGACCAAACCACTGCCATCTTGAAATTCATTGGCATCACTTCCCACATCCAAAGCACCCTAATCCTTAAAGACAATCAATCATAGGCTGAACTCCAACAGATACCTCGTGGGCTATCCAGTCCAACCACCTGCCAAGAAGCAGTAAAATCACATTTTAAGTACCCCGACAGACGGCCATTCACCCTCTATTTAAAAGTCTCCAAAGAAGGAGACTCCACCACACTCTTGGGCAGAGAGTTCCACTGCTGAACATCTCTCACAGTCAGGAAGTTCTTCCTAATGTTCAGGTGGAATCTCCTTTCTTTCCTGTTGTTTGAAGCCATTGCTCCAGACAAGAAACAATCAGGGACAGCTAATCACCTTTCAACAAAGGATTCCCCCAAGCAGTAACAAGCTACACCTAAAAACTGTCAGGCCATCAAATGCTAATCAAGGTGGCCAATTTAAACATTATCACCAACCTCCAATAGATAAGTGTTTTTTCTCCCACCCTGGACTTTACATAGATATATAAACCCAATTTTCCTAGGTTGTTGTAGGTTTTTTCGGGCTATATGCCCATGTTCTAGAGGCATTCTCTCCTGACGTTTCGCCTGCATCTATGGCAAGCATCTTCAGAGGCCTGCAACAAAAGGAGCATAGTGTCTAGGTCCAGGAAGTCATGCTCCCCATGCTCTATTCTGCTCTGGTTAGACCACACCTGGAATATTGTGTCCAATTCTGGGCACCACAATTCAAGAGAGATATTGACAAGCTGGAATGTGTCCAGAGGAGGGCGACTAAAATGATCAAGGGTCTGCAGAACAAGCCCTATGAGGAGCGGCTTAAGGAGCTGGGCATGTTCAGCCTGAAGAAGAGAAGGCTGAGAGGGGATATGATAGCCATGTATAACTTCCTGACTCTGAGAGCCGTTCAGCAGAGGAACTCTCTGCCCTGGAGTGTGATGGAGGCTCCTTTTTTGGAAGCTTTTAAACAGATGCTGGATGGCCATCTTTCAGGGGTGATTTGAATGCAATATTCCTGCTTCTTGGCAGAATGGGGTTGGACTGGATGGCCCATGAGGTTTCTTCCAACTCTTTGATTCTATGATTCTATGAGGTAGTGAAGTCTGTAGAAACTAGGAAAATGGGTTTATATATCTGTGGAATGACCAGGGTGGGACAAAGAACTCTTGTCTGTTGGAGCTAGGTGTGAATATTTCAGTTGGCCACCTTGATTAGCATTTGATGGCCTGGCTGTTGTTTGGTATGGCTTGTTAGTGCCTGGTGCAATCTTTTGTTGAGAGGTGATTAGATGTCCCTGATTGTTTCCTCTCTGTTGTTTTGCTGTTGTAATTTTCCTAGTTTCCAACAGACCTCACAACCTCTGAGGATGCCTGCTGTAGATGCAGGCGAAATGTTTAGAGAAAGCTTCTAGAACATGGTCATACAGCCCAAAAGATCTACAACAACCCAGTGATTATGGCCATGAAAGTCTTTGACAATACATTGCTCCAGTGCATCCTAGTCTCCAGGGCAGCAGAAAGGAAGCTTGCTCTCTTCTCCCTATGACTTCCCCTCATCTCTTGATGCATGACCCTCATCCTGTCTCCTCTCAGCCTTCTCTTCTGCAGTCTGCGACTGGGTAAGGAGCACATTGACTAAGTCCATGGCAACTCTACTAGAAGATCACCATGGTCCCACTTGTCCGTTGTGCAAGGACGTGATGCAATTCACCTGGCCTCCATGGAGGTAGAGCATAAAGAAAGGAAAGAACCAGCCCCTGAAGATGAAAACAACTCAGAGAGGAGACCATTCTTGGTTGCCAAAGCGCACTATGTGCAAACTCTGTGTTCAGAGGCAATGCTCCTTCTTGCATGCCTTCCTAAAGGACATTTGGTTAGGCAGGACTCAGGCCAAACCCAGAGCTTGCAAGAGGACTTCTTTTGTTTACTCCCACGGGTCCCTAGCTTTGACCGAGATGGACCATTAGTCTTCAACCATCTTCTCAGGTTCTTCCAGGCTCACAAAGAGCCAAAACCAGAGCTAGGAAAAGGCTGTTTTATGTTTTCACTCCCACTCCTGCAGTTTTCCAGCAAGCCAAGATGCAGCTGAGGTGGACCACCAGTCTGACCTCCAACCAATTCCTTAATTTCTTCCAGATTTGTGTTCAGACAAAGAGCAGCGCCTTCTCATGAATGTCTGCTGAGGACAGACATTAGAATCATAAAATCCGAGAGTTGGAAGAGACCTGGTGGGCCATCCAGCCCAACCCCATTCAACCAAGAAGCAGGACAATCGCATTCAAAGTGTTACTTCTTGAAGCACATCCTGGCTTGTGGGAGTTGGTGGAGTAGCCTTTGAGCCGTACAGGGGCTTTGACACCAAACATGAGTTTTCTCACATGGTGGACATCTGCACAAGCAAAGCAGGAGTGAGACTGCAGAGATCTAGGGATGAATTCTTGTAGCCATCCCTCATCATTTCCATAATAACGCTGGGAGCAGCACACATCTGGACCCAATGAACATACTCAATGCTTCCTGAGCAACCCAAGCATGCAATTTGGTGTAATTCTGAAAATATAGGCATGCTCCTAAACCTGATAATCTCATTTGAAGAGTGGAAGGAGCCACTCTCAAAGACTGAGTTTGCAATTAATACATTTTTCAAAAATTGGCACTTTTTAGCACTGGCACAGACTCACAGGTCTCACATGGAATAGGAGCTGCAATGCAATATATCTGAATTTATTATTTACTAGCCGTCCCCTGCCATGCGTTGCTGTGGCTCAGTCTGTGTATATGTGTTTTGTGTGTGCATATGGATTTGTATATATATATATGTATACTAGCTGTGCCCTGCCACGCGTTGCTGTGGCCTATAATAAAACTTATCAAAGTTGAGGTAGATATCTGGACTATTATGAAAGAGAGGTCCCTACCTATTCCTTCCCCCTTTTCCTCCCCCTTTCTCTCCTTTCTTCCTTCTCTACCTCTTTCTTTCTTTCTTTCCTTCTTTCACTACTTGGTTTCATCCTTCTCTCTTTCCTTCATTCCCTCCCCCTTTCTTCCTTTGCCTTTCTTCCCTCCCTGTTTGCTTCCTTCTTTCACTTTTTATTTCCTTTTATTTCACCACCATCATAACAATAACAGTAATGCAATGCATTGCCTCCGGGACCTGACACCTCTCCCATTCCCCCTCAAAGGGTCTCATACGAACAATAGCATAATAATAATAATAGAAATAACAACCTTTACCCGCCACGTGTTGCTGTGGCCAATCTTCCCTCTTTCTCTCCTTCTTTCCCTCCCTCCCTCCCTCCCTCCCTCCCTCCCTCCCTCCCTCCCTCCTTCCTTCCTTCCTTCCTTCCTTCCTTCCTTCCTTCCCATCTTTCCTTCTCCTCTTCTTTCTCTATCTCTTTCCTTCCTTCCCCTTTTTTCTTTCTCTTCTGTTGTCTCTCTTTTCTTTCCTTCCATCTTTCCTTTTCTTTCCTTTTCTTCTTCCTCTAACTTTCCTTCCTTCCCCCTTTTTCTTTTCCTCCCTTTCTCTTTCTTCTTTCCTTCCTTCCTGTCTTTCCTAGATTTGGACAGGGCGGGAAGGGGCGGGGTGGGGTTTGGAGGTGGCCTGAAGTAAAAGGAGGTAAGATTGGGGCAGGGGAGTGATGGAGCGTGGGGTTGCGTGTGTGTGTGCGGCAGCGGGGGGAGTGATGGAGCGTGGGGTTGCGTGTGTGTGTGCGGCAGCGGGGGGAGTGGGGTTGCGTGTGTGTGTGCGGCGGCGGGGGGAGTGGGGTTGCGTGTGTGTGCGGCGATGGGGGGAGTGATGGAGCGTGGGGTTGCGTGTGTGTGTGTGGCGGCGGGGGAGTGGGGTTGCGTGTGTGTATGCGGCGGCGGGGGGAGTGATGGAGCGTGGGGTTGCGCGTGTGTGTGCGGCAGGGTGTGTGTGTGTGCGGGAAGCGGCGCGGCGGGGCTTGGAGTGGGCATGGTTTCCGCAGAGGGAACGTTGGCCGGAAGGCCATGTGCGCGCGCCAGGGAACTTGCAGCTGGGCGCCAATGCGCATGCTCAGTTGTTTTGCCGTTTTGTGAGTGTGTTGTTGTGTTGTTTTTCATTTTGAGTAGATATGTTTGTACCTTGTGGGTTGTGTTATGGGCATGGGAATTTTGGTTAAGTTTCGTTGGGGTTTTTTTGAGTTTTGTTCTTTTGCCATTTTGTGAGTGTGTTGCTGTGTTGTTTTTCATTTTGAGTAGATATGTTTGTACCTTGTGGGTTGTGTTATGGGCATGGGAATTTTGGTTAAGTTTCGTTGGGGTTTTTTTGAGTTTTGTTCTTTTGCCATTTTGTGAGTGTGTTGCTGTGTTGTTTTTCATTTTGAGTAGATATGTTTGTACCTTGTGGGTTGGGTTATGGGCACGGGGATTTTAGTTAAGTTTCGTTGGGGGATTTTTGAGTTTTGTTGTTTTGCCGTTTTGTGAGTGTGTTGTTCTGTTGTTTTTCATTTTGAGTAGATATGTTTGTACCTTGTGGGTTGTGTTATGGGCACGGGGATTTTGGTTAAGTTTCGTTGGGGGATTTTTGAGTTTTGTTGTTTTGCCGTTTTGTGAGTGTGTTGTTGTGTTGTTTTTCATTTTGAGTAGATATGTTTGTACCTTGTGGGTTGTGTTATGGGCATGGGAATTTTGGTTAAGTTTCGTTGGGGGTTTTTTGAGTTTTGTTTCCTCGTTGGATGCCCCTAACAAATTTATATATATAGATGTGTATTTGCATATATATGTGTGGTTTTGCGCCTGCGTTGTAATACATTTTTTGTTTTTTGGATTTTTTAATCTCTCTGCTGTATTTTTCAGTGTTTTTATTTATTTGTCGTGCCAGGGCAACCAGTCAATTATATTACATTTCTAACAGAAACAAAGCAAAAAAACAGACAAAATACAAAATTTGTGAATTTGGTAGTTGATTAAATGTCCTTTGACCAGTATCTGGCCACTTGGAGTGCTTCTGGTGTTGCTGCAAGGAGGTCCTCCCTTGTGCATGTGGCTGGGCTCAGGTTGCATTGCAGCAAGTGGTCAGTGGTTTGCTCTTCTCCACACTCGCATGTCGAGGATTCCACTATTTCTGAAGGTTGGCTCTGCATCTCGTGGTGCCAGAGCGCAGTCTGTTCAGCACCTTCCAAGTCGCCCAGTCCTCTGTGTGCCCAGGACGGAGTCTCTCATTTGGTATCAGCCATTGATTGAGGTTCTGGGTTGCACCTGCCACTTTTGGACTCTCGCTTGCTGAGCTTTTCCAGCAAGTGTCTCTGTAGATCTTAGAAAACTATTTCTAGATTTAAGTCGTTGACGTGCTGGCTGATACCCAAACAGGGGATGAGCTGGAGATGTCACTGCCTTGGTCCTTTCACTATTGGCTGCAACTTCCCGGTGGATGTCAGGTGGTGCAATACCGCCTAGACAGTGTAATTTCTCTAGTGGTGTAGGGCACAGACACCCCGTGATAATGCGGCATGTCTCATTAAGAGCCACATCCACTGTTTTAGTGTGGTGAGATGTGTTCCACACTGGGCATGTGAACTCAGCAGCAGAATAGCACAGCACAAGGGCAGATGACTTCACTGTGTTTGGTTGTGATCCCCAGGTTTTGCCAGTCAGCTTTCGTACGATATTGTTTCTAGCACCCACTTTTTGCTTGATGTTCTTGTAGGTCAGAGCATGGTCCAGAGGGACTCCCAGGTATTTGGGTGCGCTGCAATGCTCCAGTGGGATTCCTTCCCAGATGATCTTCAGAGCTCGGGATGCTTCTCTGTTCTTGAGATGAAAGGCACATGCCTGTATTTTAGATGGGTTGGGGATCAGTGTTTTTTATGAGTGATGGTCACTCGTTGGCCTGACAGGTGTGTTGTGTCCAAATTTGATATCCATTCGTCCAGTGGTTTTTGAGTTATGTTAATCCCACAAAGGACCTTTACATTTTTATTTATATAGATTTATTTATTTACAGTATTTCTATCCTGCCTTTCTTAGCCCGAAGGCGACTCAAGGCGACTTACAAAATGGCAGCAATTCGATGCCATAACCATCTAAAAAATATAATTATGAACATTTCAAACAGCATTATAAAATCCAGACACAAAACCATTAAAAACATATACTAGCCAATATCTTCCTATTAATCACATTTTCCGATAGCATTGTCCATGTTTCAGTCTTACATAATTCTGTGTTTATCTATTGCACTGCATTCCCAAAGGATTTTAAAACGTTTTTTTCTGGAAAGTCAGGAGGAAGGGGGTCAATCTAATATCCCTGGGGAGGGCGTTCCACAGTCAAGAGGCCACCACTGAGAAGGCCCTGTCTCTCATCTCTGCCAAACGTGCCTGCGAAGAAGGTGGGATCGAGAGCAGGGCCTCCCTAGACAATCTTAAGTTCCTAGATGGTTCATAAGGAGAGATATGTTCGGACTGGTAAACTGGGCTGGAACCATTTAGGGCTTTATAGGCTAAAGCCAACACTTTGAATTATGCCCGGAAGCAAACTGGCAGCCAGTGGAGCTGGTGCAGCAGAGGAGTTGTTTGCTTCCTGAGCGCCGCTCCAGTTAGCAACCTGGCTAGACTATTTGAAGCTTCCGGACAGTCTTCAAAGGTAACCCCATGTAATGTGTTGCAGTACTCTATATGGGATGTAACCAGAGCGTGAACTACTATAGTCAAGTCAGGCTTCGCAAGGTATGTGTGCAGCTGGTGCACAAGCTTTAACTGTGCAAATTCTCCCCTGGTCACTGCCAAAACTTGGGGTTCCAGGCTCAGCGATGAATCCAGGATCACACCCAAGCTGCGGACCTGCGTCTAAAGGGGGAGTGTAACCCCGTCCAACATAGGCTGTAACCCTATGCCCTGTTTGACCTTACAACTGACCAGTTGAACCTCTGTCTTGTCTGGATTCAAGTTCAATTTGTTCGTCCTCATCCAGACCGTCATAGCGGCCAAGCACTGGTTCAGGACCTGAAGAGCCTCCTTAGCATCTGGGGGAAAGAAGTGGCAGAGTTGGACGTCATCTGTGTACAGGTGACACCACATCCCGAAACTCCAGATGATCTCTCTCAGCGGCTTCATGTCACTGCCTTGGTCCTTTCACTATTGGTTGCTACTTTGAATTGTGCTTGGAAGAAAACTGGCAGCCAGCGGAGCTGGTGCAACAGAGGAATTGTTTGCTCCAGTTAGCAACCTGGATGCTGCCTGCTGGACCATTTGAAGCTTCCATACAGTCTTCAAAGGCAACCCCATGTAGAGTGCGTTGCAGTAGTCTATACTGGATGTAACCAGAGCGTGGACTACTATGGCCAAGTCAGGCTTCGCAAGGTACGGGCATAGCTGGCGCACAAGCATTAACTGTGCAAAAGCTCCCCTGGTCACTTTGTTCATTAGTTCAGTCATTTCTGACTCTTTGTGACTTCATGGACCAGTCCACGCCAGAGCTCCCTGTCAGTCGTCACCACCCCCAGGTCGATCCAGTCACTTCAAGGATACCACCCATCCATCTTGCCCTTGGTCGGCCCCTATTATTATTATTATTATTATTATTATTATTATTATCTTTATTTATACCCCGCAAAATCTCCCGTAGGACTCAATGCGGCTTACAAAGGCCAAGGCCGCCAACAATCAACGACATACAATACACAATAAATTCAAAAGCAAATAATAAACATCAAGCAAAACAATAAAACAGTAAAACAATGACACCGCGACATAATTAAAACCAAAAGCTGGGCCAAATGTAATGGACAAAAATTAAAATGCTGAACTTGACAGGTAATATGTAGAGGTATATGGAGGTAGGTGCAATGTGCAGATAATCCTGAATCTCTAGTAAAGTGCAATTGGGCTTAAAACCAGGAGTTTCCTATTCTGGAATGGCACACTGAAACAGCCAGGTCTTCAGGCTCTTCCTAAAGACAGCCAACGTTGGGGCTTGTCTGATGTCCTTGGGGAGAGAGTTCCAGAGTCGGGGGGCCACCACAGAGAAGGCCCTGTCCCATGTCCCCACCAAACGCACCTGCGTTTCCTTCCATTTTCCCCAGCATCATTCCCTTCTCTAAGCTTTCCTTTCTTCTCATGATGTGACCTCTGGTCACTGCCGAAACCTAAATGGCAGTATGTTGAACAAGGATGCGACACGGGATGCCAGTGACAGGACCCAAGTATTTTAAAGTGCAAAAGAAGGGCTCTGCATTCACTTACACTCCTTTCCTTGGATTTTTGCAGAGAGCTGAGCTTTTTTTTCCTTCCCTCTTTCCAACAACCCTTAATCTCTGTTCTCCTCCCCTCTCGGCTCTGGCCTCCTTCCACAACTCGAGCATCTCTTGGCCCAGATTTTCTGCTACGTCGCTAATTTTTATTAAAAAATGACCAGGAAAAGAAAGGCAGGCCGGCGTAGATCTCCCCCCTCCCCACCGACAGCGGATAGGGAATGAATGCCAGAAGAGAAAGCGCTGCACCAGCAGGGTTGCAATTGCAGAAAGACGGCCGGCGTTAAATCCATACACAATATTTACCAAAAATGGGGGTGGTGTGCAGGGAGGGTTTGGAGTGGGGGTGAGAGGGAGGGAGAAAGAGAAGAGAGGAATAATCATTGAAAGCTGGCTTAGACAGGGAGCTCTATATAATGATCGCCACGTAGGGAGGCAATAGGACACACAGCAGGAGGGTCAAGATAAGGCATGCCGGGAAAGAGAAAGCGCCAGCACGCACAGGCACACACTCCCACAGCAAGCTAAAATATTTGGTATTGATCGCCAGAGGGCACAGGCGTGGGTCAGGTCTGTTTTCAGAGGAGAAAGGGAAAATGCTCGCTGCTGAAGCTTTAAAAAGCAGGCGCTAGCATCAAGCCGCAACAGGGCAATGGGCACATGTTGTGCGCAAGCAGTTTTTTCCCCTGCCAAGGGTGCAATACATTGCAAAACACCTCAAGGTCTGGCATAGGTCTCTTCTTACCATAATGAACAGGAGAAACAGGTACAGCTCGAGCACAGTGGTTCCCAACCTGTGGTCCATGGACCATCAGTGGTCCCCAAGAATAAAAATATGTATTGTCGAAGACTTTCATGGCCGGAATCACTGGGTTGTTGTAGGTTTTTCCGGGCTATATGGCCATGTTCTGGAGGCAATTTTTCTCCTGACGTTTCGCCTGCATATAGATATGCAGGGCAAGCATCCTCAGAGGTAGTGAGGTCTGACCTCACTACCTCACTACCTCTGAGGATGAAACCTGCTCTCGATCCCGCCTGCTTCTAAAGCACGGCTGGCGGGGACGAGAGATAGGGCCTTCTCGGTGGTGGCTCCTCGGCTGTGGAACGCCCTCCCTACCGACATTAGATTAGCACCATCTCTGATGGTATTCCGAAAAAAAGTGAAGACCTGGCTATTCGAGCAGGCGTTCGAACAATGAGTGCAATGATTGGTTAATGAACACTGGAATGGATCATTGGATGACAAATCTGGATCATGTTTTGATGATGAGATGATAGTGAATGGCTATTGTAGTAATTGTTAATTGATAATTGTTATTGTTATTAATTACGCAACTCTATTAAGTTGATAACTGCTTTTATACTGTAATTATTGAATTTTGTTGTCTCTTGTTGTTGTGAACCGCTGTGAGTCGCCTTCGGGCTGAAAACAGCGGTATATAAGCGAGGTAAATAAATAAATAAATAAATAAATAAATAATACAACAACCCAATAAAAATATGGTCCGCGGCCTCACCATTACAACACCTTAGCCTCAAAACCACATAGCAATGAGAGCGACTGGTCTCGTGAAACCCTCTAATAGTGCCGAGGCAACGAGGATGTCGGGAGGGGAGAGGCTGACTACCCACAAAAGATTACTACTACCACATTAGCTCTAGATCATTAAAAATGGTTTTCTGTGGGCAAGCAGAAGGTGACTATTGGATGGCATATGTTCTGTATCAGAAACTAGAGCTGATTTGGTGTATCCAGTTTTCTGAATCAGCACCCCAATTAACCAAACCAAAGTTGACCAAAAACTGATTCCTAACCCTTTTGGTACTAATGGTGGAGAGTGGTCCCTGGTCTAAGTGGTCCCTGGTCAAACTGTTCCTTGGTCAAGTGGTCCCTGGTCAAAGTGGTCCTTGGTCAAAGTGGTCCCTGGTGAAAGTGGTCCCTGGTGAAAGTGGTCCCTGGTCAAAGTGGTTCCTGTTCAAGTGGTCCCTGGTCAAGTGGTTCTTGGTCAAGTGGTCCCTGGTCAAAGTGGTCCCTGGTCGAGTGGTCCCTGGTCAAGTGGTTCTTGATTAAAGTGGTCCCTAGTCAAGTGGTCCTTGGTCAAGTGGTCTCTGGTCAAAGTGGTCCCTGTTCAAGTAGTCCTTGTTCAAAGTGATTCCTGGTCAAAAAAAAAAGGTTGGGAACCAGTGCTCTAGTAATACTTGAAAGTGGGATGCTCTTTGGGAAGGGAGACAGAGAAACAGGCAAGTGATAACTGGTCAACGTGGTCCCTGGTCAAAGTGGTTCCTGTTCAAGTGGTCCTTGTTCAAAGTGGTCCCTGGTGAAAATGGTCCCTGGTCAAAGTGGTCCCTGGTCAAAGTGGTTCCTGTTCAAGTGGTCCCTGGTCAAGTGGTCCTTGGTCAAGTGGTCTCTGGTGCTCCTAAAGAGACACGCCGAAGGCCATCTCCTTGGAAGGCAAGTGACACAACCACATCGTCAGTAACTCCGAAGCCTTGTCATGTCAGATTGTGTGGAGACTGTACAGAATGACCAGCTTTAAGAGGGGCAATGATCATTCATGGATACTTCGGTATTGAATCTCTTCATTGTGGAACACTGATTAGGAACAACAGCTTTGAACAGAGCTAGGGAAAGCTCCTTTTTGGACTACACAGCCTGGCTGAGGGATACTAGGACTTGTAGTCCCAAAAAGTGCTCAACCTGGTCAAGGACTATGGATTTCACCCCATCCGTTTTCCAAGTCTCAACAACAACAAGAAAGAGTTGGTTTGCGTGGGCTTGTGTATTGTGCATTCAGAAAGCCAGAGGATATATCTTTGCACTCCCTCTACAGCTTATGGCTTCCAGCAGTCAATAAAGTAAGGGAGTTCCCCTCTCCAACATACTACGAATTCCAAAATTCTTCCTTAACAAGCTGTGTTAAATGCAGTTTAACACAGAAGCTACACACTTCCAAGAAAACTATTCGATCCTTCAACCCACATAAAATTGGAGCAATATAATCTACTTTGCATAATCTCGTCAGCAATTTTCTCCTGTTCTGCACAACTTGTTCTGCTTTTCCTCGAGATGGGAGAAGAAAGGGCTTGGAATGAAACAGCCCAATGTTCTTCAAACTCTGAGATATCCTATTCCGCCCCCAGAGGATCCCTGGGTGTCGCATAGCTCCAGGACCACAACAGCGAAGTGTTTGCCATCACTTTGTTTTCAAAGAAAGCTGATATTCCCCAGAAATCTGTATCCCAGGCCCCAACCCATCCCCACCGCAACGTGGCCCGCCACAGAAATCATGGCATGCACATACAACACTGATTATGGTTGCCCCACAGCCTCTATATCTCCTCCGATGCATTTGCTTTGATCGACAGCCATCGCTTAAGCTCCCCTTCAAGACTGTGCCGACCAAGAACCCGCAATTCTTCAAACACTCGAGGGTAAACCGATGTCTCATCACTCTCCAGCTGCACTAGATTAAGTGCGCTGCAACTACCGCCCTGGTGTCAGTCTGACCCGGAGGCACACGGAGGTGAAAACAAAGGCACCGATTTAATGAGAGGGCCACAAGATGTTCTCTAATCTCTCCGTGGAAGTTGGCTCCTTCCGCCACAGCTGCAAGGGCTTCCCACTGGATCGGCCTCCTCAAGTGCGGAGACTGTCAGGAAAGACTGTCAGGTGGAGATCAAGAAGGGGAAAGCGAAGGCAGAGGCAGGTGGGGAAATGCTGCAGGTCTGGCCAACAAAAGCCAGCCACAGCTGGCAAGCTGACGGACATCGCTGTGAAGAGGTACACTAATGTACATCACCATAACACACCCCAAACCATAGTAGCACACGAGCCAGCTGCACCTCTGTTAGTCTCTTGAACACCAAAAAGAACTAAATGGTGGAAGATGGAGCCTTGCACAGAAATGACTGTAAAGCACAGTAGGCAAACTATAATGTTTTACTTGAATGGGTCTCAGTCCCCTCCATACTTACCCTACGTGCTCATGTACTTACTTAGAATCATAGAATCAAAGTGGTGCCGTGGGTTAAACCCCTGTGCCGGCAGAAATGAAGACTGACAGGTTGCAGGTTCGAATCCAGGAGAGGCGGATGAGCTCTCCTCATGCGGGGACATGAGAGAAGCCTCCCACAAGGATGATAAAAACTTCAAATCATCCAGGCGTCCCTTGGGCAACGTCCTTGCAGACGGCCAATTCTCTCACACCAGGAGTCACTCCTGACACAACAAAAAAAAATAGAATCAAAGAGTTGGAAGAGACCTCATGGGCCATCCAGTCCAACCCCCTGCCAAGAAGCAGGAATACTGCATTCAAATCACCCCTGACAGATGGCCATCCAGTCTCTGTAGGAAATCCCTCGTTGTCCGAGTAGGATTGTCTTCCAAGATTGGTGTCCTGGCGGTGGGTACGTAGGTGACTGTGGAGCCCACATATTCTCCCGCAGTGAAGGCATCGGTTTCCAGATGGAAGGCGGTCCCGGTCGGGGTTGGCTTGACATGCCTTCACCTTGGTACATTTCTCTCTTTTGCCCTCCATTCGTGCCTCTTCAAATTCTACAGCATTGCTGGTCACAGCTGACCTCCAGCTAGAGCACTCAAGGACCAGGGCTTCCCAGTTCTCGGTGTCCATGCCATAGTTTTTAAGGTTGGCTTGCAGCCCATCAATCAATCTCTTTTCCTGTCCACCAACATTCCATTGTCTGTTCTTGAGTTTGGAGTAGAGCAACTGCTTTGGGAGATGGTGATCCGGCATTCAGACAACGTGGCCAGTTCAGTGAAGTTGATGGCGGAGGACCATCGCTTCAATGCTGGTCGTCTTTGCTTCTTCCAGCACGCTGATATTTGTCCGCCTGTCTCCCCAAGAGATTTGCAGGATTTCTCGCAGGCAACGCTGATGGAATCATTTCAGAAGTTGAATGTGACATCTGTAGACAGTTCACGTTTCGCAGGCATAAAGCAGGGTTGGGAGGACAATAGCTTTATAAACAAGCACTTTGGTCTCCCTACGGATGTCCCGGTCCTCAAACACTCTCTGCTTCATTCAGAAAAATGCTGCACTCGCAGAGCTCAGGTGGTGTTGTATTTCATTGTCGATGTTGACTTTTGAGGAGATGTATCTGCCAAGGGAGCGGAAATGGTCAACGTTTTCTAATGTTACACCATTAAGCTGTATTTCTGGCATTGGAGAGGGATTGGCTGGTGACTGCTGGAAGAGCACTTTGGTTTTCTCGATGTTCAATAACATGCCAATCTTCTCATACGCTTCTGCAAAGATGTTTAGAGTGGCTTGCAGGTCTTCTTCTGAATGTGCTCAGACGACATTTTCATCATGTTTAAGTCTAGAAATTTTAGTCAAAACATCAGCCCAAAAAAACCTGGGTCAACTTATCTATGGGTCAATATGAATTCAGTACCTTAACGCTTATCAAAAAAGGAACCATCCCCTAATCAATGGTATTCCCCGTAGCAACCTATAGATGCGAGAACTGGACCATAATGAAGGCTGAGCGAAGGAAAATAGACCCTTTTGAACTGTAGTGCTGGAGGAACATTCTGAGAGTGCCTTGGACCACAAGAAGATCAAACCAGACCATCCGCCAGGAAATAAAGCCCAACTGCTCATTGGAGGGAAGGAGATGAGAGGCAAAGATGAAGTCCTTTGGCCACATCATGAGAAGATGGAGACGATAATGATGCTGGGGAAAAGGGAAGGAAAGGGGTAGAGAGGCTGACCAAGGGCAAGGTGAATGAATGGTATCCTTGAAGTGACTGGCTTGGCCTTGAAGGAACTGGGGTGGTCAAGGTCAACAGGGAGCTCTGACATGAGATGGTCCAGGAGGACACAAAGAGTTGGAAGCAACTGAATGGATAGTCCAGTAGCAAAAGGCAAGAGCTTAGTTCATTGAAGGAGAACCTAAAAGAAGCACTGACCTACTCGACTCTCTCTGCTATGATGCTGCTTTCGGCCTTTTTGAATGCCTACGTGGAAAAATGGCGGCAGTGCCTTTTGAGCTGGCATTGCTACTTTCCCTTCTCCACAAAATGACCATCAACATATCCATCAAACTAAAATCCAGGAGAGTTTTTGGTGATGGGCGAAGGACCGCAGAAAAGTATTTTGAAGTTCTTTGCCCATCATCCATGTCGTTAACAGGATTAAGAGAAATATAAGTTGGGCAGCTTCTGTCTAGTACGCCTGCAATTCTTTAGTCCAATTTAGTTCTCTTATCATCCTTTTAGCTTCTTTCAAAAGCAGGTAAAGAACGTGTATTTCATGATACAAAGTCAGTGGCACAAGATGGCACAGAGGAAGAGGCAACAAACGCAAAGCTTTCTAGCAGCATCCCTAGGTTTCTCACAGCTGCCTTTCCCAACTTGCATCCTTCCTCTGCACCAAAACTGTGTTTTGAACTACTATTGTTATCATCCCCATTACTCTCCAAACTGAGACAGTCTAGAGCAGTGTTTCACAACCTTCCTAATGCAGTGACCCCTCAATAGAGTTTCTCATGTGGTGGTGACCCCCAACCAGAACATTATTTTTGTTGCAACTTCATAACAGTAATTCTGCTACCGTTATGAATCGTGATGTAAATATCTGATCTACAGGATGTATTTTCAAATCCCAAATACCCGATATGAACAAATTTGAATACTGGTGGGATGGGGGTGATTGATTTTGTCATTTGGGAATGTTGGAGTTGCTGGGATTTATAGTTCACCTACAATCAAAGAGCCTTCTGAACTCCACCAATGATGGAATTAGATCAAACTTGGCACACAGAATTCCCATGACCAAGAAAAAATACTGGGAGGGTCAGGTCGAGATTGACCTTGAGTTTTGGAGTTGTTGTTCACCTACACCCAGAGAACACTGTGGACTCAAACAATGGCAGATCTGGACCAAACTTGGCACAAATACTCAATATGCCCAAATGTGAACACTGGTGGAGTTTGGGGGAAATAGACCTTGACATTTGGGAGCTGTAGTTGTTGGGATTTACAGTTCACTTACAATCAAAGAGCACCCTGAACCCCACCAATGACAGAATTGGACCAAACTTCCCACACAGAACCCCCATGACCAACAGAAAATACTATGTTTTCTGATGGTCTTTGGTGACCCCTATGACACCCCCTCGCGACCCCCACAGGGGTCTGACCCCCAGGTTGAGGGCAGTGTTTCTCAACCTGGGGGGGGGGGTTGCCAGGGGGTTTCAGAGGGGTCACCAAAGACCCTCGCAAAACATGTATTTCTGATGGTCTTGGCAGAGAAGGCTAAAGATCTCTCTGCCTGTCCTTCTTTTCCTTTTTGGAAACAGACAGCCAATCCTTCCACAAAAAGCCCTTCTAAGCTGTGAGGAGAGGGCTGTTTCTGAGACTCCAAGTGGAGAGGAGAGAGCAGGCGTGCTCGGCACATGGCAGCATGGTGCACATGTGCAGGTGAGGAAGAGCGTGTGAGGCTGGAGGGAGGTTCATGCCAGTGAGTCCTTTCAAGGCAGAGAAAAAAAGCACCCGTGTGATGTGGGACTGAGAGTGGCCCAGCAACATCCATTGTTGTTTGTGTCCACGGTGCTCTCTGGATGTAGGTGAACGACATCTCCCCTAAATCACTGTCAAATCATCCAACATCCCTTCAGCATTTTCTTTTGATAATGGGGGTTCTGTGTGGGAAGTTTGGCCCAATTCTATCACTGGGGGAGTTCAGAATGCTGTTTGATTGTAGGGGAACTATAAACCCAGCAACTACAACTCCCAAATGACAAAATCACCCCCCACCCAAACCCCACCATTATTCAAATTTGGGCGTATCGGGTATTTGTGACAAATTTGGTCCAGTGAATGAAAATCCATCCTGCATCTTAGATATTTACATAATGATTCATAACAGTAGCAAAATTAGTTAGGAAGTGGGAACCAAAATAATGTTATGGTTGGGGGTCACCACAACATGAGGAATTGTCTTAAGGCAGTGTTTCTCAACCTGGGGGTCGGAACCCCTGAGGGAGTCATGAGGGGGTGTCAGAGGGGTCGCAAAAGACCATCAGAAAACACAGTCTTTTTGTTGGTCATGGTGGTTTTATATGGGAAGTTTGGGCCAATTCTATTGCTGGTGGGGTTCAGAATGCTCTTTGATTGTACATGAACTATAAATCCCAGCCACTATAACTCCCAAATGCCAAGGTCTGTTTTTCCCAAGATCCACCAGTATTCACATTTGGGCATATTGAGTATTTGTGCCAAGTTTGGTCCAGATCCATCATTGTTTGATTCCACAGTGCTCTCTGGATATAGGTGAACTACAACTCCAAAATGCAAGGTCAGTGCCCACCAAACCCTTCCAGCATTTTATATTGGTCATGAGAGTTCTTTGTGCCAAGTTTGGTTCATTTCCATCCCTGGTGGAGTTCAGAATCCTCTTTGATTGTAGGTGAACTATAAATCCCAGCAACTACAACTCCCAGATGAGAAAATCAATCTCCTCCCCAATCTAATCAGATTTGGGTGTATCGGGTATTTGTGGGAGTATCGGGAAGTGGGAACAAAAATAATTTTCTCATTGGGGGTCATGACAACATGGGGAACTGTATTTAGGGGGTTGCGTCATTAGGAAAGTTGAGAAACACTATATTAAGGGGTTGCGTCATTAGGAAGGTTGAGAAACACTGGTCTGGATATTTTCTTCTGCTCCTTACTAGGGTTAAAGTTTGAGAATGTGCTCTGGATGCCCTGAATCGATTTACTCTAGGTAAGTAGCTTTTAGTAACTGTCCCACAACTACGTAAAGTCGGAAAGCTTGTGCATGCCCCCCTCAAGGCAGCCAAAGATCGATCATGGGAGTTGGCACCTGCAGGTGAGGATTTCAGTGCGCAAGGATCCCCTAAAACCTTGTATGACTCCCTTTCAAGATAGGAAATAAACTTCCAAGATTGGAAATATCTGGGCTTGTACACCACAGGAAACCAACAGAACTTGGAAGCACAACTTGTTCAGTCTGAACCCTGTCCGAGCACAACCAGAACTCAGATATTTGTGTTTGTTTGTTTTGGACTTACGAGGCTAGAGTGTTCTAGCAGTTCTGGTGCAAAGAGAGAGCCTTTCTCAAGCTCTGGACCAAAGTGGCCTCCTAAATACTTCTAGGAATCCCAAGACATAAGCGCGCCTGCCAACTGCATCGCCACTTGTGATCCTTCAATAGAAGAAGAGGAAAGAAAGCAGGCAATTTTCCCCCAAAGAGAAAACAAAAGACCATCAGGTAACCTGGGAGGATAATTCTCGAGATGTTAGGGATAGATCAGAAATCGCCCTGATGAAAAATAAAACAAAATAGCATTAAACTTGGGGGGAAATCCCACTTTTTTCTCTTATTTGAATGCACGAATGATCTAACTCTGAAATTATGCATGTTTGGTCCAGATAATGGGTTTTAATTCAGGGGGAAACGGAGAACTCTGTTCTCTCTTTACATGAGTGCAAAATATCATATTTCTTCCACTGCTGACGATCGTGCCATCACCGCCCAAGCAGGGAGCTTTGAAATGGTTGAACAGAAGCTCTCTGAAGCTTTAGGTACTCTTGCTGCCTATTACAGGGGAAACCAGCTGATTCCTAATCCATCTAACACAGAGACGTGTGCTTTCCACCTTAAGAACAGACAAGCATCTTGAGCTCTGAGGATTACAAAAAGCACTGCTTGACTATCAAGCAAAAAGTGGGTGCTAGAAATAATATCATATGAAAGTTGACTGGCACAACCTGGGGATCACAACCAGACACAGTGAAGGCATCTGCCCTTGCGCTTTGCTACTCTGCTGCTGTATACACATGCCCAGTGTGGAATACATCTCACCACATTTAAACAGTGGATCGGCTCTTAATGAGACATGCCGCATAATAATAATAATAATAATATAATAATAAAATTACAATAAACACAATCACGGTAACATGGGTGACCTACATGTAATGGATAAAAGAAAATTGGGTAGAAACAGATTAAAAGGAGTTTGTGGAGCAAAACTTTCCTATGGGGGGAATGCACTCCAATAACAAAAACCGTTAAACTAAACACTAGTATGAGGATGTAGATCAAATGCGCAGCGGAAGAGCCAGGTTTTGAGGTTATTTTTAAATTATCACAGGATGCCTACATTCCACACCATTGGAGAAATTATACTGTTTAGCCAGTATTGCACCACCTGACATCCACTGGGAAGTAGCAGCCAGGAATGAAAGAACCAAGGCAGTGACATCTCTGGCCCATCCCTGTTCGGATATCAGCCAGCATACCAATGCCTTAAATCAAGAAATAGCACCTTAAGATCCACAGAGATACTCACAGGAACACTTCAGCAAGCAAGAATCCAAAAGTGGCAGCCTAAAACCCGGAAGCTTAAGCCATGGCTAATGCCAAATGAGAGACTTCTCCCTGGGCACACGGAAAACTAGGCGACTTGGAAGGTACTGAACAGACTGCACTCTGGCACCACGAGATGAACGGACTGCGCTCTGGCCCCACAAGTTTTCTAAGATCTACAGAGATACTCACAGGAACACCTCAGCAAGTGAGAGTCCAAAAGTGGCAGGCTCAAACCAGGAACCTTAAGCCATGGCTGATGTCAAATGAGAGACTTCTCCCTGGGCACACAGAAGACTGGGCGACTTGGAAGGTGCTGAACGGACTGCGCTCTGGCACCACGAGATGCAGAGCCAACCTTAAGAAATGGGGCCACCAAGTGGAGTCCACGACATGCGAGTGCGGAGAAGAGCAAACCACAGACCACTGACTACAATGTGGCCTGAGCCCTGCCACTTGCACAAGGGAGGACCTTCTTAAAGCAACACCAGATGCACCCCAAGTGGCCAGCTACTGGTCAAAGGACATTTAGGATAATGCCAAGTTTTTAAACTTTCTTTGTGTTTTTAAATACATTACAACTGTAGCCTGAATTCACTTCTGACACGATAAATAAAAAATAAAATTGCAAGACATCATCGATTGTAAGTCACACCCTAATTTCAGTACCACCGTCATCACCACCACCAAAAATACATAAGACACACCTACCATTCTAAGACGCACTCCACTTTTAGAGATGTTTATATAGGAGGAAAAGTGCATCTTAGAATGGAAGAAAAACAGTATTCAATATTCCACAGCAAGCTTGTCACAAACGGGAAACCAATGTTTATATTGCAACACCCATATTTAGTCTCCGGCAGCCAAGTTAGGTTTGGAAGTGTAGGCTTACTGTGAAGGAAAAATGCAAAACTTTGTCGTATCCCCAATTTTAGACATGCAACCCATCCAAAAACAGGTGTGCCCTATGTACATAGTTTTTTGAGGAGTATTAAGCTGTAGGATGACTAAGTACTGATCATTTTTTCCTGCAATTAGAAGTTTCACTGCAAAAAAAACCCTCTCAAAAATCTCACCTTCAACAAAGCTTCAAACGACAGAAATTTGCTCCTGGTAATTAGAAAGTTTCTCATTAATTTTCCAGCAGCTTTAATGTCAATCAATCTGACATCCAAGAATACAGTTAAGCAAATCCTCCAGGAGGTTGCACCATATAGGCAGAATATGTCTCAGACCAAAATAGATAGAAATCCACCCCGTTGAACCATGAGTTCGGTCCATTCTGAACCAAAACAGACAAACCCTTCCCAAGTTCCATTTTCATAGGAAACGACAAACATTCTCCATTGTGCGCTTACAGGAAATCACATTACAGTTGTTGAAGGAAGAGCAGCTGTTCGGTTTGTGCTCCTACATCAAATATTCATTGTTTAAAGATATTTGAGATGCATTCCTTAAGGAATTCAACGTTGAATTGGGGGAAAAACATTCAGCAGTGCTAAATTTGAAGGTTTTTGGAAACCTGAAATTATCCCATGTTAAAGCCAGCTGTGCCCTACGGCAGAACTCAAATAGTCTGTCTTTACCCATCTGAAATATTCCACACCAGTAATTAAGCATGCTAACATAGATTTCACTGTGTGGTAGGGGACCTCCACGTTTAACTCTCTTACAATTGCTGCAGCTCCATAACTTTGGGACAAAACCCATCTTTGGACCCTTTCTGCTACTGCGAATTTTGTAGATGAGATGGACAAATAGATTCATCTAATCAAGGAGAAATCTTTGACTAATATTGGTGGACATATGGAGATATTGACAAGCTGGAATGTGTCCAGAGGAGGGCAACTAAAATGATCAAGTGTCTGTAGAACAAACCCTATGAGGAGCAGCTTAAGGAGCTGGGCATGTTTAGCCTGAAAAAGAGAAGGCTGAGAGAAGATATGATAGCCATGTATAAACAGGTGAGAAGAAGTCACAGGGAGGAGAGAGCAAGCTTGTTTTCTGCTTCCCTGGAGACTAGGACGCAAAACAATGGCTTCAAACTACAAGAGAGAAGATTCCATCTGAACATGAGGAAGAACTTCCTGACTGAGAGAACCGTTCAGCAGTGGAACTCTCTGCCCCTGAGTGTGGTGGAAGCTCCTTCTTTGGAAGCTTTTGAACAGAGGCTGGGTGGCCATCTGTCAGGGGTGCTTTGAATGCAATATTCCTGTTTCTTGGCAGAATGGGGTTGGACTGGATGGCCCAGGAGGTCACTTCCAACTCTATGATTCTATGATTCTATGTCAACATGGGCTTGAAGCTAAACTTTAAAAAAATGTGGAAAATCTGGGAAGCCCTGAGATGCATAGAGGGAGAAAGGTGAAAAATGTGCAAAGAGGAAGGCGTGTCAAGGACCGCCTTTCATGTAGAAGCCCATGTCCTCACTGCAAAAGACCATGTGGCTCCATAATAGGTCTCTGCAGTCACTTATGGACCCAATGCCATGAACTATACATCCCAGCAACGACAACTCCCAAATGTCAAGGTCTATTTTACCAGTGTTCACATTTGGACATATTGAATATTCGTGTCAAGTTTGATCCAGATCCATCATTGTTTGAGTCCACAGTGCTCTCTGGATGTAGGTGAACTACAACTCCAAAACCCAAGGTCAATGCCCACCAAACCATTCCAGTATTTTCTGTTGGTCATGGGAGTTCTGTGTGCCAAGTTTGGTCCAATTCAATCGTTGGTGGAGTTCAGCATGCTCTTTGAATGTCGGTGAACTATAAATCTTAGCAACTACAACTCCCAAATGACAAAATCAATCCTCCCATCCCAACCCCACCAGTATTGAAATTTGGGCATATTGGGTATTTGTGCCAAATTTGGTCCAGTGAATGAGAATACATCCTACATATTAGATATTTACATAACGATTCATAACAGTAGCAAAATTACAATTTTGAAGTAGCAATGAAAATAATTTAATGGCTGGGGATCACCACAACATGAGAAACTGTATTAAGGGGTCACGGCATTAGGAACATTGAGAACCACTGAGATAGATAGATAGATAGAGATGGATGGATGGATGGATGGATGGATGGATGGATGGATGGATGGGTGGGTGGGTGGATGGATGAATGGATGGGTAGATAGGCAGACGGGCAAGTAGACAAATAGACAATATTGTGGAGAATAAGTTAAACATGAGCCAACAATGTAATGCTTCAGCAAAAAAAGCCAATGGGATTTTGCCCTGTATCAATAGGACTCTAATGTCTAGATCCAGGGAAGTCATGCTCCCCATGCTCTATTCTGCCTTGGTTAGAACCCAATAGAAGACTGTGTCCAATTCTGGGCACCATAATTGAAGAGAGATGTTGACAAGCTGGAATGTGTCGAGAGGAGGGCGACTCAAATGACCTAGGGTCTGGAGAAAAAGCCCTATGAGGAGCGGCTTAAAGAGCTGGGCATGTTTAACCTGCAGGGGAGAAGGATGAAAGGAGAGATGATGGCCATGGTTCCAGATGGGAGGGGAAGCCACAGGGAGGAGGGAGCAAGCTTGTTTTCTGCTTCCTTGGAGACTAGGACGCGGAACAATGGCTTCAAACTACAAGAGAGGAGATTCCATCTGAACATGAGGAAGAACTTCCTGATTGTGAGAGCTGTTCAGCAGTGGAACTCTCTGCCCTGGAGTGTGGTGGAGGCTCCTTCTTTGGAAGCTTTTGAACAGAGGCTGGATGGCCACCTGTCAGGGGTGATTTGAATGCAATATTCCTGCTTCTTGGCAGAATGGGGTTGGACTGGATGGCCCAGGAGGTCACTTCCAACTCTATGATTCTATGATTCTATGTCAACATGGGCTTGAAGCTAAACTTTAAAAAAATGTGGAAAATCTGGGAAGCCCTGAGATGCATAGAGGGAGAAAGGTGAAAAATGTGCAAAGAGGAAGGCGTGTCAGGGACCGCCTTTCATGTAGAAGCCAATGTCCTCACTGCAAAAGACCATGTGGCTCCATAATAGGTCTCTGCAGTCACTTATGGACCCAATGCCAAGACTCTGACTATGAATAATCACCAATGGCGATGAGATAGACGGACGGACGGACGGACGGACAGACAGACAGACAGATAGATACATAGATAGATAGATAGATAGATAGATAGATAGATAGATAGACGGGTGGATGGATGGGTAGATAGGCAGGCAGGTAAGTAGACAAATAGACAATCTTGGGGTCCTCGTGGAGAACAAGTTAAACATGAGCCAACGATGTCATGCAGCAGCAAAAAAAGCCAATGGGATTTTGCCCTGCATCAATAGGAGTCTAGTGTCTAGATCCAGGGATGTCATGCAACCCATGCTCTCTTCTGCCTTGGTTAGACCACACGTAGAAGCACACTGTGTCCAATTCTGGGCACCACAATTGAAGGGAGATGTTGACAAGCTGGAATGTGTCCAGGGAAGGGTGACTAAAATGATCAAGAGTCTGCAGAATAAGCCCTATGAGGAGCGGCTTAAGGAGCTGGGCATGTTTAGCCTGAAGAAGAGAAGGCTTAGAGGAGACATGATAGCCATATATAAATATGTGAGAGGAAGCCACAGGGAGGAGGAGGGAGCAAGCTTGTTTTTTGCTTCCCTGGAGACTAGGACATGAAACAAGCTGAGAGGAAGGCTGAGAGGAGACATGATAGCCATGTATAAATATGTGAGGGGAAGTCATAGGGGAAAAAGAGCAAGCTTGTTTTCTGCTGCCCTGGAGTCTAGGACGCAACGGAACAATGGCTTCAAACTACAGGAAAGGAGATTCCGCCTGAACATTAGTAAGAACTGCCTGACTGTGAGAGCTGTTCAGCAGTGGAACTCTCTGCCCCAGAGTGTGGTGGAGGCTCCTTCTTTGGAGGCTTTTAAGCAGAGGCTGGATGGCTTTGAAAGTGATTTTCCTGCTTCTTGTCGGAATGGGGCTGGTCTGGATGGCCCACCACGTCTCTTCCAAGTCTACGATTCTATGACCGAAGACTGTCATTTGCATTTTCATGATGGGCAGCTCATTTCCGCACCTGAATAACACACTCACAATTGCTTACGCTTCACCCTCCCTCCACTCACCCCCAGCAGATTGGTGGCTTGCGTATTTGAAATGAGTGCAGCGTGGCAAAAGGGGGTGGCGCATTTCCACTCCATTGCAGCGCCTGGCAGGATGGGGAGCGGAAGACCCTTGTAATCCCTCTCGGTGACTGCAAGGACAAAGAATCTGGCTGCGCTGTTGCTCGGAATTAATGCACGCAGAATGATAATGTTCCAGTGACATAATAAACATGCCTATTAAGAGCAGAAGCAGAAAGAGCGGGTACTTGAAGGCCTAGTTTCCACCCAGGTGGCATTGTTCACAATTCAGAGCGGAGGCAGGAGGTGGGATAGGATGGGATGGGTGGTTTAAAATACACTATTATTCGCATATTCAGGCATTGCTTTCTTCCACAGCTAAGCTCCGTTTGTAGGGAAGATAGAAACAAATCAACACACACATCTTTTCCAATCTGGCATCCTCCAGATGGACTGCAATGCCCATCATCCCTAGACTTTCCATACTGGATGAAGAGGATGGAGGATGAAGTGTTATACAGTCTTCCCTCGCTACTTCGTGGTTCACTTTTTGCGGACTCGCTTTTTCGCGGCTTTATAATAAATATTAATGTAAAATATTAATCGTGATATTTTTGCTGTTTCGCGGGTTTTTGCAGTACTTGTTCTGCACATGCACAGCAATGTATATATTTACGATTTACAGTAGATAGCATATTTACTCAGCGGATCAATACACACCAAAAATGAAAGTAGGACTTCCACAGCAATTGCTTGAAATGCTACTTCTCAATGTGAAGAACGGCCTGCCTCAGGGGAGCGTGCTCACTCCATCCATGTTCAACATCTACACAAATGACCAGCCACTGCCAGAAGGGACAGAGAGTTTCATCTATGCTGATGATCGTGCCATTATCGCTCAAGCAGGGAGCTTTGAGATAGTTGAACACAAGCTCTCCGAAGCTCTAGGTGCTCTTACTGCCTATTACAGGGAAAACCAGCTGATCCCTAATCCATCTAAAACACAGACATGTGCCTTTCATCTGAAGAACAGAGAAGCATCCCGAGCTCTGAAGATCACCTGGGAAGGAATCCCACTGGAGCATTGCAGGGCACGCAAATACCTGGGAATCACTTTGGACCGTGCTCTGACCTACAAGAAGCACTGCCTGAACATCAAACAAAAAGTGGATGCTAGAAACAATATCATACGAAAGCTGACTGGCACAACCTGAGGATCACAACCAGATACAGTGAAGACATCTGCCCTTGCGCTATGCTACTCTGCTGCTGAGTACGCATGCCCAGTGTGGAACACATCTCACCACGCTAAAACAGTGGATGTGGCTCTTAATGAGACATGCCGCATTATCACGGGGTGTCTGCGCTCTACATCACTGGAGAAATTACACTGCTTAGCCAGTATTGCACCACCTGACATCCGCCGGGAAGTAGCAGCCAATAGTGAAAGGACCAAGGCAGAGACATCTCTAGCTCATTCCTTGTTTGGGTATCAGCCAGCACGTCAACGACTTAAATCTAGACATAGTTTTCTTAGATCTACAGAGACACTCGCTGGAACACCTCAGCAAGCGAGAGTCCAAAAGTGGCAGGCTCAAACCCAGCACCTCAATCAATGGGTGATACCATATGAGAGACTCCCTCCTGGGCACACAGAGGACTGGGCGACTTGGAAGGCGCTGAACAAACTGCGCTCTGGCACCACGAGATGCAGAGCCAACCTGAAGAAACGGGGCCACAAAGTGGAATCCACGACATGTGAGTGCGGAGAGGAGCAAATCACTGACCACCTGCTGCAATGCAACCTGAGCCCTGCTACATGCACAAGGGAGGACCTTCTTGCGGCAACACCAGAAGCACTCCAAGGGGCCAGATACTGGTCAAAGGACATTTAATCAGCTACCATGTTTGCAAAATTTGTGGGTTTTTTTATCTGTTTGTTTGTTTTCTTCTGTTACAAATGTAATTCAATGTTCTGGTTGCGGATGACACGATAAATAAATAAATAAATGTGAGATTGTAAATATATATACATATAGCGTTCATAGAATCATAGAATCAAAGAGTTGGAAGAGACCTCCTGGGCCATCATCCAGTCCAACTCCATTCTGCCAAGAAGCAGGAATATTGCATTCAAATCACCCCTGACAGATGGCCATCCAGCCTCTGTTTCCAAAGAAGGAGCCTCCACCACACTCTGGGGCAGAGAGTTCCTCATGTTCAGATGGAATCTCTTCTCTTGTAGTTTTAAGCCATTGTTCCGCGTCCTAGTCTCCAGGGAAGCAGAAAACTTGCCAATGTAAGATTGTATATATAAATATAGAGAGAGAGAGAGAGAGAGAGAAAGAGAGAGAGAGAGAGAGAGATAGCGTTCTTACTCCGCGGATTTTCACTTTTCACAGGTGGTCCTTGAAACTGCTAGGCCATCAAATGCTAATCAAGGTGGCCAATTGATACATTCACACCTCCCTCCAACAGACAAGAGTTCTTTCTCCCACCCTGGACATTATTCCACAGATATCTAAACCCCAGTTGCCTAGTTTTGAACAGACCTCACGACCTCTGAGGATGCCTGCCATAGATGTGGGTGAAACGTCAGGGGAGAATGCTTCTGGAACATGGCTGTACAGCCCGAAAAACTTACAAGCACCCAGTGATTCCAGCCATGAAAGGCTTTGACAACACATTATCAGTTACTCCTTGGTACTTGCAGGAAAAGAGGAGAAAAATGGGAGCAGGCTTTAGCTGTAGAAGGAATGGGTAGTGGTAAAGGTGCCATGCTTCAAATGGAGAAAGATGATGCTTTGGAGACTGCAAGGATTACTCTAAGGCGACAACAGCGGAGACATTTCTCTTTCTATCTCTTCCTAACCCATCCCCTGCTCAACTGAACATCTAAATCCTGCTAGTCACGCCACTGTAGTGAATTCTGCCAAGGGAGATATTTTGAGATCCAACCATCAATGGCCCTGAACATCACAATTTCCAAATGGAAGTGGGCAGTGCGAGAGGGGCAAAGGCCAAACAGGAAAGACGCCCAAGCAATACCCCGTCATCAAGTCTTGGGGCCAACTTCTGCCATTACTAGCTCAAACATGCAGAGAAGCTGTTTTTCCAACAGCAAATTAAGAAGTTGTTTCAATAATTGGCCAATTAAGCTCAGTTTCAACTCGGGGAAACGCATTACAGCAACCAACTGTCGATGCGCCTTGCTCGGCCCTCCCTTTTCTGCATGCATAGCGGGGCACGTTTACAAAAGGAAGGTGCAACTGCAAAGCTTCCAACGCAGAGAGAGCTGCATTGACCCAGAAAGCAAAGAGGAGGGAGGGGAAGACGAACCACTGGATGTCTGCCAGCTGTGCAAAATCCAAAACCCCTAGAATCATAGAATCAAAGCGTTGGGAGAGACCTCCTGGGCCATCCAGTCCAACCCCATTCTGCCAAGAAGCAGGAATATTGCATTCAAATCACCCCTGACAGATGGCCATCCAGCCTCCGCTTAAAAGCCTCCAAAGAAGGAGCCTCCACCACACTCCTTGACAGAGAGTTCCACTGCTGAACAGCTCTCACAGTCAGGAAGTTCTTCCACATGTTCAGATGGAATCTCCTCTCTTGTAGTTTGAAGCCATTGTTCTGCGTCCTAGTCTCCAAGGAAACAGAAAACAAGCTTGCTCCATCCTCCCTGTGGCTTCCTCTCACATATTTATACACGGCTATCATATCTCCTCTCGGCCTTCTCTTCTTCAGGCTAAACATGCCCAGCTCCTTAAGCCGCTCCTCATAGGGCTTGTTCTCCAGACCCTTGATCGTTTTAGTCGCCCTCCTCTGGACACATTCCAGCTTGTCAATATCTCTCTTCAATTGTGGTGCCCAGAATTGGACACAGTATTCCAGGTATGGTCTAACCAAGGCAGAATAGAGCATGGGGAGCATGACTTCCCTAGATCTAGACACTATACTCCTATTGATGCAAGCCAAAATCCTGTTGGATTTTTTTGCCACCACATCACATTGTTGGCTCATGTTTAACTTGGTGTCCACGAGGACTCCAAGATCTTTTTCACACGTCCTGCTGTCGAGCCAGACATTGTCCCCCATTCTGTATCTTTGCATTTCGTTTTTCCTGCCAAAGTGGAGTATCTTGCATTTGTCCCTGTTGAACTTCATTTTATTCGTTTTGGCCCATCTCTCTAATCTGTCAAGATCGTTTTGAATCCTGCTCCTGTCCTCTGGAGTCTTGGCTATCCCTCCCAATTGGGTGTCGTCTGCAAACTTGATGATCCTGCCTTCTAACCCTTCATCTAAGTCATTAATAAAGATGTTGAACAGGACCGGGCCCAGGACGGAACCCTGCTGAGGGCACTCCACTCGTCACTTCTTTCCAAGATGAAGAAGAAGCATTGGTGAGCACCCTCTGGGTTCGTCCATTTAACCAATTACAGATCCACCTCACCATAGTTTTGCCTCGCCCACATTGGACTAGTTTCTTTGCCAGAAAGTCGTGGGGGACCTTGTCGAAGAAGGCCTTCCTGAAATCCAGGTACGCTCCATCCATGGCATTCCCCACATCTACCCACAGGGCACAGACAAGGGCCCTTTCCCCATTCCTGCAGGTTTTCAGCCTCACTGGTTTTAGGTAAAAAAAAGGTAAAGGTAGTCCCCTGACATTAACTCCAGTCATGTCTGACTCTGGGATGTGGTGCTCATCTCCATTTCTAAGCCAAAGAGCCAGCGTTGTCCGTAGACACCTCCAAGGTCATGTGGCCGGCATGACTGCATGGAGCGCCGTTACCTTCCCGCCGGAGCAGTACCTATTGATCTACTCACATTTGCATGTTTTCGAACTGCTAGGTTGGCAGAAGCTAGGGCTGACAGGGGAAGCTCACGCCGCTCCCTGGAATCGAACCTGCGACCTTTCGATCAACAAGCTCAGCAGCTCAGTGCTCTAACCCACTGCGCCACCGGGTTTTAGGTAGGCACTCATTAAATAAAACAGCCAGCTCCTCTATGGGACCTGCCTCATTTTTCCCCATCCTGACTCTGCCCTTCTCCTCAAACCAAGGCATGGAAGAGCATTCGTCTACCCCAGTGGTTCTCAAGCCACCTAATGCCGCGACCCCTTAATCCAGTTCATCATGTGGTGGTGACCCCCAATCATAACATTGTTTTCGTTGCTACTTCATAACAGTCATTTTACTACTGTTATGAATCGTCATGTAAATATCTGATATGCAATACACCAACACTTGAATACTGGTGGGGTTGGGGAGGGGTTGATTTTGTCATTTGGGAGTTGTAGTTACTGGGATTTATAGTTCACCTATAATCAAAGAGTATTCTGAACTCTACTAGCGATGGATTTGAACCAAACTTGGCACACAGAACTCACATGACCAACAGAAAATACTGGAAGAGTTTGGTGGGCATTGACTTTTAGTTTGGGAGTTGCAGTTCACCTATATCGAGAGAGTACTGTGGACTCATGTAATGGTGGATCTGGACCAAACTCTACATGAATACTCAATATGCCCAAATGTGATGACTGGTGGAGTTTGGGGAAAATAGACCTTGATATTTGGGAGTTGTCGTTGCTGGGATTTATAGTTCACCTATAATCAGAGCATTCTGAACTCTGCTAGTGATGGATTTGAACCAAACTTGGCACACAGAACTCCCATGACCAACAGAAAATACTGGAAGGGTTTGGTGGGCATTGACTTTGAGAGTTGTAGTTCACCTATATCCAGAGAGTACTGTGGAGTCATGGAATGGTGGATCTGGATCAAACTTGGCACGAATACTCAATATGCCCAAATGTGGACACTGGTGGAGTTTGGGGAAAATAAACCTTGATATTTGGGAGTTGTGGTTGCTGGGATTTATAGTTCATTACAATCAAAGAACATTCTGAACTCCACCAACGATAGAATTGGGCCAAACGTCCCACATGAAATCCCCATAACTATCAGAAAATACTGTGTTTTCCAATGGTCTTTGGTGACCCCTCTGACACCCCCTCGTGACCTCCCCAGGGGTCCCGACCCCCAGGTTGAGAAACACTGGTCTACCCCCTTACAGCAGAGTCGGATTTCCACAAGTGCCCCAACCCTCGAGTAACCCAAGCCAAGGAGGCGGCTCCCGGGTTTATTATTAATTCAAACTGACAGGCTGATTCAAGGGTTCCAAGAGAGCAGGAAGCCAAACAGACAATGAAAGCTGGAACGAGATCTTAAATGATTCACTACGCCAGCCGAGCGATACATTAAGCCGCCTGCAATGGGAGGTGGGGACCCAGCCAGGAGACATGCTTAGGCTAGCAAAGTGGGATTGGCAGCTAACGTGCCAACGGAGCGCGGCTCATCTCGCCGGGCGGCAAGCTGCAATGGAGAACCAATGCTGGGAGCCTTTTCAAGGTCAGGAAGGAGCGGAGGAGGCGCAGGGCTGGGCCAGGAAAGAGAGGGGCTGTGCGGCAGAGAAAGAACTTCTCCCCTTCTTCTTCAAGCAAGGGTGGGGGGCTTGCTTTCCAATGCAGCAATGGGTCTGCTTCTGCTGACAATGCATCTTTCAAGGGGTGCTTTTCAAGGGGTTCCACTCCCCCTGAAGACTCAGGTTCGCAGCTTGGGGGTGATAGAATCATAGAATCATAGAATCAAAGAGTTGGAAGAGACCTCCTGGGCCATCCAGTCCAACCCCATTCTGCCAAGAAGCAGGAATATTGCATTCAAAGAACCCCTGACAGATGGCCATCCAGCCTCTGCTTAAATGGCCATCTGTCAGGGGTGATTTGAATGAAGTGACTCCAGACCGCTCCTGGATCGGACAGATTTCCACCATTCGGGCAACTGACTTGCGAAGGATACTACTGAAGGCCCATCAGAAGCACAAGTTAGACCAAGCATTGCACAGGTATCCCTATTCCCTTTCCTCGCCTGTTTTGCACTCACTTACATACACACACAAACAACAAAGCTTGGGTGATGGTGGCAGACTACAACTCCCAGAACCCACCCACTCCTAGCTGAACAGAATAAGAAACATACTGGCTATACAAAATATAATTAAAACAAAATTAAAACAAAATTCGAAATGAAACCAGAGTACAATTTGCTGAACATAACAAACCTCGACTTAGAATCATAGAATCAAAGAGTTGGAAGAGACCTCATGGGCCATCTTCCAACCCCATTCTGCCAAGAAGCAGGAATATTGCATTCAAATCACCCCTGACAAATGGCCATCCAGCCTCTGCTTAAAAGCTTCCAAAGAGGGAGCCTCCACCACACTCCGGGGCAGAGAGTTCCACTGCTGAACGGCTCTCACAGTCAGGAAGTTCTTCCTCATGTTCAGGTGGAATCTCCTCTCTTGTAGTTTGAAGCCATTGTTCCATTGCGTCCTAGACTCCAGGGAAGCAGAAAACAAGCTTGCTCCCTCCTCCCTGTGGCTTCCTCTCACATATTTATACATGGCTATCATGTCTCCTCTCAGCCTTCTCTTCTTCAGGCTAAACATGCCCAGCTCCTTAAGCCACTCCTCATAGGGCTTGTTCTCCAGACCTTTTATCATTTTAGTCGCCCTCCTCTGGACACATTCCAGCTTGTCAATATCTCTCTTGAATTGTGGTGCCCAGAATTGGACACAATATTCCAGGTGTGGTCTAACCAAAGCGGAATAGAGCATGGGGAGCATGACTTCCCTCGATCTAGACACTATGCTCCTCTTGATGCAGGCCAAAATCCCATTGGCTTTTTTTGCCGCCACATCACATTCCTGGCTCATGTTTAACTTGTTGTCCACGAGGACTCCAAGATCTTTTTCACACGTACTGCTTTCGAGCCAGTCCTTGTCCCCCATTCTGTATCTTTGCATTTCGTTTATTCTGCCAAAGTGGAGTATCTTGCATTTGTCACTGTTGAACTTCATTTTGTTAGTTTTGGCCCATCTCTCTAATCTGTCAAGATCGTTTTGAATTCTGCTCCTGTCCTCTGGACTATTGGCTATCCCTCCCAATTTGGTGTCGTCTGCAAACTTGATGATCCTGCCTTCTAGCCCTTCATCTAAGTCATTAAGAAAGATGTTGAACAGGACCGGGCACTCCACTCGTCACTTCTTTCCAAGATGAAGAGGAAGCATTAGTGAGCACTCTCTGTGTTCGTCCACTTAACCAATTCCAGATCCACCTCACCGTAGTTTTGCCTAGCCCACATTGGACTAGTTTCCTTGCCAGAAGGTCATGGGGGACCTTGTCAAAGAAGGCCTTCCTGAAATCCAGGTACGCTACATCCACGGCATTCCCTTAACGAGCAATTGCCCTTAACGAGCAATGAGGAAAAAAAATATTTTACCTATCTGCAGCTGCAAGAATACTAATCGCAAAAAAGTGGAGAATCAAAGAAATTCCCTCTATTGACAAATGGTTTAAGAAAGCAGTAGAATTTATGGACTTGGATAGACTCTCATATCTACTAAAGCAGTGTTTCTCAACCTTCCTCCTGCCACGGCCCCTTAACACAGTTCCCATGTTGTGGTGACCCCCGACCATAAAATTGTTTCCGTTGCTACTTCATCACTGGAATTTTGCTACTGTTGTGAATCGTCCTGTAAATATCTGATATGCAGGATGGATTTTCATTCACTGGACCAAATTTGGCCCAAATACCAGATACGCCCACATTTGATTACTAGTGGGGTTGTGGGGGGGATTGAATCTGTCATTTGGGAATTGTAGTTGCTGGAATGTATAGTTAGGCTACAATCAAAGAGCATTCTGAACTCCACCAATGATAGAATTGATCCAACTTGGCACACAGAGCTCCCATGACCAACCGAAAACCCTGGAAGGGTTTGGTGGGCACTGACCTTGAGTTTTGGAGTTGTAGTTCACTTATATCCAGAGAGCATTGTGGACTCAAACAATGATGGATCTGGACAAAACCTGGCACGAATACTCAATATGCTCAACTGTGAACACTGGTGGAGTTTGGGGAAAATAGATCTTGACATTTGGGAGTTGTAGTTGCTGGGATTTATAGTTCACCTACAATCAAAGAGCATTCTGAACCCCAACAATGACAGAATTGGGCCAAACTTCCCATGACCAACAGAAAATACTGTGTTTTCTGATGGTTTTTGGTGACCCCTCTGACACCCCCTCGCGACCCACCCAGGGGTCCCGACCCCCAGGTTGAGAAACACTGTACTAAAGGATCAGAACAAGGAGAAATCAATAAACCGGAACCAATTAAAAGAGTACCTAAGAAAGAAAAACAAACTTAATATACAGTACTAGGCATTAGGAATTAAATTGAATAAGAAATGAATGAGAGACCAAAAGAAGATGTGTAAAACTTAAGACATTCCCTCGGTGGACTGAACGGAAGCCACCAATGGACCTCTTTTTTTTCTGGTTTTTTTTTTTTCAATTTTCTTTTCTGCACAGACAGGTGGACTTGCCCTTTCTGAAATCCCCCATTCACTCCCTTTCCCCCCTCCCATATCTTCATTCCAATCTATCAATTTTCCAATCTTTCTATCACACCGATTGTTCACACCGATTGTTCACCTTAAGAACAGACAAGCATCCCGAGCTTTGAGGATTACCTGGGAAGGAATCCCACTGGAGCATTGCAGCACACCCAAATACCTGGGAGTCACTCTGGACCGTGCTCTGACCTACAAGAAGCACTGCCTGAACATCAAGCAAAAAGTGGGCGCTAGAAACAACATCATACGAAAGCTGACTGGCACAACCTGGGGATCACAACCAGACACAGTGAAGACATCCGCCCTTGCGCTGTGCTACTCTGCTGCTGAGTACGCATGCCCAGTGTGGAACACATCTCACCACACTAAAACAGTAGATGTGGCTCTTAATGAGACATGCCGTATTATCACAGGGTGTCTGCGCCCCACACCACTGGAGAAATGACACTGCTTAGCCGGTGTTGCACCACCTGACATCCGCCGGGAAGTGGCAGTCAATAGTGAAAGGACGAAGGCAGAGACATCTCCAGCTCATCCCGTTTGGGTATGAGCCAGCACGTCAATGACTTAAATCTAGAAATAGTTTTCTTAGATCTACAGAGACACTCGCTGGAACACCCCAGCAAGCGAGAGTCCAAAAGTGGCAGGCTCAAACCCAGAACCTCAATCCATGGGTGATACCAGATGAGAGACTCCCCCCTGGGCACACAGAAGACTGGGCGACTTGGAGGGCGCTGAACAGACTGCGCTCTGGCACCACGAGATGCAGAGCCAATCTTAAGAAATGGGGCTACAGGGTGGAATCCTCAGCATGCGGGTGCGGAGAGGAACAAACCACTGACCACCTGCTGCAATGCACCCTGTGCCCTGCCACATGATGCACAATGGAGGACCTTCTTGCGGCAACACCAGAGGCACTCCAAGGGGTCAAAGAACATTTAACCAAATACCAAATTTGCAAAATCTGTGAGTTTTTTCTTTTAATCTGTGTGTTTGCTTTGCTCTGCTAGAACTGTAATACAGTGGTATGGTTGCTGATGACACGATAAATAAATACCGATTGTTCTTCCTCTTTCGTTGTTATAGTGAAAATCACAATAAAGATTACTTTTTTTAAAAAAAAAAAAGAAAGAAACATACTGGCAAGGGGATTATGGGGCTTCAGATAAATAATTTTCCCACTGACACATATGTATTCATGTATGTTAATCTTAAGGACAGCTAATCACTTCCCAACAAAGGATTCCCCCAGGCAGGAGGCAGCCAAGCCTTGAAGCTGCAAGGCTATTCAATGCTAATCAAGGTGAGCAATTGCAACATTCACACTTGCCTCCAATCTCCCACCCAGGGCATTTCACAGATATATAAACCTCACTTGCCTATTTTCCAACAGACCTCACAAGCTCTGTGGATGCCTGCCATAGATGAGGGTGAAACGTCAGGAGAGAATGCTTCTGGAACATGGCTATATAGCCTGGAAAACTCACAGCAACCCAGTCATTCCGGCTACGAAAGCCTTTGACAACAGAATGGTTAAGAATATTATTAAAAGACAGGACTACACCAACCACTGGACTGAGTTGAAACTGCAGAAATACAACAACAGCGGCAGCAACACCACCACCACCAACAACAACAACATATTTATTACCAGCCTTTCCTCGTGGATCGTTACCACAAACACCTTAGATGCCACACTTCCTCCTAATGACCTCAGGGGTTATTTATTTATTTATTTATTTATCGTGTCAGGAGCAGACCAAACAGTTGCATTGCATTTTTTTAACAAACAAACAAACAAACAGACAAAATACAAAGTTTGCAAGCTTGGTAGTTGATTAAATGTCCTTTGACCAGTATCTGGCCACTTGGAGTGCCTCTGGTGTTGCCGCAAGGAGGTCCTCCCTTGTGCATGTGGCAGGGCTCAGGTTGCATTGCAGCAGGTGGTCAGTGGTGTGCTCTTCTCCACACTCGCATGTCGTGGATTCCACTTTGTGGCCCCATTTCTTGAGGTTGGCTCTGCATCTCGTGGTGCCAGAGCGCAGTCTGTTCAGCGTCTTCCATGTCGCCCAGTCCTCTGTGTGCCCAGGAGGGAATCTCTCCTTTGGACTCAGCCATTGATTGAGGTTCTGGGTTTGAGCCTGCCACTTTTGGGCTCTCGTTTGCTGAGGTGTTCCAGTGAGTGTCTCTGTAGATCTTAGAAAACTATTTCTTGATTTAAGCCGTTGACGTGCTGGCTGATAACCAAACAGGGGATGGGCTGGAGATGTCTCTGCCTTGGTCCTTTCACTATTGGTTGCTACTTCCTGGCGGATGTCAGGTGGTGCAATACCGGCGAAACAGTGTAATTTCTCCAGTGGTGTAGGGCGCAGACACCCCGTGATAATGCGGCATGTCTCATTAAGAGCCACGTCTAATGTTTTAGCGTGGTGAGATGTGTTCCACACTGGGCATGCGTACTCAGCAGCAGAGTAGCAAAGCACGAGGGCAGATGTCTTCACTGTGTCTGATTGTGATCCCCAGGTTGTGCCAGTCAGCTTTCGTATGATATTATTTCTAGCGCCCACTTTTTGCTTGATATTCAGGCAGTGCTACTTGTAGGTCAGGGGTGCAAATGTGCACTTGGGCTCTGGATTTTGGGTACAGCCTACACTAGACACCATGACAGTAGGAATACAAACAATGGGGAAATAGGGCTACCTCCTTCAGGAGCAAGCAACCAAGCCTGTGAGGGCATAAGAGGGAATCAGGAGCCCATTTTCGCACCCTGCCCAAGTTCTGCAGGGCAAGAAGCTCTAAACCCCTTGCTGCTGCCTTAAGGATGCCTGGCCAGAAAGAAGATGCCGTACCCTCGATCCTTCGCTTGTTGCTGATCCCAATATCGAATGGTTGCTATTTAAATGGTTGCTATTTAAAAAGAAGAGAAGCTGTTTGTGATTAATGAACTGGAGAGATTAACTCTGGGAACGAAAACGAGAGAGAGAGAGAGAGAGAGAGAGAGAGAGAGAGAATTAAATATTTACAGCTTGACTAAATGACAATTAAAGGGATTGGGGTGGGGGACAAAGAATGGAAGATAAATATTTTAAGGGTGGGATCACTGTCGCGTGAGGCATGGTTTAGAAACGGAATGGAATTCGGGGCTCAGAAGCTATGAGAAAGCATCTGATTGACACAATACGCGGGGCTTGCGTTCCAAGAAAATGCAAAGGCAAATACCACGCTCTAAATGGAGAGTGCCTCAGGTATGAGGGTTCTTTTGACTGAGTGGCGAGGAACTTGTCATTTAGACATACTTTGGAGGCAGGCATTTTACGCAGATTTTGTATGACAAAGAAACTCTGTATGTTGCTCTCTCAATGGAACCACAACTCGGCATGTCTAGGACTGAGAAGCCACCGTTCCGTAGCTACGGAAGAGATTACATTGGTTGGAGAAGGTCGGCTTTCAGAAGACCGTCTGGAGAGATGTAGAAAACAAGTGATGGAATTGTCAAGGAAGTGTAGCTTTGAGAAGGAAGAGAGAAGAACCCTAGTTCAGGGTTGGTGCAACCTGCTTAGAGATGAATAAGGTCCCAGGGTCAGTCCCCTTTAATTCCTTACTTACTTACTTAGGCAATCCCTCGTTGTCCGAGTATGATTGTCTTCCAAGATCGATGTACTGGCGGTGGGTCGTAGGTGACTGTGGAGCCCTATTCTTGACCTGCATGTTCTCCCACATTGAGGGCATCCCTTTCCAGGTGGAAGGCGATCCCAGTCGGGGTTGGCTAGACGCGCCTTCCTCTTGGCACGTTTCTCTCTTTTGCCCCTCCATTTGTGCCTCTTCAAATTCTGCAGCACTGCTGGTCACAGCTGATCTCCAGCTGGAGCGCTCAAGGGCCAGGGCTTCCCAGTTCTCAGTGTCTATGCCACATTTTTAAGGGTGGCTTTGAGCCCATCTTTCAATCTCTTTTCCTGCCCTCCAATGTTCCATTTCCCATTCTTGAATTCGGAGTAGAGCAACTGCTTTGGGAGACGGAGATCGAACATCCGGATAATGTGGCCGATCCAGTGGAGTTGATGGCAGAGGACTATTGCTTCAATGCTGGTGGTCTTTGATTCTTCCAGCATGCTGACGTTTGTCTGCTTGTCTTCCCAAGAGATTTGCAGGATTTTTGAGAGGCAACGCTGATGGAATCGTTCCAGGAGTTGCATGTGACGTCTGTAGACAGTCCACGTTTCACAGGCGTATAGCAGGGCTGGGAGGAATTGGTTTCCAGGTGGAAGGCGGTCCCGGTTGGGGTGGCTTGACGCGCCTTCCTCTTGCACATTTCTCTCTTTCGGCCTCCATTCGTGCCTCTTCAAATTCTACAGCACTGCTGGTCACAGCTGACTTCCAGCTGGAGCGCTCAAGGGCCAGGGCTTCCCAGTTTTCAGTGCCTATGCCAGAGTTTTTAAGGTTGGCTTTGAGCCCATCTTTAAATCTCTTTTCCTGCCCACCAACATCCAATTTTCCATTCTTGAGTTCAGAGTAGAGCAGCTGCTTTGGGAGATGGCGATCGGGCATACGGACAATGTGACCATTGCTTCAGTGCTGGTGGTCTTTGCTTCTTTCAGCACACTGACATTTGTCCACCTGTCTTCCCATGAGATTTGCAGGATTTTTCAGAGGCAACGGTGATGGAATCGTTGCAGGAGTTGCATGTGACGTCTGTAGACAGTCCACGTTTCGCAGACGTATAGCAGAGCTGGGAGGACAATAGCTTTATAAACAAGCCCCTTGGTCTTCCGAAGGATGTCCTGGTCCTCAAACACTCTCTGTTTCATTCGGAAAAATGCTGCACTCGCAGAGCTCAGGCGGTGTTGTATTTCAGTATCAATGTTGACTTTGGTGGAGAGGTGGCTGCCGAGGGAGCCGAAATGGTCAACATTGTCTAATGTTACACAATTAAGCTGTATCTCTGGCATTGGAGAGGGATTGGCTGGTGACTTCTGGAAGAGCACTTTGGTTTTCTCGATGTTCAATGATAGGCCGATCTTCTCATATGCTTCTGCGAAGATGTTTAGAGTGGCTTGTAGGTCTTCTTCTGAATGCGCACAGACGACGTTGTTATCAGCATATTGGGGTTTTATAACAAATGTTGTTGCAACCTTGGTTGTGGCTTTCAGTCTGCTGAGGTTCAATAGCTTGCCATCTGTCCGATAGATGATCTCCACTCCTTTGCTTCCAGATTGCATAGAACCATAGAACAATATTGGAAGAGACCTCAGGGGGCATCAAGTCCAACCTCTTTTGCCTTCATGTAGGAAAAGCACAATTAAAGCACCTCCGACATATGGCCATCCAGCCTCTGTTTAAAAGTCTCCAAGAAAGGAGGCAGAGAGTTCCACTGCTAAATAGCCCTTCTTATGGTCAGGAGGTTCTTCCTAATGTTCAGGTGGATTCTCCTTTCCTGCCATCTGAACCCATGGCTCCACTGAGTCCTAGTCTCCAGGGCAGCAGATAACAAGCCTGTTCCCTCTTCCTTAGGACAACCGTTCAAATATTTACATGGCTCTCATATCTCCTCTCAACCTTCTCTTTTGAGGCTGTCCAGAGGAAGAGGGTAGCAAAAATGATCCAAGGTCTGGAGACCATGATGTCCTCTGAGGAGTGGCTTAAAGATCTGGGGCTCTTTAAGACACTTCTCAGAGGGCATCATGGTCTCCAGACCTTGGATCATTTTTGCTATCCTCTTTCTCTGGACACCTTCCAGCTTAGAGTCAATATTTCTCTTAAACTGTGGGACCCAGAACTGGACACAGTATTCCAATAATAATAATAATAATAATAATAATAATAATAATAATAATGCCCTATCTTCCCAAGGGGACTCAGGGTGGATCACAGTGCACATACGTGACAAATATCCAATGCTATTTGGACAGACAGGACAGAAACGACAGAAAGGAGGTATGTTGTGTTGATGCCCAGCTTTTCAGTGCCTTTGGAGGTTGTGCTTGAATCCAGCCATGGAGGGTGCTGTCGCTCCATCCTCTATGACGAAGAGCCATCAGGACTTCCTCTTTCCATTTGGTCATCCACATATTCTGGTCTTTTTCATTTATGCTGTCGTAAAATACCTCCCCCACTTTTTTAGCGGACAGTGAGCTAGGCTGACAGTCAGATGCTCACTCCGACCCTGGCTTTGAACTGGCAACCTTTTGGTTGATAGATCTTATTGCTGTTGGTGATGCTTTACCAGCTGTGCTATAGCCCGACCCTATAGAATAGAGATGAACTGTGACTTCCCTTGATCTAGACACTATAATTCTTTTGATGCAACCCAAAATCCCATTGGCTTTTTTAGCTGCTACATCACACTGTTGGATCATGTTCAACTTGTGGTCCACTAAGACTCCAAGATCTTTTTCAGAAGTACTATTGTTAAGCCAAGCGCCACCCATCTTGTATCTGTGTATTTTATTTTTTTCTACCTAAGTGAAATATCCTACACACTATTGACATTCATTTTTTTAGTTTGGGTCCAACTCTTTAATTTGTTGAGGTCCTTTTGAATTCTGATTCTGCCTTCTGGAGTATTAGCTCTCCATCCCAATTTGTTGTTATCTGCAAACTTGATAAACATGCCCTCTAAACCTTCATCCAAGTCATTAATAAAGATGTTGAACAGCACTGAAAGGCCTAGGAAACCCTTTGGCACCCCACTAGTCACTTCTTTCCAGGATGAAGATGAACCCTTGGGGAGAAGCACCCTTTGGGTTCGGTCACTAAGCCGATTACAAAATCAATTAACAGTAGTATTGTCTAGCCCAAATTTTACTAGTTTGCGTGCAGGAAGATCACGGGGGACTTTGTCAAAGGTCTTACTGAAATCAAGATATACTACATCGACAGCATTCCCTGCATCTACCAAGCTTGTAACCCTGTGGAAAAAGAGGTAAGTCTGGCATGACTTGTTTCTGAGAAATCCGTATTGACTTTCTGTAAGAACAGCAATCTTTTCTAAGTGAATGCAGACTGGTTAAACCCTGTGCCGGCAGGACTGAAGACCGACAGGTCACAGGTTTGAATCCGGGGAGAGGCGGGTGAGCTTCCTCTATCAACTCCAGCTCCTCATGCGGGGACATGAGAGAAGCCTCCCACAAGGATGATAAAAACATCAAATCATCTGGGCATCCCCTGGGCAACGTCCTTGCAGACGGCCAATTCTCTCACACCAGAAGTGACTTGCACTTTCTCAAGTCGCTCCTGACACAACAACAAAAAATCTCAAACTGAGAGACTAACTGACTCTGACTTCGAGTCTGTCAACACAAGGATGAGACCTCAAAACCTCTGAGGATGCCTGCCATAGATGCAGGCGAAAAATCAGGAGAGAATGCTTCTGGAACATGGCCAGGCAGCCTGAAAAAATAACAGCAACCCAACACAAGGATGGATTCTGGGCAGGGATTAAGTTGATGAATTTGTCACAAAAATCTAAGTAGAGAGTGGACAGCACATTTGTCACTTCACACTTTTTCAGCATTATATGAATCTGTTTCTCCCTGGAGCCCTTGAGAGTTGGATAACAGCTCCCAGAATCATCCAGACAGCCATGGAATGTGGAAAGCTGCTCCCTCTATGTTCCGAGCGTGCATTGGATGTGCTCAGCGACATAGCAAGATGGGTGTTTCTGAAACACAGACTGGACTGGGATGGCCCTTAGGCCTTAGTTTTCTTCAATGCCAAGGAATACTTGTTTATTGTTTGGCCGAAATCCCAGTGCAAGTTGTGGAATCTGGCTTTCAGGGTGGTTGTGTTCCCGACCCAGACAATTCTTGGGAAGCTTGGGTTTTATTTCATTGATTGTTAAGAAAAGCGCCAAGGTCTTAACCCTCCCATTTCCAGGAGCAGCCTTGAAACACTGAAATGCCTGCTTGTTTAGTCTTTAAAGGATCCCCGACTTCTTCAGACCTGGAGCCGACTTCTAGATTCTCCATCTGACCACCTTTTGCCCTTGTCTGAAAATCCCCAAAAGCGAGTAGAAAGAGTAATGTGACTCAGAGAAAAGACTTGAAAGACCCAGAACAACTGGTTTGAGGATTATTATCAGAAAAAGGTATCTCTAAGAAGTTCTTGGTACGCTGTAGCAAGAGATTTCCAAAAAATGAAGTGTGGTATAGAGACTGGGAAGAGAAGGTTTTAGGCACACCAACAGATAATCAATGGTCATTATGGATTTCAGGCTAATTGAACTCCTATATCCAGAAACTGCCTGCCATGAAATGCTACTTTTTGGGAAGAGAAAGCTGGTAGAACATCCAAACAAGATACTGGGTACAACTGGGATATCTGTTCTAAACTAGAGCTTGGAGACCATGCAATGTCTGCACTAACTAGCGATGTCCAGAGATCTCTGATGAGAAAGAGGGAGTCTTCGAAGCTCAGTCTACACAGAGATGCTATGGATAAATAACTGGGGGACTTGCTGGGTGGGAAAATTGGAAAGCTATGTTGCCCCGCAACTATCTCCTACCTCCATCAGAAGAGCTCTCAGGTTGGTATGATGCTCTCCCATTCCTAACTCTTTCCCTGTCCTCCACAGATTCATGTTCCATCTCTTCCCTGCTGACCAGAAGTGACAAGTGGAGTGCCATCAGCAGGGTTCCGTCCTGGGCCCGGTCCTGTTCAACATCTTTATTAATGACTTGGATGATGGGTTAGAAGGCAGGATCATCAAGTTTGCAGACGACACCAAATTGGGAGGGAGAGCCAAGACTCCAGAGGACAGGAGCAGGATTCAAAACGATCTTGACAGATTAGAGAGATGAATGGCCAAAACTAACAAAATGAAGTTCAACAGGGACAAATGCAAGATACTCCACTTAGGCAGAAAAAACAAAATGCAAAGCGACAGAATGGGGGACAATGCCTGGCTCGAGAGCAGTATGTGTGAAAAAGATCCTGGAGTCCTCGTGGACAACAAGTTAAACATGAGCCAACAATGTCATGTGGCGGCAAAAAAAAGTCAATGGGATTTTGGCCCTCATCAATGGGAGCATAGTGTCTAGATCTAGGGAAGTAATGCTACCCCTCTATTCCGCTTTGGTTAGACCACACCTGGAATATTGTGTCCAATTCTGGGCACCACAATTCAAGAGAGATATTGACAAGCTGGAATGTGTCCAGGGGAGGGTGAGTAAAATGATCAAGATCTGGAGAACAAGCCCTATGAGGAGCGGCTTAAGGAGCTGGGCATGTTTAGCCTGAAGAAGAGAAGGCTGAGAGGAAACATGATAGTCATGTGTACATATGTGAGAGAAAGCCACAGGGAGGAGGGAGCAAGCTTGTTTTCTGCTTCCCTGGAGACTAGGATGTGGAACAATGGCTTCAAACTACAAGAAAGGAGATTCCATCTGAACATGAGGAAGAACTTCCTGACTGTGAGAGCCGTTCAGCGGTGGAACTCTCTGCACCGTAGTGTGGTGAAGGCTCCTTCTTTGGAAGCTTTTAAACAGAGGCTGGATGGGTGCTTTGAATGCAATTTTCCTGCTTCTTGGCAGAATGGGGTTGGGCTGGATGGCCCATGAGGTCTCTTCCAACTCTTTGATTCTATGATTCTATGATTTGAATGCAATTTTCCTGCTTCTTGGCAGAATGGGGTTGGGCTGGATGACCCATGAGGTCTCTTCCAACTCTTTGATTCTATGATTTTATGATTTGAATGCAATATTCCTGCTTCTTGGCAGAATGGGGTTGGACTGGATGACCCATGAGGTCTCTTCCAACTCTTTGATTCTATGATTCTATGACCAGCATTGCTACAAGCCTCCGTCCATCCTCCTTCTTCCTCCTCCTCCCCTCCATAGCACTGCTGTAGTTTCCAACAGAATAGCTAACCCACAGCAAGAGGACTTTTCATGCCCCAGTTGCCACCATTTCTGCTGATGCTGAATGAAGCTCAAATATAAATAAGACCCAGGCTGTTAAATCAAGCCAGGTATGCTGCCTGTGTCACCAAATGTGCTTGTGTTTGCAACACTTGGCTTTCGGCTTTCTTGCTCTGCAAAATGTGTATGTGTGTGTGTGTGTGTGTGTGTGTGACTGGCTCGCCATAAAACCAGAGTTCTCAGGAACCACTGAGCACATCAGCTCAGACCCGACCCCCACCGCATCTGCCGCTTTGTAGATACAAACACACACTCACTAAATCGTGGCAGGCTGCCCACAGGTGAAAATTGGCTTGTTCTTGCTCTCTTTTTGCTGTCCTTGAAGAGACTCTCCTATAAAAGCTGGCATTTGACGGGCAAAAACCAGAAAGAGGTGCATTCTGGGGCCACAGAAGGACATCTGCTAACACAAACATTTCTTTTTTTAATGTCACCCTCCGCTTCCCGGTGGTGCGCGTGTGGCAAGGGGAGCAAGGTAGGGGAGCCTCTCTTTTGCAATAACAGTCCAACACAACGCATTGGGATTCTCCGCTTGGTATGACTTCTGCAGTGGGGAAGGGGGGGGGGGGAAACAATGTTAGATACACAGCAGAAAAAGGCTTGCCCTGCAGTGGGGTTGGGCTGGGAGTGGGGAGAGGCTCCCTTCGAAGATTGGTAGCGAGAAACCACAGCTCCATCTAGGGGAAACTCAACAGAAAGTGAACTGACACAACATCCACATTCTGAGAAGACAGAGAGGGAGAGAAATACAAACACAACCCGAAAAACCTACAAAAACCCAATACAAAGCCTGTCACTCTCCATGTTTTCTCCCTCTATTTGCCAGTGGAGTTGCCTCTGAAGACTGCCCAGAAGCTGCAATTAGTCCAAGATTACTAACGGGAGCGGGGTACAGGGAGCGCACAACTCCCATGTCGTGCCAGCTCCACTGGCTGCCAATTAGCTTCCGAGCACAATTCAAAGTCTTAACCTACAAAACCCTATACGGTTCCAGCCCGGTTTACCTGTCCAAACATATTTTCCCCTATGAACCATCAAGACAATTAAGATATTCAGGTGGGGGCCTGCTCTCAGTCCCACCACTTTCGCAATCGCGTCTGGTGGGCACGAGATACAGGGCCTTTTCTGTGGTGGCCCCTCGGCTATGAAACTCTCTCCCAATTGAGATCAGATCTGCCCCCTCCCTCCTGTACTTCAGGAGGCTGGTGAAATCCTGGCTATGGAAGGAAGCATTACCAGAGTAATGGTTGAAGAAACTTATCAATCACACACATGGACTGAATTGGACACTGGGTTGTTGTAGGTTTTTTCGGGCTATATGGCCATATTCTAGAGGCATTCTCTCCTGACGTTTCGCCTGCATCTATGGCAAGCATCCTCAGAGGTAGTGAAGTCTGTTGGAACTAGGTAAAAGGGTTTATATATCTGTGGAATGACCAGGGTGGGACAAAGGACTCTTGTCTGCTGGAGCTAGGTGTGAATGTTTCAACTGACTACCTTGATTAGCATTTGATGGCCTGGCAGTGCCTGGGGCAATCTTTTGGGGGTTTTTGGGGGGGTGGGGGTTGTCTTTTTGGTTTTTTTTGTTTTGTCGTGTCAGGAATGACTTGAGAAACTGCAAGTCGCTTCTGGCGTGAGAGAATTGGCCGTCTGCAAGGACGTTGCCCAGGGGACGGCCGGATGATTTGATGTTTTTATCATCCTTGTGGGGGGCTTCTCTCATGTCCCCGCATGGGGAGCTGGAGCTGATAGAGGGAGCTCATCCGCCTCTCTCCGGATTCGAACCTACAACCTGTCGGTCTTCAGTCCTGGCTGCACAGGGTTTTAACCCACTGCGCCACTGGGGGCTCCTAATCTTTTGTTGAGAGGTGATTTGATGTCCTTGATTGTTTCCTCTCTGTTGTTGTGCTGTTGTAATTTAAGAGTTTTTTTAATACTGGTAGCCAGATTTTGTTCATTTTCATGGTTTCCTCCTTTCTGTTGAAATTGTCCAGGTCCAGGCACTGCCAGGCCATCAAATGCTAATCAAGGTGGTCAGTTGAAACATTCACACCTAGTTCCAACAGACAAGAGTTCTTTACCCCACCCTGGTCATTCCACAGATATATAGACCCATTTTCCTAGTTCCAACAGACTTCACTACCTCTGAGGAAGCTTGCCATAGATGCAGGCGAAACGTCAGGAGAGAATGCCTCTACAACATGGCCATATAGCCCGAAAAAACCTACAACAACCCAGTAACACAATAAAGTTCAACAGGGACAAATGTAAGAGACTCCACTTAGGCAGAAAAAAGGAAATGCAAAGAGACAGAATGGGGGATAATGCCTGGCTCCACGGCAGTATGTGTGGAAAAGGCCTTGGAGTCCTCGTGGGAAGGAAGGGGAACATGCGGCAGGAATGTCATGCGGCAGCTAAGAAAGCCACTGGGATTTTGGCCTGCATCAAGAGGAGCCTAGTGCCTAGATCCAGGGATGTCATGCTCCCCCTCTCTTCTACTCTGCCTTGGTCAGACCACTTTACCTGTAATCACACTGTGTCCAATTCTGGGCACCACAATTGAAGAGAGATGTGGACAAGCTGGAATGTGTCCAAAGAAGTGTGACTAAAATGAGGACAAGCCCTATGAGGAGCGGCTTAAAGATCTGAGCATGTTTAGCCTGCAGAAGACAAGGCTGAGAGGAGACATCATGTGGGCCATAGATCAGAATGTGAGGGGAAGTCATAGGGAGGACAGAGCAGGCTTGTTTTCTGCTGCCCTGGAGTCTAGGAGGAGATATTGCACTATTTGCATTATTATTGTGAGAAATGGTTTTCCGAAGAGACGGGAAAACAGGGGAAGGAGGCAAAACTGCCTGAGAAGGAAGAAAGCAGCTGCAGCCTAGCTGCTGGATGGCGTAACCCAGCACAGGAAAAAGGATATTAAAGTTTAAATCAGTGCCGTTACAAGACGTTGGACAGGCAAAGAATGAGGGGGGGGGGGATGAAGAAAGGATTTCTAGGTCTCAGGGAAAGACAAAAATCCCCATAGACAAATTCAATTAAGACACAGAAGAGGGGTCTGTTTAGAAAAAGGGGAAAAAACATTACTGACATCACAGGGTGTTTTAACAGTCCTCGTCTTGGCGGGTTGCCCAGCTGCTGCAATGCCAAAAGCAACACAGTGCTGAGGAAAGCAGTTCTGCAGAAAAAGAGGGAGAGAGGGATTCTTCTGCGACTGAGGAAGATGCCACAAGATGCCTCCTGGCAGAAGGACCCCACACTTGGGCAGCACTTCCCCTCAACTGGCCTTCACCCCAACTGGTGCCCTCCAGAGGCGTGGGAGACCCCACTTCCAGAATTCCCCAGCTAGCTTTCAAGTAGGAACACATAAGGAATAGTTGCTGTAAGTTTTTCGGGCTGTATGGCCATGTTCCAGTAGTATTCCCTCCTGACGTTTTGCCTGCATCTGTGGCAAGCATCCTTAGAGGTTTGTTCAGAGGTCTGTTGGAAGTGAGGCATGTTGAGTGTATATATGTATCTGTGGAATAATGTCAGGGGTTGGAGAAAGAGCTATAATAGTAATAATAATAATAACAACAACAGCGACTCTGGCAGAAACCAGTAAAGGTGGTCCCAGTAGTGATCGGCACACTGGGTGCAGTGCCTCAAGACCTTGGCCTGAACTTAAACACAATCAGCGCTGACAAGATTACCGTCTGCCAGCTGCAGAAGGCCACCTTACTGGGATCTGCACACATTATTCGCCAATACATCACACAGTCCTAGACACTTGGGAAGGGTCTGACATGTGATCCAATTCAACAGCCAGCAGAGTGTCTGCTGTGGACTCATCTTGTTGTGTTTCAAATAATGATGATGATGATTAAATACAGCTCAATGGTGTAACGTTAGAAAATGTTGACCATTTCCGCTACCTCAGCAGCCACCGCTCCACAAAAGTCAACATTAACACTGAAATACAATGCCGCCTGAGCTCTGTGAGTGCAGCATTTTTCCAAATGAAGCACAGAGTGTTTGAGGACCGGAATATCTGTAGGGAGACCGAGATGCCTGTCTATAAAGACATTGTCCTCCCAACCTTGCAATACGCATGAAAAATGTGGACTATCTACAGAGCTGATCTTTGGGAGGAAAGTATTTTCTTATCTTGGTGGTAGATGCTGCTGGTTTCCCCCCAGGGTTGTGGATTTTCAGTGTCCTGACCTGTCTCCTGAACTTTTGGAACCCTGGAATCTTCAATTTTTGGGCTGGCTTTTGACTACGGTATAGACTCTTGATCCCTGGACTTTGCTCATTGAACTCTTGGCATTTGACCACTGGACTGGACCTTTTGACTACAGTGTAGCATTTGCTATTAGTTTTTGTTTTATATTCTGTGACTGAGTGCTATTTTTATGTTTTATATTTTGGACTATTAAAACAGCCAGAAAGTAAGGGCTGCTTTAATTAAACTATTTGATACAAACTGGGTGTTTATTGGATTCACCTCTGCAGAACCCTAGTATCGTGACACCTGGCCACCACCAAAACCTGTGGTTCCAGGCTCAGCAATGAGTCCAGAACCCATTGGGTACGGAGGTGATTGTGGAGCCCTATTCTTGACCTGCATGTTCTCCTGCAGTGAGGGCATCAGTTTCCAGGTGGAAGGCGGTCCCCGTCGGGGTTGGCTTGACGCGCCTTCCTCTTAACACATTCCCATTCAAGTTCCCATTCCTGCTCTCAGCATCAAACAAATGTGCAGCAATCATGCGTCCTTGGCTCAGTTTGCAACAATAGAGTATAAGAAAAGGGCAAAGGTACATCAAGAAGAGAAACTAGAACACCAGAGGTTATAATAAATATCAATAAACATTATTTATGTCCCACCAACATCTCCCCAAAGGGACTTGGGGCGGCTTACAATGCGCTCCAAGTGCAGCATGAGTATAAAACAACATCACATAAAAATTATAAAAACTGTTGCAAACCAGAGCAGGGAACGAGGCCCTAAGATAACTATCCACCACACTTGGCTGTGAAAAACAATCCTTTTTTATTGAAGAAAAATGGTTACAAAATAAAGGAAAAATGCAAGTCAAAAGCCACAGCAAGATCAGCAAACATGAATTTAAATGGACAAAGCAAAACCAAAAGCCTCACTGGGAAAATACTGGAATCTGTTAGCAATCCACTAACCGTACTTGATATCCTAGAAATCTTCCCAAACTATGGCCAGGGAACCGGGAGAACTGCCAAGGTCTTCATCATTTCTGAAACGATGCCTGAACTGAGACAATCAGCCCGACGTAATGCAATTAAAACTCAAGAATTGGTTCCGTGAACCGCCCTTCTTTTTTGAAGCCAATGTTTTTAATTCTTGAATTCGGGAGGTTCGACGCAAACTGAGTGATTTACTTCTGTCTTCCCAAATTTGGCCCCTTCTGTTGTCATTACAGTTAACAGGTGCAGAAGGGAGGGAAAGTTCAAGGTCTCCCTCTGAAACATTCTCATGAACAAATCTACAGAAGTTCCTTCCTCACTAATTTCAGGAACATTGGCATTTTCCAAACCTACAGCAGTTTCTTCCTCACTAATTTCAGGAGCATTGGCATCAAGAGGTACATTTCCACTAGCATCAGTAAATATATTTTCATTAGCATCAGGAGGAACAAACAGAGAATCAGGTTCAAGTTCAAACTCAGGCTGAACCCCAACAAAAACAACCACTATCAACACAAAAAAAATAAAATAACAGTTTAAAAACACAGACCATCTGCAGTTAAAATTAGCTGCCATCAATTCACAATTAAAGTGCCAGAGTGTCAACCTCATATGAGCCCAGTTCAGGTACTGAAGATCATTTAGACACCAATGATTTATAGAACAACACCATCCCATGATTTCCCATTGTAATGAGTAGGGACAGATTTGCTTCAAAGACATCAATATGTATAGCCAAATGAATATGTTTTTCTAGCCATACTGGAGAAGAAAATAACAGATGAATGATTGATTTATACACCTCACTAGTTTAGCCCAGGCATGGGCAAACTTCGGCCTTCCAAATGTTTTGGACTTCAACTCCCATAATTCCTAACAGTATGCTGTTAGGAATTGTGGGAGTTGAAGTCCAAAACACCTGGAGGAAGGCCAAAGTTGGCTTATGCCTGATTTAGCCTCTCACAAGGATCCAAATTCAAACCTAAATATTATTACTGTGTACGAACCCACACGATCTCTTTGATCATCTGGAGAGGCCCTGCTTACGCTCCCACCTCCTTCGCAGGCGCAATTGGTGGGGACGAAGGAGAGGACCTTCTCGGTGGTGGCCCCCCGACTCTGGAACTCACTCCCCAAGGACATCAGGCATGCCCCAACTCTGGCAGTCTTTAGGAGGAGCCTGAAAACATGGTTGTTCCAGTGTGCCTTTCCAGAATAAGGAAAACTCTCAGCAATATGCCCTCAAAATGCACTTTACCACTGGCTTAGGATTGCCTGGCAGTCCTCATCTCTCTTTAAAAACCCTATCCCAGTTATATCCTACCTTGTTCATGCCCAGCATTATTTTTTAAATTTTAAATTATCACATTTGGCTCGGCCATTGGTTTTTTGAATGCTGTGTGCTACTGTTTATTGTTTATTTTTCGTTTATGTTATTTATATTAATTGTGTTGTCTTGATTGCTTTTGTTAATTGCTTTTGTTTATTGATGTACTGTGGGCTCGGCCTCATGTAAGCCACACCGAGTCCCTTGGGGAGATGGTAGCGGGGTATAAATAAAGTATTATTATTATTATTTATTACTAACTAGCTATCCCCACCACACATTGCTGTGGCCCAGTCTGTGTATATGTATGTATATATTTGTGTATACATGTATATATGTGATTTTGCGCATGCGTTGTAATGTATTTTTATTTTTTGGCTTTTTAAGTCCCTTCTGCTGTGTTTTTCAGTGTTTTTATGAGTGATGGTCACTCATTGGCCTGAGAGGTGTCTCTGTCCAAATTTGGTGTCAATTCGTCCAATGGTTTTTGAGTTATGTTAATCCCACAAACGAACATGACATTTTTATTTATATAGATAACTAGCTGTACCTGCCATGCGTTGCTGTGGCCAACCTTCCCTCCCTCTTTCTCTCCTTCTGTCCCTCTTTTTCTTTCCCTTCTCCTTTCTTCCTTCTCTACCTGTTTCTTTTCTCGCTTCCTTTGCTCTTTGATTCCACCTTTCCTTGTCTCTTTTCTTCCTTCCTTCCTTCCCTCCCTCCCTCTTTCACTTTTTTATTTCCTTCTCTCCTTCCTTCCTTCTCTAGCTTTCTTTCTTTCCTTCTCTCCTTCTTTCCCTCTTTCTCTCCCTCCTTTTCTCCTTCCTTCCTTCTCCCTTTATGTGTATGTGTTTTGTGTGTGCATATGTGTGTATACATTTCTGTATATAATTGTGTATATGTGTATATATGTGGGTTTGCGTATATATGTGGTTTTGCGCATGCATTGTAATGTACTTTTAGGTTTTTTTACTATTAAGTCTCTTCTGCTGTGTTTTTCAATGTTTTGTGACTGATGATCACTTATTGGGCAGATACGTGTCTTGTATCCAAAGTTGGTGTCTATTTGTCCAGTGGATTTTGAGTTATATCCATCCCACAAACCAATATGACATTTTTATTTATATAGATAATGAACTGAGCATTTGGAATTTTCTCTTGATTTGTTGCAAGACAAGAGTCCAAACAGTAGATTTTGATCTGTTTCCTGGCCACCTCTCTTAGCCTACTTGTCAGAAGCTCTGAGCAGATTGATGCAGCCATGAAGACACAAACCAAGAGACAGAAATCCTTTTGGTTTTCAACTCAATCGATAGATCACTGATCAACCACACAGGAAGAAAAGGCTGAGCGGGGGAGCCGAGTCATACCTTCTGTCTGCACTCACCTCCGTATCAGGGAGTGTTGGAGGTTTCTGCAAACGGTGAGCGACTCTCCCGTAAACATGTGGCACATGATGACCTCTAGGCAGTTGGCCATGAACGACATCACAGCATCCGACTGCAAAGTCCCGCTCCGGGAGACGATGCAAAGGCGCTGCAGCGAAGAGCAGTGGCTCAAGGCTTGGAAGAACTGAGCGTTGGCACTGAAGTACGGCTGCTCTAGCCTGCAAGGGACAACAGAGACCCACATGAACGGCATAGACCTTAGCATTTCTATAAAGGGAGACCAATGTTCAGAAGCCATTATCTCCCAGAATCCCCAGCTCATGATCATGCTGGCCATGGGATACTGGGAGACCCAGTCTGAAAGGCAGCTTTGCAAGTCTGGAGAAAAATGGCACCCTGAGAGGTGCATGATTGGATATGCATGATTTTGCAATGCTAATGGCAAGGAGAAAGCAGATAAGACCATGCTTTAGGAGAGCAGTTCTCAACCTGTGGGTCCCCAAATGTTTTGGCCTTCAACTCCCAGAAATTCTAACAGCTGGTAACCTGGCTGGGATTTCTGGGAGTTGTAGGCCAAAACACCTGGGGACCCACAGGTTGAGAACTACTCTTCTAAATCTATTCTTCACAAAAGGCAGTGAGTGGGTGGGTGGAAAATATCTATCATGCCATACACCATCAATTCCACCAGGTGCCACTGTTGCTTTGTTATACTTTGAAAATAATATTTTAACACTGGGAGGATCTCAATTCTCCCCATCTATTGAAGGAAAAGCTTTATTTCATGAACCAGACAGAGGGGGAAAGCCCTCCCAATTAACTTCAGGGAGCTGCTTCAAAGCTATTTGTTTATTTGGGAGAAAAAGGTTTATCTGTTGTTGTTTTTTAATTTAATATGTTCTGTTTACTTTTCACTTTTATGGATTGTTTAGTTACTTGTGTTGATGCTATTTAAATTGGTTACTGGTTTATTGTTTTCCTATCGTCATTTTATTTTGATTACTAGCTGTACCTGGCCACGCATTGCTGTGGCCCTCAGAAAACAGGATTTGCAGACATGAAGCAATCTGGCTAGGGAAGTCCTCCCACCAAAGGTTTCCTGCTGGCTAGTAGAAGCCAGGCTGTTAAGGTGCAAGGTGGGATGGAAAATAAAGTAATGAGAAGCAGCCACTGAAGCTGCAAGGCTTTTCAATTATATTCATGCTGGCCAAAACACTCAAAATAGCCTCTTTGAAACAGAAGCTGGGTGGCCATCTGTTGAGGGTGCTTTGAATGTGATTTTCTTGCTTCTTTACAGAATGGGGTTAGCTTGGATGGCCCACCAGGTATCTCCCAACTCTAGGACTCTCTGATTCTATATTCTTCTCTTCCAGTTTCCCCCTGTCTTTGTTCCTTCCCTGCCTCTTCCTTTCCTTTCCTTTCCCCTCCTTCCTTTTTCTTTCCTTCTACCTTTCCTTCCATTCATAATCTTCTCTTCACCAATCCTTTTCTTCCTTTCTTCTCTTCTTTCCCTTTCTTTCCCCTCCTTCCTCCGGGACAGTTTGTAAGGGTTTTTAAGGGGTTTTTTTTTGGGGGGGGGTGTGAAAGGGGGGATGTGGAGCCCAAGTGGGAGAGTTGCTGGCCTTCTCATGGTCTGCATCCTCCCTTCACCCAATTTGGGGGGGGGGGTGTCCAGCCGCTCCTGCAGTCAGGCTTGCCTTGCAATCTTCTGGTCTTAGGGGAAGAGTTGCCTAGTAGCCACGTGGGCCTCATGGAGCCACTGCGGTGGCTCCAGCTGCTGCCGGGGCTTGCCTCGCCAAGCTCCCACCCCTCCGTTGGGCCAGAACTTCTCCTTCCTTCCCTCTTTCCTCACTTCCTCCCCTCCCCAAAAGAAAAAGGATTCTGCCTTCCTGCATGGAAAGGGACTCCATGATGAGGCTTCTCTTCCCTCACAACGGTTGGTGCTTCATTCTTCTCGCGCAATGGGGAGAGGGGCTTTTGCGCATGCTCTGTAAGGCATTTTTCTTTCTGGGGAGGTTTAACTTATTTTCTCTTCATTTTTTATGTTTTTTTTTTTGTTTGAAAGACATAGATCGGACTAGAATGTGTTTTGCCACCAAATTTGGTGTCAATTCGTCCAGTGGTTTTTGAGTTCTGTTAATCCCACAAACGAACATTACATTTTTATTTATATAGATTATTGTGTTGTTTACACTGTTGTAAGCCGCTTTGAGTCCCCTCGGGGAGATATGGCGGGGTATAAATACAGTTGTTGTTGTTATTGGAAGGAACCCCACTGGAGCACTGCAGCATTCCAAAATACTTGGGACTTACCCTGGACCATGCTCCAATTTACAAGAAGCACTTCCTGAGTATCAAGCAAAAAGTAAATACTAGAAATAATATACGAAAGCTGACTGGCACAACCTGGGGATCACAACCAGACACAGTAAAGGCATCTGCCCTTGTGCTTTGCTACTCTGCTACTGAGTATCCATGCCCAGTGTGGAACACATCTCACCATGTTAAAACAGTGGATGTGGCTCTTAATGAGACATGCCACATTATCACAGGATGCCTACATCCCAAACCACTAGAAAAATTGTAGTGTTCCCTCGCTACTTCACGGCTTGCTTTTAGCGGACTTGCTGTTTTGCAGGCTTTAAAAAATATTAATAAAAATATGAAATATTTACGTTCAGTGGAGGTCAGAGACCCCGGAAGTGCGGCGACCTGAGGCACAGCAGGGAAGGCCTGTCTCCCTGGCCTCCACAGACCCCAAAAGTGCGGCGGCCTGAGGCATGGTGGGGAAGGCTGCCTCTGCCTGCATGGCTCCTGAGGCTCTGGCAGCAGGTGCCCTTGGGATGGGCCAGGAGGTGGGTAAGGAAGTGCAGTTAAGAAAATAATACATAAAATAATGTATAAATACGAGGGGTATTTTTAAAGTAAAGTCCGTTTTGTTGTAGACACTAGTAGTTTACGCGCATACCGCAACGAGCGCGTGCGTCGTGTACCGGCATGCCTCAGGAACAACTGTGCTAACCTGTACGGTTCAGTTCTGTGCTTTAAAAATGTTTAAGACTATCAACTCACCCTCCGCATGTGAGGTTTGCTCAGTAATACGGTTTTTGTCAGCAAGGAACCTGCCTGCTGCAGAAATTCATCAACAGATTTGTGAAGTGTACGGTGAGACTGTTATGAGTGAAAGCAAAGTGGGTATGACAATTCAAAGATGGCCGTGACAACGTCCATGATGAGGACTGCTCCGGTCGCCCTTCTTTGATTACAGTGAACGCTTGGTTATCGGAGCAGGCGGCAAGTTTTTATGAAGAGGGTATTTAAAAATTGGTTCAGAGGTATGATAAGTGTTTGAACAGACTTGGCAACTATGTCGAAAAATAGAGTGAAGTATGTACTTTCTGAAAATAAATTTACTTTTTTGAAAAAAACTTTCGTTGTGTACTTATGTTCAAATGGACCTTACTTAAAAAAACACTCCTTGTATTAAAATTAGTATGTCGTCCCTACTTCGTGGATTTTCACTTAACACAAGAGCAACCCTGATGGCCACAATAGAGAAGCCAGCCTCTGTCCCTCTCACCTGAGATCTTGCAAGCACTTGCACTGCTTCAGCATGTCCATGAGGGCTGATATGTACATCATTTTCCCCATAAGGCCAATGTTGGCCAGCGAGAGAGTCCGCAGGCGTTGGCATTGGACACCAATGCTAATCAGTCCAGAGCCGGTGAGAACATTGGGCAGCTGGGCCAAAGTGAGGCTCTGCAGGAAGGCCAGCTGGCCAATGGCAGCCATCTCGGCATCCCCGACAAGCTGTGCCCGGCTACAGGGAGGCAGGGAGTTCCGGATGGCCGGCTCGTTCCTCGGCATGGCCGAGGAGAAACTGGAACCGATCAACTCCAGCTTCTCCAGAAAAGGAAGGCTTTCCAGCAGAGTCCAAAATACAGACGAAGGGGGCTTGGAGTTCCCCTGCTCAAGGCAGTTCCTGGAATAGGTCTGGACCCCAATCCGGACTTTCTTGCCAAACCCTTGGGAGGCCACATTAGCCACCGGCTGCACTGTCGGCTTGTCAGTCGTTGTGATGGAAACATCGGCAACGGCACAAACAGGCAAGGCCAAAGACAGAAGGCCTTTCAGCTGGCCAAGGAGCTGGCATAAGTGTTTGCCCATGCCTTCCGAGCTGTGGTGGTGGGCCGCGGAGAGGTTCAGGTGCTTCAGGAGGCAGCAGGACGCGACCAGCGTCTCCACAATGCTGCTGTCGATGTCGTCTTCCGCCTTGCGCAGGAGGGAGTCCGGAGACAGGCAGTGGACACAGCCGCTCAGGTTCAAACCGACCAAGCTGCGGAGGTCTTTCCCGCCATTCAGGACCCTTTGGACCAGCTGGCTGCCAGATAAGCTGCAGCGACTGAAACTGAAATAGACGGGGTTGCTGAACTTCAAAAGCTGGAGGAGGCTGGAGCCGTTCATCCAAGAACGGGGGAGCTGTAAGGTATCTAAGGTCACATTCCGGGCCATGGAGTCCAAAAGGTTTTTCACGGCACAGCTCTGCGCAAAACCACCAGGAGCAGAGATGAGAAAGGCATGGAGTTTCTCCGGAGTCCGGTCACTCAGCACCGCCAAGTAGAGCCTCACCACCTCCTGGTTGACCGGTCCAGGAGCCAACCTAGCATAGAAGACCCGGAGGTTTTGGTAGTGGGGCACATTACTCTCACCCACCATCAACTGCCCAGAGATGATTAAACCCTCTCGCGACCGGTCGAGGATCTCAAAATACAGGAGGAGTTTTTCGAGGCTGGTGCAACATGGCACCACCCCATACGAGGGAGTGTAGAGCGTCTGCTTGAGCTCCAGCACTCGGCTCAGCGTAGCTTTGCATTCGCTACTCAAGTGGGAGGCATCAAAACCCGGGTTCACATCGATTGCCAGGGAGCGGAGGTGCTGCAAGGCCGAGAGCATCTTGGAGAGGCGAAGGGAGGTGAGGTGGCAGCCAGACAAGTTCAGCTTCCTCAGGTTTTTGCAGCGCGTCACCTGGTCGATGGTCATTCCCGGCACCCAATAGCAGCCAGCCATGTTCAGCTCGTGAATGTCTATGCCGATTTCCCTCATGAGTTGCTTCACTTTGCCTTTGTCCACCTGAAGTCAAAGAAAAGAGAAATGTGTGGCAGCAATTACAGTTGGGATGGTCCACCACATGCTCATACATCCAATTTTTGAAACAGAACTGATAAACAGTAGCTTGTTGGGCAAGTGGGCTTATTAACAAAAGACCATTCTTCTTTTCTTTTAAAATTTATGTGTTGTTGGGTAATTTCATGCTTATGTTGCTGTTACAAGATACTCCACTTTGGCAGGAAAAACGAAATGCAAAGATACAGAATGGGTGACGCCTGGCTCGAGAGCAGTACGTGTGAAAAAGATATTGGAGTCCTCGTGAACAGCACGTTAAACATGAGCCAACAATGTGATGTGGCGGCAAAAAAAGCCAATGGGATTTTGGCCTGCATCAATAGGAGCATAGTGTCTAGATCTAGGGAAGTAATGCTACTCCTCTATTCTGCTCTGGTTAGACCACACCTGGAATATTGTGTCCAATTCTGGGCACCACAATTCAAGAGAGATATTGACAAGCTGGAATGTGTCCAGAGGAGGGCGACTAAAATTATAAAGGGTCTGGAGAACAAGCCCTATGAGGAGCGGCTTAAGGAGCTGGGCATGTTTAGCCTGAAGAAGAGAAGGCTGAGAGGAGATATGATAGCCATGTATAAATATGTGAGAGGAAGCCACAGGGAGGAGGGAGCAAGCTTGTTTTCTGCTTCCCTGGAGACTAGGACGCAATGGAGCAATGGCTTCAAACTACAAGAGAGGAGATTCCATCTGAACATGAGGAAGAACTTCCTGACTGTGAGAGCCGTTCAGCAGTGGAACTCTCTGCCCCAGAGTGTGGTGGAGGCTCCTTCTTTGGAAGCTTTTAAACAGAGGCTGGATGGCCATCTGTCAGGGGTGATTTGAATGCAATATTCCTGCTTCTTGGCAGAAAGGGGTTGGACTGGATGGCCCAGGAGGTCTCTTCCAACTCTTTGATTCTATTATTCTATAATTCTATGATTCTACTGTTATTTTTTGTTCATGTTGTGACTCTGTATGCTTTTGTTGTTTTTGCTTGGAAACCGCCCTGAGTCCCCCCGGGGAGATAAAGCAGTATATAAATAAAGTTTTATTATTATTACTAGACGTCCCCTGCCACGTGTTGCTGTGGCCCAGTCTGTGTATATATGTTTTGTGTGTGCGTATATGTGGGGGGTTTTTGCTTTTAAAGTCCCCTCTGCTGTGTTTTTCAGTGTTTTTATGAGTGATAATCACTCATTGGCCTGAGAGGTGTCTTGTGCCCAAATTTGGTGTCAATTCGCCCAGTGGTTTTTGAGTTATGTTAATCCCACAAAGAAACATTACATTTTTATTTATATAGACTATAAATGCACAGCAGAGTAACTTAACAGCAGCGTGACCCGGCACCAGTAGCCCAAAGTGATAAAAAGGACAAAAACACACAGACCAATGTTATGTCTTCCACAGGCCTTTCTTTGTAGTAAAATATTATGGTTGCACTATTTACAAGAACTAGGTTTCCATAACACAGATAAACAAATACATAGCAGCTTTACACACAGCAGCCTTCACACTGGAGCTTTCTCATACGAGGCTTCTCTCACAGTGAGGTTTACCTCACACTCCTTGGGACAACACTAGCTTTGGCCCACTGACTCTATTTATTTATTTACAACATTTATATGCTGCCCTTCTCACCCTGAAGGGACTCAGAGTGGCTTACAAGATATATATATATATACACACACACAATAGTAAATTATTAGCATAGTACAATATCAGTATTATATATTACTATATTGTACTACATCATTATATTATAATAGTATTTATGTATTTATTTATTTATTTATATTTCAAACTTATATGCCGCCACTCCCCTAGGGCTCGGAGTGGCTTACAAAAACAAACTAAAATCTAACACAAATTAAACAACATATCAAAGATCAAAAGCCTGTTGAAACAAATATGTCTTACAAGCCCTGTGGAAAGCTGATAAATCCCGCAAGGCACGGACTTCTGGAGGCAGAATGTTCCATGGTGCCACTACTGTGAAGGCTCTGCGTCTGGTTGCTGTTAGACGCAAGGTTTTAAAACTGGGGACTTCCAATAAATCTTGGTCCTCAGAGTGGAGGGATCTCTGGGGTTGGTAGAGGGTGAGGCGGTTCCTCAGGTACATCGGCCCCAGACCATGCAAGGCCTTAAAGGTGAGTACCATCACTTTAAAAGTGATCCGGTGCTCAACTGGTAACCAATGCAGCTGCAATAAAATTGGTGTTATATGGCATCTCATTGGCGCTCTTGCAAGAAGCCGAGCAGCTGCATTTTGTACCAATTTGAGCTTCCGGATCACCGACAAAGGAAGGCCAATGTAGAGGGTGTTATAATAGTCCAGTCTTGAGATGACCGTGGCCTGGATCACTGTAGCTAGGTCGTCCCTGGACAGGGAGGGGGCCAGCCGTCTAGCCTGCCGCAGGTGAAAGAAGGCGGTTCTGCTCACGGCAGAGACATGAGCCTCCATCATCAGCAGAGGGTCCAAAAGGACTCCCAGACTCTTTACCAATGATGACAGGTGTAACACCTTGCCATCTAGGGTAGGCAGCCGGATATCCCCACTGCCCAGTCGACCCAGCCAGAGAATCTCCGTTTTTTCCGGGTTCACCCTCAACCTGTTGGCACGCAGCCATCCAGTATGCCTCAAGGCATTGATGAAAATTGTCGGGTACAGAGTCCGGTCGGCCTTCCATCTTCAACATAAGCTGAGTGTCATCAGCGTACTGGTAACACTCAAGCCCAAAACCTCGGACCAGCTGAGCAAGTGGGTGCATACAGATGTTATATAGTATTAGTAATATTACATGTAATATAAAATATATAATTATATTTCATTATTATCATTAGGATTATATTGTATTACATTATAATATTTTAAATATTATATGGATATACAATATATTATATTATATTATTAATAAAACACAGGAGACAAGATGGAACTGTCTTCAACTGTAGCCCCCTCTCTCTTCACTCTGGTCAAGCAGCAGTTGGTGTAGGGGGCTCCCAACTGATGATATAGGCAGGAGACAAGATGGAACCTTCTTATAGTAACACCAGAGGCACTTCAAGTGGCCAGCTACTGGTCAAAGGACATTTAATAGAATGCCAAGTTTTTAAACTTTGTGTTTTCTCAAATACTTTGGTTCGCTCCTGAAACGATAAATAAATAAGTAGGCTGAAGCCTGTTAGAGTTGGGAGGGCTCCCCATCCCCGGCAACAACTGCTGCTCTGACCAGAGTGAAGAGAGAGGGGGGCAGGAGACAGTTCTCCATTGTGCATGTGGCAGGGCTCAGGCTGCATTGTAGTAGGTGGTCTGTGGTTTGCTCTTCAGCCTAACTCTCCTAGTGCTTGACTCACATTTTTGTAATCAAAAATACTTAGTTAATCCTTTATATTTCTGGCATATGCTACTACTGAACTTGCTTACATACTTATTCCTTCTCTCTCACACACATACACATACACTGACCTCTGTGATTGCTCAAAAGCAGCACATCAAAACAAAGTGAAATCCTGGAATAAAACCCCAAACATCCAAGTCTCATAGTTAGTTCTGTTTTGAGGCTGCAATCCTCTCAATGTTTGTTCCTCACCTGATAGTTCTTATGTAGGATAACCGTGTGGGTGAGGCTTTTGTCAAGACTGAGGACAGAAAGCTTCCGGCAGACCCTCCGGACATTCAGGACAAGATCCGAAACTGGAATGTATCTCAGGATGTGCAAGAGGATCTCATCTGAGAAATCCATTAAGTTCATACCATTGCTCTCCTCCCCGCTCTCCTCACTTGTCACTTCCTGAGAAGACAGAAAGTAGGCATCAATACTCAGAAGCTAGAATGGGTGAAAGGAAAAGATCTAAAAGGGATACAGTTCATTTTTTAATTAAAAAAACAACCTTGAATTGATTAAGGCCCCTTCCACACAGCTGAATAAAATCCCACATTTTCTGCTTTGAACTGAAATATATGGCAATGTGGACTCCGTTTATTTATTTAGAACATTTCTACCCCGTCCTTCTCAACCTCCGAAGAGGGACTCAGGACAGCTTCCAACAGGCCACTGTTCAGTACCAACACAGTAAAACATAGCATAAAATACAGTTAAATACATTAAACAATTATAAATATACATTAAATAGTTCAAGTTAAAATCGGTGTCCCAAATCAATCCAGTCTTGTCTTCTCTAGTAAATCGGTCTATTCTGCGAACGCTTGATCCCATAGCCAGGGTTTAGGTTTTTCTGGAAGGAGGGAAGGGGCAGATCTGACCTCATTAGGGAGGGAGTTCCACAGCCATGGGGCCACCACCGAGAAGGCCCTTTCTCTCGTCCCCACCAACTGCAATGGCGGTGAGACCGAGAGCAGAGCCTCCCGCACATGATCTTAAGGTCTTTGGTGGTTCGCAGAGGGAGATACGTTTGGACAGATAAACTGGGCCAGAACCGTTGAGGGATTTATAAGTTAAAACTACCTCTGAGGATGCTTGCCATAGATCAGTGGTTCTCAACCTGGGGGTCGGGGTGTCAGAGGGGTCGCCAAAGGCCATCAGTGTTTTCTGTTGGTCATTCTCTGTTTCTGACCTAATTCTATCGTTGGTGGGCTTCTGAATGCTCTTTGGTTGTAGGTGAACTATAAATCCCAGCAACAACAACTCCCAAATGTCAATGTCTATTTTCCTCGAACTTCACCAGTGTTCACATTTGGGCATATTGAATATTCGTGCCAAGTTTGATCCAGATCCATCATTGTTTGAATCCACAGTGCTCTCTGGTGTAGGCGAACTACAACTCCCAAACTCAAGCTCAATGCCCACCAAACCCTTCCAGTATTTTCCGTTGGTCATGGGAGTTCTGTGTGCTAAGTTTGGTCCAATTCCATTGTTGGTAGAGTTCAGAATGCTCTTTGAATGTAGGTGAACTATAAATCCCAGCAACTACAACTCCCAAATGACAAAATCAATCCTCCCATAACACTCCAATAAGAATACATCCTGCTTACCAGATATTTACGTAACGGTTCATTACAGCAGCAAAATTACAATTATGAAGTAGCAAGGAAAATAATGTTATGTTTGGGGGTCACCACAACATGAGGAACTGTATTAAGGGGTCGCGGCATTAGGAACGTTGAGAACCACTGCCATAGATGCAGGCGAAACGTCAGGAGAAAATGCCTCCAGAACATGGCCATATATAGGATATTAAGGACTAGGACATTAAGATCGTCTGGGGAGGTCCTGCTCTCGGTCCCGACTGCGTCACAGGTGTGTTTGGCAGAGACGAGGGACAGGGCCTTCTCAGTGGTGGCCCCTCGGCTATGGAATGCCTTACCTGTAGACATCAGACAGGCCCTGTCGCTGTTGGCGTTTTGGAGGAAGGTTAAGACTTGGCTCTGTGAACAAGCGTTTGGCTAAACAGTGCAACTGAACATAGGAAGACGGCAAAATTGAACATAGGAATGGCACAAGGATTATGAGAACGGATTCTGATTTTCATTGAGGCGTTATGATATGATAATAATTGCTTTGATTTGTCTGTTGTGTATGATGTGTTTTTAATTGCTTATGACATTGTTGTGATAACCTGTATTGTGTAATTTATTTATTTATTTATTTATTTATTTGCTTTATTTTTATACCGCATTTTTCAGCCTAAATCGGCGACTCAATGCGGTTTACAATGCAATTTATATAACAATAACAATTAGATTAAAACACAACATACACGACAGACAATACAAGACAAAACAACGTGGTCATCAAGACCTCAGTAAAATCAGATTCCGTTCTCATAATCCTTCTACCATTCCTTTTTTCATTTATACCGTCTTCATGAGTTCAGTTGCCTTGTTGACCGAACGCCTGTTCATAGAGCCACGTCTTGACCTTCCTCTGGAACTCCAGCAACGAAGGGGCCTGCCTGATGTCTGTGGGTAGGGCATTCCATAGCCGAGGGGCCACCACCGAGAAGGCCCTGTCTCTCGTCCCCGCCAGCCGCGCCTGCGACGCAGGCGGGACCGAGAGCAGGGCCTCCCCGGACGATCTTAACGTCCTCGTCGGTTCATAGGTGGAGATGCGTTCGTGTAAACCGCATTGAGTCGCCTGATTGGGCTGAAAAATGTGGTATAGAAATAAAGCAAATAATAATAATATACTCAGTTCTTGTGAGTTTTTTCGGGCTATATGGCCATGTTCTAGAGGCATTTCTCCTGACATTTCGCCTGCATCTATGGCAAGCATCCTCAGAGGTGAGGTCTGCTGGACTGGGAAAAAAAGGGGTTTATATATCTGTGGAATGACCAGGGCTTTTGTAAGTTGGGCTGGGTGTGAATCTTTCAACTGACCACCTTGATTAGCATACAATGGGTGACTGTGCCTGGAGCAAACTCTTCTTGAAAGGTGATTAGATGTCCCTGCCTGTTTTTCTCTCTGCTGTTTTTGCTGTTGCAATTTTAGAATTTTCTAATACTGGTAGCCAGATTCTGTTCATGGTTTCTTCCTTTCTGTTGAAATTGTCCACATGCTTGTGGATTTCAATGGCTTCTCTGTGTAGTCTGTGTATAATAGTATAGCCCGAAAAAACCCATAAGAACCTAGTAAACACAGGGGAGTTCCAGACAGGAAACAATCAGAGCCAGCTAATCACCTCCCAACAAAGGATTCCCCCAGGCAGGAAGCAGCCAGGCTTTGAAGCTGCAAGGCCATTCGATGCTGATCATGGTGGCCAGTGGCAACATTCAGACTTTCCTTCAACAGACTTTGACAAGACATCCCCGCTCAAAGGCAGAGAAGGCCTCAAAGGGAAACAAGGCCTGGAGGAAAGGAGGAGGAGGAGCGAGGCGTTGCCATGGGCACTGGGAGTTGCCATGGAAACTGAAAGGGAAGAGGGTCGAGGAGGGGGGTCTCTCTTACCTCTCCGGAGCAGGCCATGGCCCTCTTCCAAACCGCTTCCCCCGTTGACAGCAGCCGCCGGCGAGGCTCAATCTCTCTCCTCACAGGGCTTCCTCCCAGCCGGTCCAAGCTAGCACCACTTCCGGCGCTTTCGTGACCTCACTTCCGCTCCATCCGCCTGCAAGAGGTCTGGCCGCCATTTTGGGAGAGGCAAAGGAGCGGCGCCATTTTGGCAGAGGCGAGTAGAGACGCCATCTTGGGAAGGGCTCTTCTTCCTCCAAGGCCGTTGCCGGCTGGGCCGCCATTTTGAGAGAGGCAAAGCAGCGGCGCCATTTTGGAAGGGGCGAAGGACGGCGCCATCTTGGGAGAGACTCTTCCTCAAAACAACCACCTTTGGAAGCAGGCCTCACTCACTCAATATGTTCTCTTTGATTTTCTATTATTCATTATCATTATAATATCATACTATATAATCATATTTAAAATATGATAAAATAATATTATATATATTGTTATACTATTATAAAATAATATTTAATATTTATATAATATTATAATATTATACTATATAATGATATTTAAAATATGATAAAATATTATTATATGTATTATTATAATATTATAAAATAATATTTAATATTTATATAATATAATAATATACTATATTATGATATTTAAAATATTATAAAATAATATATTATTATATTATAAAATAATATTTAATATTTTTATAATATTAAATATTATAATATACTATATTATAATATTTAATATTATAAAATAATTATTTTATTTTTATTTTATTGTATATTTTATACAATTCTATTTTATGTTTATATCTATCTATATAATTTAATATTATATGATTGTATATTGTTTTCTTTTATAATCTTTTGTTTTCTATTATTTATTATGATGTTATTATACTATATTATAATATTTAAAATATACTATATTATAATTATTTTATTTTTATTTTATTATATATTTTATACAATTCTATTTTATGTTTATTTATTTATTTATGTATTTACTTTTGCTTCTATACGGCTGTATCTCAAGCCCGAAGGCGACTCACGGCGGTTCACAAACAGTAAAAACAGTAGAAACAGCAGTGGTTCCATGCAACATATAACAATTGACTTAACACATTATCCATAAATTACCAATAAGCAATTACAATGCACAATTATTACAAAAAACAACCGTACCCAATCTTCTCATCATCCAAGCGTAGTCCAGGTTCGTCGTCCATTGTTCCATTCCTATGTTCCATTACCAGATTGCACTAAATTACTCAAACGCCTGCACAAACATCCAGGTCTTCACCTTTTTGCGGAATACCATTAGAGATGGTGCTAGTCTAATGTCCGTAGGAAGGGCGTTCCACAGCCGAGGAGCCACCGCCGAGAAGGCCCTATCTCTCGTCCCCGCCAGCCGAGCTTGAGAAGCAGGCGGGATCGAGAGCAGGGCCTCCCCGGAAGATCTCAAACTCCTGGTGGGTTCATAGGCAGAGATGCGGTCAGATAGGTAGCTTGGGCTGGAACCGTTTAGGGCTTTAAAGGCCAACACCAGCACTTTGAATTGAGCCCGGTAGCAGATCGGTAGCCAGTGGAGTTGGCGCAACAGGGGGGTTGTATGCTCCCTGCGCTCCGCACCTGTTAGTATCATGGCTGCCGAGCATTGGACTAGTTGGAGCTTCCGAGCTGTCTTCAAAGGCAACCCCACGTAGAGAGCGTTGCAGTAGTCTAAACGGGATGTAACCAGAGCGTGGACTACCGTGGCCAAGTCAGACTTCCCAAGGTACGGGCGCAGTTGGCGCACGAGTTTTAACTGTGCAAATGCTCCCCTGGTCACCGCCGAAACCTGGGGCTCCAGGCTCAGCGATGAGTCCAGGGTCCAACACAGGCTGTAACCCTATACCCTGTTTGGCCTTGCGACTGACCAGGAGGACCTCTGTCTTGTCTGGATTCAGTTTCAATTTGTTCGCCCTCATCCAGACCGTCACAGCGGCCAGGCACCGGTTCAGGACCTGGACATCCTCCTTAGTAGCAGGTGGAAAGGAGTGACAGAGTTGGACATCATCCGCGTACAGATGACACCGTACCCCGAAACTCCGGATGATCTCCCCCAGCGGCTTCATGTAGATGTTTATATCTATCTATATAATTTTATATTATATTATTGTATATTGTTCTCTTTTATAATCTTTTCTATTATTTATTATTATATTATTATACAAGATTATAATATTTTAAATATTATATTTTGATATATTATTATAATTATTTTATTTTATTATATATTTTATACAATTCTATTTTATGTTTATATCTATCTATCTAATTTAATATTATATTATTGTATATATTTTATATTATTTTTTATTTTTATTTAATTTCCACTATTTGGAAATTATTCAGTATTTATCACTCATTGTTTATTATCTTCTATTTTTATAATATTTTGTTTTTTGTTATATTTCTATGTTCTATTTTATTTTTACTTTCCTACATATGTTGTATACTATTCTATTACATATCTATTCTATTTGATTTGTCATCAGTCCACTCCTTTGAGCTTCATGCAAATCGACCATTTGCCAAAAATATACAATTCTCTGGGTTGCTATGAGTTTTCCAAGCTGTATGGCCATGTTTCAGAAGCATTTTTTCCTGACATTTCACCCACATCTATGTTCAGGAATCCTCAGAGTTTGTGAAGTCTGGTCGAAACTTACTTACTTACTTACTTACTTATTGTGAAGTCTGGTCGAAACTAGGCAAGTGGGGTTTATATATATTTGTGGGATGATGTCCAGGGTGGGAGAATGAACTCTTGTCTGCTTGAGGTAGGTGTGAATGTTGCAACTCGCCAGTTTGAATACCACTAAATGCCCTTGCAGCTTCAAAGCCTGGCTGGTTGCTACCTGAAAACAGCATATTATTGGAAAACACAGAAATGCTGGGCCACTCTTACAACTAACTAGTCAGACTACATAGAGAAGCCATTGAAATCCACAAGCATATGGACAATTTCAACAAAAAGGAGGATACCATGAAAATCCAACCAATGGACCAGAGGGATTCTCTCATCTCTGCAAGAGTTTCAGGTCAGAGAAGCAGATGGCGGAAACAGAAGAACGGCTTGCTTCAGGGAAGCGTGCTTGCTCCATCCATGTTCAACATCTACACAAATGACCAGCCACTGCCAGAAGGGACAGAGAGCTTCATCTATGCTGATGATCGTGCCATCACCTCTCAAGCAGGGAACTTTGAGATGGTAGAACAGAAGCTCTCCGAAGCTCTAGGTGCTCTCACTGCCTATTACAGGGAAAACCAACTGATCCCTATTCCATCTAAAACAGACATGTGCTTTTCATCTCAAAAACAGACAAGCATCCTGAGCTCTGAGGATTACCTGGGAAGGAATCCCACTGGAGCATTGCAGCGCACCCAAATACCTGGGAGTCACTCTGGACCGTGCTCTGACCTACAAGAAGCACTGCCTGAATATCAAGCAAAAAGTGGGTGCTAGAAACAAAATCATACGAAACCTGACTGGCACAACCTGGGGATCACAACCAGACACAGTGAGGACATCTGCCCTTGCGCTTTGCTACTCTGCTGCTGAGTATGCATGCCCAGTGTGGAACACATCTCACCACACTAAAACAGTGGATGTGGCTCTTAATGAGACATGCCGCATTATCATGGGGTGTCTGCGCCCTACACCACTGGAGAAATTTACACTGTCTAGCCGGTATTGCACCACCTGACATTCGCCGGGAAGTAGTAGCCAATAGTGAAAGGACCAAGGCAGAGACATCTCCAGCTCATCCCCTGTTTGGGTATCAGCCAGCACGTCAACAACTTAAATCAAGAAATAGTTTTCTAAAATCAACAGAGACACTCACTGGAACATCCCAGCAAGCAAGAGTCCAAAAGTGGCAGGCTCAAACCCAGAACCTTATCCAATGGCTGATACCAAATGAGAGACTCCCCCCTGGGCACACAGAGGACTGGCCAACTTGGACGGCGCTGAACAGGCTGCGCTCTGGCACCACGAGATGCAGAGTGGGGTTGGACTGGATGGCCTATGAGGTCTTTTCCAAATCTAGGATTCTAAGTTAAAGATTGTTTTCTAGTTCCAACCGACCTCACTACCTTGGAGGATGCTTGCCATAGATGCATGCGAAATGTCAGGAGAAAATGCCTCTAGAACATGGCCATATAGCCCGAAAAAACCTACAACAACCCAGTAAAGATAGTTTGAAACTTGTTTTTATGTATTAGTGCAACAGTCCTCCTGGAGGAAAAGACTGAATGAAACATATACTTGTAATCAGCAAGCATTTGAACCACTGTAACCATTACGCTTTTGCCACAAGAATGCTACAAATAAACTGAGTTACTGTTTCATTTCAAACAAGGCCTCTCTCTCCATATATCACCTCCAACTTGAGAAGTCATAAAAGGAAGAATTAAACAATCTTTTATTCCTTAGTGCAGTGGTTCTCAACCTTCCTAATGCTGTGACCCCTTAATACAGTTCCTCGTGTTGTGGTGACCCTGAACCATAACATTTTCATTGCTACTTCATAACTGACATTTTGCTACTGTTATGAATCGTAAAGTAAATATCTGATCTGCAGAATGTATTTTAATTCACTGGACAAAATTTGGCACAAATACCCAATACACCCAAATTTGAATACTGGTGGGGTTGGGCGGGTGGATTGATTTTGTCATTTGGGAGTTGTAGTTGTTGGTATTTATAGTTAACCTAAAATCAAAGAGCATTCTGAACTTCACCAATAATGGAACTGAACCAAATTTGGCACACAGAACTTCCATGACCAACAGAAAATTCTTGAAGGGTTTGGCGGGCATTGACCTTGAGTTTTGGAGCTGTAGTTTACCTAGATCCAGAGAGCACTGTGGACTCAATCATAGATCTTGACCAAACTTGGCTCAAATACTCAATATGCCCAAATGCGAACATTGGTGGAGTTTGGGGAAAACAGACATTGACATTTGGGAGTTGTAGTTGCTGGGATTTATAGTTCACCTACAATTAAAGAACATTCTGACCCCAGCCCTCAATGGATCTGCACCAAACTTGGCACGTTACCTACATGGCCAACATTGATAACTGGTAGGGTTGGGGGGGGGGGGGAGGCTGTTTGAATTCTGGGAGTTGCAGTTCACCAAGACCCTAAAGGAAGAGAAGTACAGGTGGAGAGATCTTCAGCCTTCTCTGCTAAAAGGGTTCCAAAGACCATCAAAAATATGTGTCTTCTGATTGTCTTTGGCAACCCCATCCAGGGGTCCCAACCCCCAGGTTGAGAAACACTGCCTTAGTGTCGTATTTGTTCAGGCAGGTAGTCTGCTCCCTTCCTGATCGTTGTGCATTACTGGTTAGATAAACAAATAAGAAGTCCCTTCCGCCATGCCACACGTTAAGAGTGCCTCACATAATAAATGGTGGCAGCGGTGGGATAGAAAGTTTGCCCTGCTGTGTGTTTCAGCTACCAAAGTAAAACAGATCTTTTTATTAAAGCTATGGGGCCAAACTGTGCATCTTCTTGCTACTTTTATTATTCCAAACTGGTGGTATTCTCCATTTATAGAGCTACTGTCCTCCCAACCCTGCTATATGCCTGTGAGACGTGGACTGTGTACAGACATCACATGCAACTCCTGGAACGATTCCATCAGCGCTCCAGAAAATCCTGCAAATCTCTTGGGAAGACAAGCGGACAAACGTCAGTGTGCTGGAAGAAGCAAAGACCACCAGCATTGAAGCGATGGCTCTCCGCCACCAACTCCGCTGGACCGGCCACATTGTCCGGATGCCCGACCACCATCTCCCAAAGCAGTTGCTCTACTCTGAACTCAAGAATGGAAAACGAAATGTTGGTGGACAGGAAAAGAGATTTAAAGATGGGTTCAAAGCCAACCTTAAATACTCCAGCCTAGACACGGAGAACTGGGAAGCCCTGGCCCTTGAGCACTCCAGCTGGAGGTCAGCTGTGACCAGCAGTGCTGCAGAATTTGAATATGCACAAATGGAGGGCGAAAGGGAGAAGCGTGCCAAGAGGAAGGCGCGTCAAGCCAACCCCGACCGAGACCGCCTTCCGTCTGGAAACCGATGCCCTCACTGTGGAAGAAGATGCAGAGCAAGAATAGGGCTCCACAGCTAATTTGTTGTTGTTCATTCGTTCAGTCATCTCAGACTCTTCGTGACCTCATGGACCAGCCCACGCCAGAGCTCCCTGTCAGCCATCACCACCCCCAGCTCCTTCAAGGTGAGTCCAGTCACTTCAAGGATGCCATCCATCCCTCCATCTTGCCCTTGGTCGGCCCCTCTTCCTTTTGCCTCCCACTTTCCCCAGCATAATTGTCTTCTCTAGGCTTTCCTGTCTCCTCATGATGTGGCCAAAGGACTTCAACTTTGTCTCTAGTATCTTTCCCTCCAGTGAGCAGTCAGGCTTTATTTCCTGGAGGATGGACTGGTTGGATCTTCTCGCAGTCCAAGGCACTCTCAGGACTTTCCTCCAACACCACAGCTCAAAAGCATCTCTCTTCCTTTGCTCAGCCTTCCCTAAGGTCCAGCTCTCACATCCGTAGGTGACCAAAGGGAAGACCACAGCTACATACAGACCAACAATAATATTGGAAGACAATCATCCTCGGAAAGCGAGGGATCGCCTAAGTACATAGCCATCCAATCCAGGTTATCAAAGCAGATAATCCAAACTTTTATGGAGCCCCCAGTGGCGCAGTGGGTTAAACCCCTGTGCCGGCAGGACTGAAGACCGACAGGTCGCGGGTTCAAATCTAGGGAGAGGCGGATGAGCTCCCTCTACCAGCTCCAGCTCCTCTTTCGGGGACATGAGAGAAGCCTCCCACAAGGATGATAAAAATATCAAAATCATCTGGGCGTCCCCTGGGCAACGTCCTTGCAGACAGCCAATTCTCTCACACCAGAAGTGACTTGCAGTTTCTCAAGTCTCTCCTGACACGACAAAAAAAAAATCCAAACTTTTGTTATACTTTTGCCTGTCTTATATAGTTTTAGATTGTGTTATTAAATGGTGGCAGCGGTGGGATAGAAAAGTAAAGGTCCGCCCTGCCTCAAGTTTGCCCTGCTGTGTGTTTCAGCTACCAAAGTAAAACAGATCTTTTTATTAAAGCCATGGGGGCCCAATTGTGCGTGTTCTTGGTACTTTTATTATTCCAGACTGGTATTATTCTCCATTTATAGAGCCATTCCCCTCCCAACCCTGCTATATGCCTGTGAGACGTGGACTTAGACGTCACAGGCAACTCCTGGAACGATTCCATCAGCGCTTGCCTCCAAATAAATCCTGCAAGTGCAGCATTTTCCCAAATGAAGCAGAGTTTTTGAGAACCAGGACGTCCATAGGGCGACCAAGGTGCTTGTTGATAAAGCTATTGTCCTCCCAACCCTGCTAAATGCCTGCGAGACGTGGACTGCGTACAGACGTCGCATGCAACTCCTGGAACGATTCCATCAGTGCTGCCTCCGGAAATTCCTGCAAATCTCTTGGGAAGACAGGCGGACAAACGTCAGCATGCTGGAAGAAGCAAAGACCACCAGCATTGAAGTGATGGTCCTCCACCATCAACTCCGCTGGACCGGCCACGTTGTCCGGATGCCTGACCACAGTCTCCCAAAGCAGTTGCTCTACTCCGAACTCAAGAACGGAAAACGGAACGTTGGTGGGCAGGAAAAGAGATTGAAAGATGGGCTCAAAGCCAACTACAAAAACTCTGGCATAGACACTGAGAAGTGGGAAGCCCTGGCCCTTGACCGCTCCAGCTGGAGGTCAGCTGTGACCAGCAGTGCTGCAGAATTTGAAGAGGCACGAATGGAGGGTGAAAGGGAGAAGCGTGCCAGGAGGAAGGCGCGTCAAGCCAACCCCGAACAAAACCGCCTTCCACCTGGAAACTGATGCCCTCACTGCGGAAGAAGATGCAGAGGAAGAATAGGGCTCCACAACCACATACGGACCCACAATAATATTGGAAGACAATCCTCGGAAAACGAGGGATCGCCTAGGTACATAGCCATCCAATCCAGGTTATCAAAGCAGATAATCCAAACTTTTGTTATGCTTTTGCCTGTCTTATATAGTTTTAGGTTGTGTTATTAATTGGTGGCAGTGGTGGGATAGAAAAATAAAGGTCCCCCTTGCCTGAAGTTTGCTCTGCTGTGTGTTTCAGCTGGAAGAAGCAAAGACCACCAGCATTGAAGCGATGGTCCTCCGCTATCAACTCCGCTGGACCGGCCACGTTGTCCGGATGCCCGACCACTGTCTCCCAAAGCAGTTGCTCTACTCCGAACTCAAGAACGGAAAACGGAATGTTGGAGGACAGGAAAAGAGATTTAAAGATGGGCTCAAAGCCAACCTTAAAAACTCTGGCATAGACACTGAGAACTGTGAAGCCCTGGCCCTTGAGCACTCCAGCTGGAGGTCAGCTGTGACCAGCAGTGCTGCAGAATTTGAAGAGGCACGAATGGAAGGCGAAAGGGAGAAGCGTGCCAAGAGGAAGGCGCGTCAAGCCAACCCCGACTGAGACCGCCTTCCACCTGGAAACTGATGCCCTCACTGCGGAGCAAGAATAGGGCTCCACAGCCACATACAGACCCACAAGAATATTGGAAGACAATCATCCTTGGAAAACAAGGGATCGCTTAAGGAAGTAAGTAAGTAATTCTCCGTTTGGAACCAATGCGCTTCAGAGCAGAAAGAGCCAAACAACAGGAAGTCTATTGTGTGCATCTTTATTTGAACCGTTCTTTTAGGTCAGTGTACAGTTCTGCCCCCACTGGATCCCGAATACATACTGGCACCAAATCTGTGTAAGGATTTCCCCCCCAAAGAAGAGGGAAGGGCTAACTGCAACAAGCCTTTGCGACTGGATTGTGAAGAAGAGAAACATATACAGCCCATCGTCATCATCATTTATTATTTGCTTGACCTAAAACGGGGAAGGGGAGGGAAATGGGATCAAAAGGGGGGGGGGTGGTTCGTTTGTTTGTTTTAAGGCGCAAGATACAGAAAGACACTTGTTGGATTTTCAACGATTCGCATGATTATTACAAGCAATCCTTCCCCAGAATTAAAACGTGTTTCCGCTCCTTCCAGAGCCAGGCTGTTTCGATGCCTCCCGACGGAGGCCCGGGGGGTTTAACTTCCTCTCAATGCACTACGAGACAATTATTATTATTTGGAATGACTATTTAAAAAAAAGGAAGAAGAAGAAGAAGAACACAAATGTACAATCAAAGTCCTCAGATGCATGGTAGAACTTTTTTTGGGGGGGACAGGGACATTTTCACTCTCTTTTATTATTATTTTTCTCTAAAGACTGCTGCTGCTGCTGCCAACTTTTTCACCGTTCCAGTTTTTATATCCTGAGTCAAGCGCCAAAAAAAAGAAAGGAAAAAAAACACAAATAAAGCCATGCCAAATCTCAACTCTTTTTTGTTTTTTAAACGCGCAATTATGGGGTTTTGTTTTGTTTTTTTGTCAAAAACCGTTATTATGGTAACTAGTCCTTTTTTTTTAGAAGCATTTGCGGTGGACGATGGAAGGTCCAGATTCGTCGTACTCTTGCTTGCTGATCCACATCTGCTGGAAGGTAGACAGCGAGGCGAGGATGGAGCCTCCGATCCAGACAGAGTATTTACGCTCCGGTGGGGCAATGATCTGCAAGGGAAGAAAGAAAGTGGGAGAAAGGGTCAGAAACATAGAATTGGAAGAGACCTCCTGGGCCATCCAGTCCAACCCCATTCTGCCAAGAAGCAGGAATATTGCATTCAAATCACCCCTGACAGATGGCCATTCAGCCTCTGCTTAAAAGCTTCCAAAGAAGGAGCCTCCACCACACTCCGGGGCAGAGAGTTCCACTGCTGAACGGCTCTCAAAGTCAGGAAGTTCTTCCTAATGTTCAGATGGAAACTCCTCTCTTGTAGTTTGAAGCCATTGCTCCATTGTGTCCTAGTCTCCAGGGCAGCAGAAATCAAGCTTGCTCCCTCCTCCTCCCTGTGGCTTCCTCTCACATATTTATACATGGCTATCATATCTCCTCTCAGCCTTCTCTTCTTCAGGCTAAACATGCCCAGCTCCTTAAGCCGCTCCTCATAGGGCTTGTTCTCCAGACCCTTGATCATTTGAGTCGCCCTCCTCTGGACACATTCCAGCTTGTCAATATCTCTCTTGAATTGTGGACACAATATTCCAGGTGTGGTCTAACCAAGGCAGAATAGAGCATGGGGAGCATGACTTCCCTGGATCTAGACACTAGGCTCCTATTGATGCAGGCCAAAATCCCATTGGCTTTTTTTGCCGCCACATCACATTCCTGGCTCATGTTGACCTTCCTGTCCATGAGGACTCAAAGATCTTTTTCACACATCCTGCTCTTGAGCCAGGCATCATTGTCCCCCATTCTGTATCTTTGCATTTCGTTTTTCCTGCCAAAGTGGAGTATCTTGCATTTGTCCCTGTTGAACTTCATTGTGTTAGTTTTGGCCTTTCATCTCTCTAATCTGTCGAGATCGTTTTGAATCCTGCTCCTGTCCTCTGGAGTCTTGGCTCTCCCTCCCAATTTGGTGTCGTCTGCAAACTTGATGATCCTGCCTTCTCGCCCTTCATCTAAGCCATTAATAAAGATGTTGAACAGGATCACTCTGACCAAACCAAAAGGTCATGAGTTCAAAGCCAGCCCGGGTTGGAGTGGGTTTCCAACCAATTGTGTAGCCTGTTGTCGACCTTTGCAACCCGAAGGACATTTGCATCTGTCAAGTAGGAAAATTAGGTACCACCTTAAAGGGTGGGGAGGCTAAATTAACTAATAATAATTTAAAAAATACTCCAGCAAAAAGCATGCGGGGAGTGCGGAAGTGCTTCATCAGCGTCGCAGATGGACGATGAAAGCGACAGCTCTCCTGGCGGCCAGAAAAAGTTAAATAGCCTCTGTCTATGTCTGTATACGTTGTATGTCAAAATTGGCATTGAATGTTTGCCATATATGTGTACACTGTATTCTGCCCTGAGTCCCCTGCGGGGTGAGAAGGGCGGAATATAAATACAGTAAATAAATAAATAAATCGATTTATTTAGTGCTTGTTTGTTTTAGCAATGAATATTGGCCACTTTGTTAAGGTAAAGGTTTCCCCTTGACATTAAGCCTAGTCATGTCAGACTCTGGAGGGCAATGCTCATCTCCATTTCTAAGCAAAAGAGCTGGTATTGTCCACAGACACCTCCAAGTTCATGTGGCCAGCATGACTGCATAGAGCACTGTTAACTTCCTGCTGAAGAGGTACCTATTGATCCACTCACACTTGTATGTTTTTGAACTGCTAGGTTGGCAGGAGCTGGGGCTAACTGCGGGAGTTCACCCCACTCCCCGGCTTCCAGCCGCCAACCTTCCGGTCAGCAGGTTGAGCAGCTCAGCGGTTTAACCCACTGCGCCACCGAGGGGCCAATTTGTTACCATTGTGGGAAACCACCCTGAGTCAAAGCAAGCCTTCCTTTGTGTGTGTGTATATATATATATCTGTGTGAGTATCTATCTGTATGTGTATATATATGTGAATGTGTATGTATATATAAATATATTTGTAAGTGTATATGTGTGTGTGAATATATCTGTATGTGCATATATATGTGTATATGTATGTGTATCTGTGTGAATATCTATCTGTATGTGTATATATATGTGAATGTGTATGTATATATATATTTGTAAGTGTATATATGTGTGTGAATATATCTGTATGTGTATATAAAATATATATCTTTTATATATATCCGTGTGAATATCTATCTGCATGTGTATATATATGTGAATCTGTATGTATATATAAATATATTTGTAAGTGTATATATGTGTGTGAATATATCTGTATGTGTATATATATGTGTGTATGTATGTGAATATATGTGTATATAAATATATATCTTTAAGTGTATATATATCCGTGTGAATATCTATCTGCATGTGTATATATATGTGAATGTGTATGTATATATAAATATATTTGTAAGTGTATATATGTGTGTGAATATATCTGTATGTGTATATATATGTGTGTATGTATGTGAATATATGTGTATATAAAATATATATCTTTAAGTGTATATATATCCGTGTGAATATATGTATATATATGTATGTATATATAAAGATATATATTTTATATGTGTATATAAAATATATATCTTTAAGTGTATATATATCCGTGTGAATATATGTATATATATGTATGTATATATAAAGATATATATTTTATATGTGTATATAAAATATATATCTTTAAGTGTATATATATCCATGTGAATATATGTGTATATGTGTGTGTATATATATACATATGTGAATATGTGTGCATATATAAATATATCTGTATATATATTATCTGTGTGAATATAAATCTGTATGTGTAAATATATGTGTATGTAGGTACATATATGTATGTGAATATGTGAGTGCATATAAAAATATATCTGTATATCTATCTATGTGAGCATATATATATATATATCTGTATGTGATTGTGTGTATATATAATTATATCTATATGTGACTATATATCTGTATGTGTGTATATATATATGTACATGTATATATATCTGAATATTTATCTGTATGTATATGTATACACATGCACACATAAATACACACATATATATACATGCACAAATATGTGTAAACACACATACACATATGTGTATGTATATATATATGTGCGTATTTATGTGTGTGCATGTGTATATGTGTTTTTGCCATATTTGTTGGAAACCGTCCCAAGTCCCTTCAGGGAGATAGAGTGGTCTATTAATAAAGATAGATAGATACGTTTTATTGATTGGCCTATTGGCCGTATCAAAACATTTAACTATTAATAAAGATGATGATGATGATGGTTATTCCTCACCTTGATTTTCATTGTGCTGGGAGCCAGGGCTGTGATCTCCTTCTGCATCCTGTCGGCGATGCCTGGGTACATGGTGGTGCCACCAGACAGGACGGTGTTGGCGTACAGGTCTTTGCGGATATCCACGTCGCACTTCATGATGGAGTTGAAGGTGGTTTCGTGGATGCCGCAGGACTCCATACCTGCCAGGAGAGAACAAAGGGAGACAATCGTTACCATCGCGTGATTGGGAACGCCTCCGCAGATATCTTCGCTCCCAAAATTCGGAGTGTTCATGTTCAAAGGTCTCTGGAAACTTACCCAAAAAGGATGGCTGGAAGAGGGCTTCCGGGCACCTGAACCGCTCGTTACCGATGGTGATGACCTGCCCGTCGGGGAGTTCGTAGCTCTTTTCCAGGGACGAGCTGGAAGCCGCTGTGGCCATCTCCTGCTCGAAGTCGAGCGCGACGTAGCAGAGCTTCTCCTTGATGTCGCGGACGATTTCCCTCTCGGCCGTGGTGGTGAAGCTGTAGCCTCTCTCGGTCAAGATCTTCATGAGGTAGTCGGTCAAGTCACGGCCAGCCAGGTCCAAGCGGAGGATGGCGTGGGGCAGGGCGTAGCCTTCGTAGATGGGCACGGTGTGGGTGACGCCATCGCCAGAGTCCATCACAATGCCGGTGGTGCGGCCGGAGGCGTAGAGGGACAGCACGGCCTGGATGGCCACGTACATGGCTGGGGTGTTGAAGGTCTCAAACATGATCTAGAAGAAGGGGACACAAAAGGCACAACAAACGACCGTCAAGGATGCGGCGGGCAACACGGGAAGGCATGCTTTGGACGAACCACGAAGATCAGCTCATGCCAAATCACACACAGATCCGTCCCACACCGTTGTTGTCAACGTTAAGGCTCTGTCTTGTATTGCGTCGCCTTATTCCCCGCCCGGTTATCTCACAATACAGGAATTGGTTATCCAAGTCACTCAAAACACAAGTCAAAGTTAGTTAGTCGGAAGGAGAAAACCATATGCTTCTGTGAAGACAGCAAGTCAAGGAGAAAAGAAAGCCAACAGATAAAAACCTTTCAGGTTCCAGCAAGAGAGATATTCAGACCAGAAAGGAAACCCCTGCAGAGATGAGCAAAAAGAGAAGGAAATGAACAAAAACAGAACAGAAGAAGGCACCCCTTCTTAAGAAATTATACAGCCAGTCTGGGCAAACTTCGGCCCTCCAGGTGTTTTGGACTTCAACTCCCGCAATTCCTAACAGGGTCTATTTCCTTTCCTTCACAGGGACGTAGTCTTTGGGAGTAAGGAATTCCAGACAGCCGGTATTTCCCGTAGAGGCAGACTGTCTGGAATCCCTTACTCCCAAAGACTACGTCCCTGTGAAGGAAAGGAAATAGACCCTGTTAGGATTTTTGGACTTCAACTCTCGCAATTCCTAACAGTCTCTATTTCTTTTCCTTCACAGGGGCGTAGTCTTTGGGAGTAAGGAATTCCAGACAGCCGGTATTTCCCTTAGAGGCAGACTGTCTGGAATCCCTTACTCCCAAAGACTACGTCCCTGTGAAGGAAAGGAAATAGACCCTGTTAGGATTTTTGGACTTCAACTCCCGCAATTCCTAACAGTCTCTATTTCTTTTCCTTCACAGGGGCGTAGTCTTTGGGAGTAAGGAATTCCAGACAACCGGTATTTCCCTTAGAGGCAGACTGTCTGGAATCCCTTACTCCCAAAGACTACGTCCCTGTGAAGGAAAGGAAATAGACCCTGTTAGGATTTTTGGACTTCAACTCCTGCAATTCCTAACAGTCTCTATTTCTTTTCCTTCACAGGGGCGTAGTCTTTGGGAGTAAGGAATTCCAGACAACCGGTATTTCCCTTAGAGGCAGACTGTCTGGAATCCCTTACTCCCAAAGACTACGCCCCTGTGAAGGAAAGGAAATAGACCCTGTTAGGAATTGCGGAAGTCCAAAACACCTGGAGGATCCAAGTTTGCCCAAACCTTTTAGTGTGTTTTGAAGTGAGACCTATGTACTTATGAGCCAACCTGTGTCATCTTTTCTCTGTTGGCTTTGGGGTTCAAGGGGGCCTCTGTCAGCAGCACGGGATGTTCTTCGGGGGCGACTCTCAGCTCGTTGTAGAAGGTGTGGTGCCAGATCTTCTCCATGTCATCCCAGTTGGTGACGATGCCGTGTTCGATGGGATACTTCAGGGTCAGGATGCCTCTTTTACTCTGCGCCTCGTCCCCCACGTAGCTGTCTTTCTGGCCCATGCCAACCATCACGCCCTAAAAGGAAGGAAGGAAAGAAAGAAAGGCGTTAGGACGGAAACAAGATTCCCAACTTTCTCTGAGTGGAATCACAACAAGTCCAAAAACCGCTCAAGGGAGACCAGAAAGTGGGGTATAGAATAACAATGTTTATGACGGTCCATAGACCCATCAGTAAAACCAAGTCATTAACAATTCTCCCATCTCAGGAGAAGTCTGTTGTATAAGATATATCTACATGGTTTAGGGTAGTCATGTGCATTTAGGGCAGTGGTTCTCAACCTGTGGGTCCCCAGGTGTTTTGGTCTACAGCTCCCAGAAATCCCAGCCAGTTTACCAGCTGTTGGGATTTCTGGGAGTGGAAGGCCAAAACATCTGTGGACCCAGAGATTGAGAACCACTGATTTAGGGTAAACCTTGATCTGTTTCGTGTCCTGGCTTTCAGTCAGGGCACTGATTCGATTTGGCTGAGCCTCCCGAAATCGGGCGGTCAGATATTTTGTTATTGGTGTCGAAAGATCGGTTTTCTTTTGACCCATTATTTGAGGGTGAGGGGGCCACTACACCTCTATGCACTCCTTACTCGGCACTTAGCTGCAGGCCCAAAGCATCGGATTGCCTGCAACCCAGTGCACCAAGTAAGGAGCACTCCTTAGCAGCTGCAGGCCCTGCCACGTAGGCCCAAAATCTGCACCTGTAGGCCCAAAGCTCCAAAGTGCCTGCAAACCGAGCTCCAAGTAAGGAGTGTTCTTTACTCAGCTGCAGGCCCAAAGTATCTGACTGCCTGCAGCCGAGTGAGCACCAAGTAAGGAGCACTCCTTAGCAGCTGCAGGCCCTGCCACGTAGGCCCAAAGTGCCAGGGTGCCTGCAAACCGAGCTCCGAGTAAGGAGTGCTCCTTACTCAGCACTCAGCTGTAGGCCCAAAGCATTGGATTGCCTGCAGCCCAGTGCTCAGCTATAGTCCCTGGTGCCTGCAGCCGAGCGAGCGCCAAGTAAGGAGCACTCCTTAGCAGCTGCAAGCCCTGCCACGTAGGCCCAAAGCGCCGGGGTGCCTGCAAACCGAGCTCCGAGTAAGGAGTGGTCCTTACTCAGCTGCAGGCCCAAAGCATTGGATGGCCCAGTGCTGAGTAGGTGATCCGCTGTAGTCCCTGGTGCCTGCAGCTGAGCGAGCGCCAAGTAAGGAGCGCTCCTTAGTAGCTGCAGGCCCTGCCACGTAGCCCAAAGTGCTAGGGTGCCTGCAAACCGAGCTCTGAGTAAGAAGTGCTCCTTACTCGGCACTCAACTGCAGTCCTTGGTGCCTGCAGCCAAGCAAGTGCCAAGTAAGGAGAGCTCCTTAGCAGCTGCAGGCCCTGCCACGTAGGCCCAAAATCTGCACCTGTAGGCCCAAAGCTCCAAGGTGCCTGCAAACTGAGCTCCAAGTAAGGAGTGCTCCTTACTCGGCACTTGGCTTCAGGCCCAAAGCATCGGATTGCCTGAAACCCAGTGCCGAGTAGGTGCTCGGCTGTAGTCCCTGATGCCTGCAGCCAAGCGAGTACCAAGTAAGGAGCACTCCTTAGCAGCTGCAAGCCCTGCCACATAGGCCCAAAGCATGGCCTGCAGTCAAGTGCCGAGTAAGGAGCACTCTTTACTCAGAGCTCGGTTTGCAGGCACCCTAGCGCTTTGGGCTTACAGGTGCAGGTTTTGGGCCTATGTGGCAGGGCCTGCAACTGCTAACAAGTGCTCCTTACTTGGCATTTGGCTGCAGGCCCCAGTGCTTTGGGCCTATGCGCATAGTTATCAATCCGAAAAGCAGGCTTGGAGCCAGTACCTGCTCCTTTCTGCCTTTCGTATCGAATTTATTTTCATTCCAGGAGACCTTTCAGTTTTGGAGTGGACAGAACGAAACAGAAACACGAATCAAATGAATGAGACTAATTTCAGACTAGTTTCAACTAACTCCTATTGGAGATGTTTTGCTTTCTCAGCCTTGTTGCCACTGCGAGGCAGTTTGCACAATCAGAGCCACCCTGTGGCACTTGTCCTCTAAAAGACATCTAACGATCCTCTGCATATGGGCTATGGCTGGTCATGCGGGACAGGCTCGGATATGGAAGTTGGCTACGTTGCACTGTGTAGCAGCAGCACTGCAATAAAATGTTTTCTATTGTTTCGATTTCTTTTCCCTCCACAGGGACATAGTCTTTGGGAGAAAGGAGTTCCAGACAGCCTGCCTCTTTGCAGCTCAGAGGGAAGGAGTCTGCAATATTTAGTCACTGCAAGGCTTTTTGGGTATCCACATGTCTTCAATGGCTCCCTGTATGGTAAATTTAGGACTCTGGGGGAGCATGGTGAATTTGAGCGGGCTCAGGGCAATCTCCCACAACCTTTGCTTCAGAACCCTTATCTGTTTGAAGCAAGGATGAATGTTGCAATTAGCAAACTTGATTAGCATTGAGTAGCCATGAAGTTTGCAAAGTTAATCAGTGAGGGTATCTGAGCCCCCGGTGGCGCAGTGGGTTAAACCGCCGAGCTGCTGAACTTGCTGACTGAAAGGCTAGCAATTCAAATCTTGGAGAGCAGGGTGAGCTCCCGCTGTTAGCCCCAGCTTCTGCCAACCAAGCAGTTCAAAACATGTAAATGCGAGTAGATCAATAGGTATCGCTTCGGCAGGAAGCTAACAGCGCTCCATGCAGTCATGCTGGCCCAATGATTTTGGAGGTGTCTACGGACAACACCGGCTCTTTGGCTTAGAAATGGAGATGAGAACCACCCCAGAGCCCGACACAATTGGACTTAAGGTCAAGGTAAAACCTTTCTCTACTTTACTATCTGTATAGAGGTAGTGAAGCAAGTGATGTGTATCCATCTATCCCTGTGGAATAATGTCCAGGATGGGAGAATAAACCTTTATCTGTTTGAAGCAACTGTAAATGTTGGAATTAGGAAGCTTGATTAGCACTGAATAGCCTTGAAGTTTGCAAAGTCAATCAGTGAGGGTATCTGCAAAGTAGTGAAGCAAACTTTGTGGTGTGTGTGTGTATTCCTGTGGAATGAAGTCCAGGGTGGGACCCTTATCTGTTTGAAGCAAGTGTGATTGTTGCAACAAGCAAGCTTGATTAGCACTGAGTAGCCATGAAGTTTGCAAAGTCAATCAGTGAGGGTATCTGCATAGAAGTATCGAAGCAAGCAGTGTGTGTGTGTATATATATATATTCCTGTGGAATGATGTCCAGGGTGGGAGAAAGAACCCTTATCTGTTTGAAGCAAGTGTGATTGTTGCAACGAGCAAGCTTGATTACCACTGAGTAGCCATTAAATTTGCCAAGTCAGTCAGTGAAGGTATCTGCATAGAAGTAGTGAAGTAGTGTGTGTATCCCTGTGGAACAATGTGGGAGAAAGAACACTTATGTATTTCAAGCAAGCGTGTATGTTGCAATTGGCCATCTTGATTAGTATTGAGTAGCCTTGCAGCTGCAAAGTCAATCAGTAAGGGTATTTGCATAGTCAGCCTGTCTGTTGTTGCCTAGAGGCATACTTTCTTTGTTTGGGAGGTGTTAACTGGCACTAGAATTTGCTGTGATTGGGAGAAAGACTCACTTTCGAGCTCAGAGCTGCTTCAAATCCAAGTTCGACTCAATGTGCCAGTCGAGTAAAAACGACGGCTAATAGGAACTAGTGCAACTGAAGACATGTGTAGATATGGATTGTAGGTTTTTCCAGGTTATATGGCCATGTTCTAGAGGCATTTTCTCCTGACGTTTTGCCTGCATCTGTGGCAAGCATCCTCAGAGGTAGTGAGGATGCTTGCCATAGATGCAGGCGAAACGTCAAGAGAAAATACCTCTAGAACATGGCCATATAACCCGGAAAAACCTACAACAACCCAGTGATTCCGGCCATGAAAGCCTTCGACAATGTGTAGATATGTTTTCCAGACTAGACAGAGATCTGGATTAAATTTTGCATGCAGATGGGTCATTGAGACATACCTGGTGCCTGGGGCGGCCGACGATGGACGGGAACACCGCGCGAGGGGCATCATCCCCGGCAAAGCCAGCCTTGCACATTCCGGAGCCGTTGTCAACCACGAGCGCAGCGATATCATCATCCATCTTTGGAAAGAGAAAGAAAAAAAGATAAAATTATGAGAAATTCAGATTTCTTTCTGCCTTATAGAAGCACAGGCCAACTTTGGCCCTCTGGGTGTTTTGGACGAGGCTCTATTTCATTTCCCTCACAGGGGTGTAGTCGTTGGGAGTAAGGAATTCCAGACAGTCAGCTTCTTACCACTTCTCTGATGGACATACCGGCTGTTAGGGATTGTGGGAGTTGCTTTAGACCAGGGGTCCCCAAACTACGGCCCGCGAGTCACTTCCGGCCTGCCAAGGGCCCTTATCCGGCCCGCGGAGGAGGAGCACCCCCCCCCCACACAGTGCCCCTCCGTTGGCTGGCTCACGCTATCCGTCAGGCCCGATGGACAGCGTGAGCCAGTCAAGGGAGGCTGCTCCGCGTGGTCTACTTGCGTGTAAAGCACCTTGCGAGGTGCTTTACTCGCAAGTAGGCCACGCGGGCCTGCTGCCCCCTTGGCAGGCTCACGCTATCCGTCAGGCCCAGTGGACAGCGTGAGCCAGCCAAGGGAGGCTGCCCCGTGCTCCATGCAGTCATGCCGGCCACATGACCTTGGAGGTGCCTATGGACAACACCGGCTCTTCGACTTAGAAATGCAGATGAGCACCACACCCCAGAGTCAGACACGACTGGACTTCATGTCAGATGAAAACCTTTAACCAGGAAAATTGGGTGGGAGAAAGAACTCTTGTCTGTTGGAGTTAGGTATGAATGTTTCAATTAGCCACCTTGATTGCCATTTCATAGCTTGACAGTTTTTTTAGGGAGAATCCTTTGTTGAGAGGTGATTAGCTGGCCCTGATTGTTTCTTGTCTGGAGTTCCCCCGTGTTTGAGTGTTGTTCTTTACTTACAGTTATAGTTTTCTGTCATTTGTGGGTTTCAGAATGCTCTTTAATTGTACTGAACTATAAATCCCAGTAACTACAAATCCCAAATGACAAAATCAGGGTTTTTTTGAGTGGAGGACATAAATTGGACTGTTAGGTGTCTTGTGTCCAAATTTGGTGTCAATTCCCCCAGAGGTTTTTGAGTGCTGATGGTAGCAAGAACTAACATTACATTTTTATTTATATAGATGCAGATATATAGATGCCTTATAGAAGCACAGGCTCTATTTTATTTCCCTCACAGGGGCGTAGTCTTTGGGAGTAAGGAATTCCAGACAGTTAGCTTCTTATCACCTCTCTGATGGAAATACCAGCTGTTGGGGATTGTGGGAGCTGCTTTAGACTAAGCTGGAAAGAGATGGTGCTGTTAGTAGAAGGGATCACCCCACCCACTTCCGGCCCCGGCTTCCTGTTTTGTCGTTCTCGTGCGCACTTCTTCCCGCCGCCAGGAGAGGGAGCCAATGCCGCGCAGCATCCCTCCCGAATGGGGACAAAGGAAGTCCTCCTCTCCAGTCCCATGTTATTACCATAAAAGGCAATGGTTAGAAGAGCAAGGCAGGAAGGATCTCCAGGCAGCTTTCGTCCCACCCACTTTTTTTCTCTTGCAAGGGAAAGAGGAGGAGGGCGGATGAGGATGATGAGACATCTGCCTGGAAGCCACGCCCAGGGACATGAGAGAGAGAGAGAAAGAGGACCTCAATGGGGGCAAAAGCAGAATTAGGGCACCATCTCACTCTTTCCACGCCCTTTCTAGGGTTTTGCAAAAAAAAGGGAAGCGCCCTGCAACTTGCTCGTCTTGCAAACCAAGTTTGGCTGCAACCAAACCCGCTCGAACGCCAAAACGAACGAAACTAAGCTTTGCAAGAGTCAATTTCTGACCCTTTCCACCCACATTTTATATACAACATGACTTAATACATTGACAGATTAAGTAGGGTTTTAAGGGGGACGCAGATACATTTCCAGACCCTTTCCCCCCACCTTTTATTTATGGCAAACTGAGTATTGACGTGCAATGGAGGAAAATAGTTCTGGCTTTGCAATGAAAACACCTTTTGGTTAGGTTCAGGAATTTAGTTCATTTATTATCTATATCTATATATAATTTGTTATTGTAAATTATAATAGTTCTGGCTTTGCAATGAAAACACCTTTGGTTAGGTTTAGGTATTTAGTTCATTTAATATTATCTATATCTATCTATATATATATAAATTTATTATTATAAATAATCATAATATGCAATGGGGTAAAACTTTGCAAAAAAAGAGCTTTGGTTAGGTTTAGGAATTTAGTTCATTTATTATATATATATATATATATATATATATATATAATTTATTATTATAAATAATAATAATATGCAATGGGGGAAATAGTTCTGCTTTGCAATGAAAACACTTTTGGTTAGGTTTAGGAATTTAGTTCATTTATTATTATCTATATAGATATATAATTTATTATTATTATAAATTATAAATAAATAATAATGTGCAATGGGGAAATGGTTCTACTTTGCAATAAGAACACATTTGATTAGGTTTAGGAATTTAGTTCATTTATTATTATCTATATATAGAGAAATATAATTAATTATTATTATTATAAATTATAAATAAATAATAATGTGCAATGGGGGAAAATAGTTCTGCTTTGCAATGAAAACACCTTTGGTTAGGTTTAGGAATTTATTTCATTTATTATTATCTATATATAGAGAGATATATAATTAATAATAATATAATAATACTGATAAGCTTCTGAAACCTTTCCCCCACAATTTATTATTATTATTATTATTATTATTATTATTATTATTATTATTAAGAATATACAATACTAATAATATTATTATATTTCCCCACCTTTTACTTATGGCAAATTGAGTTTTGATGTGCAATGGAGGAAATAATCTATAGAGAAATATATTAATTTGGGAAAATTGGAGGAGATTGGAGGATATCGTTCTGATTTGCAATGAAAACACCTTTGGTTAGGTTCAGGAATTTAGTTCAAGTATTACAATAAATGTATATAATTTATACTAACAATAATAAATAATAATATAATATAGAATACTAATTAATAATAAGCTTCTGAACCCTTTCCCCCACCTTTTATTTGTGGAAAAATGAGGATAGACATGCAATGGAGTAAAATAATAATATGAGAGCCGTTCAGCAGTGGAACTCTCTGCCCCGGAGTGTGGTGGAGGCTCCTTCTTTGGAAGCTTTTAAGCAGAGGCTGGATGGCCATCTGTCAGGAGTGATTTGAATGCAATATTCCTGCTTCTTGGCAGAATAGGGTTGGACTGGATGGTCCATGAGGTCTCTTCCAACTCTGTGATTCTATGTTATAATATTTAATACTAATTAATAAGCTTCCAAAACCCTTTGCCCCACCTTTTATTTATGGCAAATTGAGGATAGACGTGCAATGGAGGAAATAATCTATACAGAAGTATATAATTTGGGGAAATTAAGAGGAAGGGGGTTGGAGTAAACAGTTCTGCTTTGCAATGAAAAATTCTTTGCTTAGGTTCAGGAATTTAGTTTTATTTATTTATTTAATGCATTTTAGTGGTTTCAAAATAGGCAACAATTCAATGCTGCATTAAACATAAAACATATTAATTAAATAGGCTGTTAAAAATTGCACATAGACCCCAAATCATAATCCAGAAGCTGTTTCAATTAGTTAAATTCCATTCACTTCACAGCTATATGTTGCCTTGTAACTACTCTCCCCAAACGGTTCAAATATATAGTATATAATAATAGTTTATAATATACTAATAGTATATAATAATTAGTGATTAGTAATACTATGAGTGAACCAAGGGTACAGCTGTGATGTATTTAAAAACACAAAGTTTACAAATTTGGCAATATATTAATATATAATAATATGAATATATAATATATAACATAATATAATCATATTAATATATAGTATTATATATAATACTAATATACACTATAACATATAATAAAATTATGATAGTTATATTATTATTATTATTATTATTATTAAAATTAAAATAAAATTAGTTAATTTCAGGAATGTGCTGTGCAATTAATTTGATACATTTATGGTATCAGGAGCAAACCAAGGGGTACAGTTGTGATGTTTTTAAATAATAATAATAATAGTAATATTTATTTATACCCTGCCACCATCTCCCCAGTAGTTTAAAAGCTTGGCATTATATTAATATGTAATACTAATATAATAATAATAATAATATATAGAATATGATAACACAATAATAATATAATATAATCATATATATATATATATATATATATATAATACATATAATACTAATATATAACACATAATAAAATTATAATAGTTATACTAATATTAATAAAATTATAATAGTAATAATAATAATATAAAAATACTTAATCTCAGGAACGCGCTGTGCAATTAATTCCCGTATTTCCAAAAATAATAGTATATTAATATGCAATACTAATATATAATAATACCAATATATAATAACACAATAATATAATCATAACCATATAAATATATATATAATACATATAATACTAATATATAACATAATAAAATTATAAGTTATAATAATATTAATAAAATTATAATAGTAATAATAATAATAATATAAAAATACTTAATCTCAGGAACGCGCTATGCAATTAATTCCCTGATTTCCAAAAATAATAGTATATTAATATGCAATACTAATATATAATAATACCAATATATAATAACACAATAATATAATCATAACCATATAAATATATATATAATACATATAATACTAATATATAACATAATAAAATTATAAGTTATAATAACATTAATAAAATAATAATAATAATAATAATATGTAATCTCAGGAACGCGCTATGCAATTAATTCCGATTTCCAAAAATAATAGTTTATAATATGCTCTATTTATGCCCCACCTGTCTCTCTGTATGCATGTATATATATAGAGAGAGAGAGAGAGAGCAATTAGCTGCAGTGCAATCAAGGAGGACAGTCTTTTCTTATTAATGCATCTAAAAATATAAGGCCAAGCAAAAATATGTTGTCCCAGCCAAGCAGATTTTGCATTTCCGAAACCATAATAATACATATTATATGATTTGAAGGCTGCATTGAGGATCTGCAAAGACAAAGAGCCCCCCCCCCAATATCTTGCCCTTCAGAGACCCCCTCCCCAAAAGGGAGCCTTGGAGGAAACAAAGGGGCTGCCTGGAAGCCCCGCCCACTTCACAGGCCCCCTCCCCTCCCATGTGCTCTGCATAGGATACAATGGGAAAGGGAGGCTTCCCCCACCGGAAGTGGCCCCCACCTTCCCTCTCTCCATCTGGTGTCACGCCCTATCAAGTCTGGGGGGCTGAGAGGAGGCAAGCAGCCCCTCCTTTTGTGCTCAGCAAGGAAATGCCTGCTTTTGGGGGGGATTTTGAGACAGAAATGGGGGAAGGAAGTGTCCCCAGTCCCCTTCTTTGCTAAAGCAATGCAAATGCAAGGAAACAGACCCCAAAGTTGGGGGGAAAATGTGCACTTTGGAACAGAAATGGGCAAGGAAGTGTCCCCAGTTCCATTCTTTGCTAAAGCAATGCAAATGCAAGGAAATAGACCCCAAAGTTGGAGGGAAAATGTGGTTTTTGGAAAGGAAATGGGCAAGGAAGTGTTCCTAGTTCCCTTATTTGCTAAAGTAATGCAAATGCAAGGAAATAGACCCCAAAATAGAGAGGAAAAGGTGCTTTTTGGAAAGGAAATGGGCAAGGAAGTGTCCCCAAGTTTCCTTGCTTTGCTCAAGGAAACAAACCCCAAAATAGATGGGAAAATGTGCTTTTTTGAAGTAAATTGGGTAAGGAAGTGTCCCCAGTTCCTTTATTTGCTAAACCAATGCAAATGCAAGGAAACAGACCCCAAAATAGAGAGGAAAAGGTGCTTTTTGGAAAGGAAATGGGGTAATGAAGTGTTCCTAGTCCCCTTCTTTGCTAAAGTAATGTAAATGCAAGGAAATAGACCCCAAAATAGAGAGGAAAATGTGCTTTTTGGAAAGGAAATGGGCAAGAAAGTGTCCCCAGTTCCCTTGCTTTGCCAAAACAATGCAAATGCAAGGAAATAAACCCCGAAGTTGGGGGGAAATTTGCTAAAGTAATGCAAATGCAAGGAAACAAATCCCAAAATAGAGAGGAAAGGGTGCTTTTTGGAAAGGAAATGGGCAAGGAAGTGTCCCCAACTCCTTTCCTTGCTAAAGTAATGCAAATGCAAGGAAATAAACCCCAAAATAGAGGAAAAGGTGCTTTTTGGAACAGAAATGGGCAAGTGTCCCCTTGCTTTGCTAAAACAATGCAAATGCAAGGAAATAGACCCCAAAAGAGAGAGGAAAATGTGCTTTTTGGAGAGGAAATGGGCAAGGAAGTGTCCCCAACTCCTTTCCTTGCTAAAGCAATGCAAATGCAAGGAAATAGACCCCCAAAAAGAGGAAAAGGTGCTTTTTGGAAGGGAAATGGGGTAAGGAAGTGTCCCCAGTTCCCTTCCTTGCTAAAGTAATGCAAATGCAAGGAAACAGACCCCAAAGTAGAGGGAAAAAGGGACTCCTTGCAAGGTTTTGTGGCTTTTTTGCAGCAGCAACAATCCTCTTAGGCCTTAAGAGCAGATTAGGAGCCTGGCCGGAAATCCATCCTCTCACAAACACACAAGAGACAGCATTGTGTGCATGCACAGGAAGCAAGGAAAATGCAATGCATGGTCAGGGTGCCCAACTGTCCTTCAAATTGGGTCTCACATTCTTCTGATGTGAGGAAGTAGGCCCAACTCAAGGAATTTCTCTCCTTTTCCCCATTTTGCAAGGCTTCCCAAACCTGGAAAAGGTTCTGCCAGTTTGCAAGGAAAGGGAGGCTTGGAAGTTGGCAAGGCGTGCATCTTTCTGGTCTCCAATTCTGCAAATTCTCCATCTATGTGCATGCAAGTACCAGTATTTATTTATCTCTATGTTCTCTCTGCATCCATGCCAAATCTAACTGAAACAAGCCTAGGATGGAACTCATTGGGGTCTTATTGCAAGACACACTGAACAGTCAATTCTCAAGCTGCCTCTAAGCTCAAAAATCCGGATTATAAAGCAGTGTGGACTCCTGCCATTAGGGCAGGACCGATAAGACACATTGAGTAGTCATTCAAACTGGATCTGCCTTATCAAACTCCGGATTATCTTTGATCCGGATTATATACCAGTGAGGACTCCTACCATTAGGACAAAACCCATAAGATACATTGAATACTCCTTGAAACTGTGACTACCTCAATAAAATCCGGATTATCTTTGAACCGGATTATACAGCAGTATGGACACCTACCATTAGGGCGTTGTTGCCCTAAGAGACACATTGAAGACTCCTTTCTCAGGCTGGGTCTACTTTAAGAAATTCGGATTATCTTTGAACCGGATTATACAGAAGTGTGGACTCCTACCATCAGGGCGTTATTGCCTTTTCATATTTAAGACACACTGACCACTCCTTTCTCAAGATGGGTCTACTTTAAGAAATCCGGATTATCTTTGAACCGGATTATACAGCAGTGTGGACTCCTTACAATTAGGGAAGTGTTGTCTTTTTATATTCCAAAAGGACAACGAACACGCATTACCCGGTTTTTTAAAATCCGAATTATATGGCAGTGTGGACTCCCAACAATCCGCTTCAAAGTGGATTTGAATGCATGCAGCCTTGGCAACGACTCTCTACCATACTAATACATAGGGGTTTTGATGAGATATGTTACAAGACAAAATCCGGATTATGTTGCAGTGTGGACTCCCAATAATCCGCTCCAAAGTGGATTTGAAAGCATGAAGCCTTGACAATGACTTTCTACCATACTAATACACAGGCAGGGCGTGGATAGATAGGGTTACAAGACAAAATCCGGGTTATGTGGCAGTGTGGGGTCCCAATAATCCGCTCCAAAGTGGTTTTGAAAGCATGCAGCCTTGGCAACGACTGTCTACGATACTAATACACAGGCAGGGCGTGGATAGATAGGGTTACAAGACAAGCTTTGTTAAAATGTTACACGACAAAATCTGGATTATATGGCAGTGTGGACTCCCAATAATCCGCTTCAAAGTGGATTTGAAATCATGAAGCCTTGGCAACGACTCTCTACCATACTAACACACAGACAGGGCTTTGATAAGATGTTACAAGACAAAATCCGGATTATGTGGTCGTGTGGACTCCCAATAATCCGCTTCAAAGTGGATTTTAAAGCATGCAGCCTTAGCAATGACTGTCTACTATACTAATACACAGGCAGGGCGTAGATAGATAGGATTACAAGACAAGCGTTGATAAGATGTTACAAGACAAAACCCGGATTATGTGGCAGTGTGGACTCCCAATAATCCGTTTCAAAGCGGATTTGAAACCATGCCGCCTTGGCAACGACTCTCTACTATACTAATACACAGGCAGGTCGTTGATATATAAGTTACAAGACATATCTATAGAGAAATGTGATAAATAGGTTATATGACAATCCGGATTATGTGGCAGTGTGGACTCCCAATAATCCGCTTCAAAGTGGATTTGAAAGCATTCAGACTTGGCAACGACTCTCTACTATACTAATACACAGGCAGGGCTTTGGTAAGACGTTACAAGACAAAATCCGGATTATGTTGCAGTGTGGACTCCCAATAATCCGCTTCAAAGTGGATTTGAAACCATGCAACCTTGGTAAGGACTCTCTACTATACTAATACACAGGCAGGGCGTGGATAGATAGGCAACATGAAAAATCCGGATTGTTACAAGACAAAACCGGATTATGTGGCAGTGTGGACTCCCAATAATCCGCTTCAAAGTGGATTTCAAAGCATGAAGCCTTGACAATGACTCTCTACCATACTAACACAGAGGCAGGGCGTGGATAGGTTACAAGACAAAATCCGGATTATATGGCAGTATGGACCCCCAATAATCCGCTTCAAAGTGGGATTTGAAACCATGCAACCTTGATAAGGACTCTCTACTATACTATTATACAGGCAGGGCGTGGATAGATAGGTTACAAGACATATATAGAGAGAGATATTTCCAATCCGCATTAAGAACCCGCATTAAACTCCCTGCCACATTGCAAACCTCTCTAAACCCAAGGGAAAAAACAGGCTTACTTACTTTTGGAGGAGTGGTGAGGGTCTGCCTTGGAGAATAAGAGTACTAAAGAGGAGGAGATGGAGAAGGGGGCGTCCAGACGAGGCCGGGTATCGCGGGATAGGCGAGTGCGAGCGGGCGTCCACGCGCGGCGGGGTTTTATACGGGCTCGGCGGCTGCGCTCGCGCCATATAAGGCCACTTTCGGAACGGCGCCCGCTGATTGGCTGCTCCCTCCTTCCCTCCCATTGCAGCACAAGCCTGGGCCGGCCCCCGCCTCCTCCTCCTCCCAGGCTGCAAAGGAAGAAAGGAAGGAAGGAAGAGCAGTGCAGCTTGCATGGCACACACACACACACACTCTTGAAGTTACCCACATTGCAAAGGGTCAGCGTTGCAAAGGGGGGAGGGAAGTGTCAGAGAAATTATTATTATTATTATTATTATTATTATTATCCTATTGCAATCTTAAAAGGGGCTCCAAAGCCTCCAAGGAGCTGCAAAGAGAGCCCAGATCTGGAAGGGCCTGCAAAAAGCTTGCAAAAGTGGGGGGAAGTTTGGGGGTTCCATTCCTTAGCCTCTATTATTATTATTATTATTATTATTATTATCCTATTGCAATCTTAGGAGTTCAAACCCTGAAAGGCTGTCACTGCAAAGAGAGCCCAGTTGCAAAAAGCTTGCAACTATTGTGTGGGGAAGTTTGGGGTTCCATTTCTTAGCCTCTGTTATTATTACTATTATTAGTGTTGAGGAGTTTTGGGTTCATGCCTTATTATTATTATTATTATTATTATTAGTGTGGGGAAGTTTGGGATCCATTCCTTACCTTTATAATAATAATTATTATTATTATTATTATTAGGGAGTTTGGGATTCCAAGCTTCTATTATTATTATTATTATTATTATTAGTGTTGGGAGTTTTGGATCCATTCATTATTATTATTATTATTATTATTAGTGTGGGGAGTTTTGGATCCATTCCTTAGCCTATATTATTATTGTTATTATTATTCAATTGCACTTTGGATCGTCCTTGCAAAAGTATTTCATTTTGGATCCATTCCTTAGCCTCTATTATTATTATTATTATTATTATTATTATTATTAGTGTGGTGGAGTTTTGGATCCATTCCTTAGCTTCACTATTATTATTATTATTATTATTATTATTATTATTAGTGTGAGGGAGTTTTGGATCCACACCTTAGCTTCATTATTATTAGTGTGGGGGAGTTTGGGATCCATTCTTTAGCCTCTGTTATTTATTATTATTATTATTATTATTATTATTAAAACCTGAAAGGCTGCCACTGCAAAGAGAGCCCAGATCTGGAAGGGCCTGCAAAAAGCTTGCAGCTATTGTGTGGGGAAGTTTGGGGTTCCATTCCTTAGTCTCTATTATTATTATTATTATTATTATTACTATTATTATTATTATTAAAACCTGAAAGGCGGCCACTGCAAAGAGAGCCTAGATCTGGAAGGGCCTGCAAAAAGCTTGCAACTATTGTGTGGGGAAGTTTGGGGGTTCCATTCCTTAGTCTCTATTATTATTATTATTATTATTATTATTAGTGTGGGGGAGTTTTGGATCCATTCCTTAGCCTCTATTATTATTATTATTATTATTATTATTATTACTAGTGTGGGAGAGTTTTGCATCCATACGTTATCCTATATTGTTATCGTTGTTGTTATTATAATTCAATTGCACTCTGGATCAGCCTTGCAAAAATATTCAAGAGTTGGGATTTCATTCATTAATTTATTATTATTATTATTATTAATGTGGGAGAGTTTTGGATCCATTCCTTAGCCTCTATTATTATTATTATTATTATTATTATTATTATTATTATTATTATAAACCTGAAAGGCTGCCATTGCAAAGAGAGCCCAGATCTGGAAGGGCCTGCAAAAAGCTTGCAACTATTGTGTGGGGGAGTTTGGGGTTCCATTTCTTAGCCTCTGTTATTATTACTATTATTAGTGTGGGGGAGTTTGGGATTCCAAGCTTCTATTATTATTATTATTATTATTACTATTATTATTATTAGTGTTGGGGAGTTTGGGATTCCCAGCTTCTATTATTATTATTATTATTAGTGTTGGGGAGTTTTGGATTCATTCCTTATTATTACTATTATTAGTGTGGGGGAGTTTGGGATTCCATTCCTTAGCCTCTATTATTATTATTATTATTATTATTATTATTAGTGTGGGGGAATTTTGGATCCATTCCTTAGCCTCTATTATTATTGTTATTATTATTTAATTGCACTCTGGATCATCCTTGTAAAAAGTATTTGAGAGTTGGGATTTCATTCATTAATTTTTTATTATTATTATTATTATTATTATTATTATTAGTGTGGGGGAGTTTGGGATTCCATTCCTTAGCCTGTTATTATTATTATTATTATTATTATTATTATTATTATTAGTGTGGGGGAGTTTTGGAGCCATTTCTTGGCTTCATTATTATTATTACTATTGTTAGTGTGGAGGAGTTTTGGATCCATTCCTTAGCCTATATTATTATTATTATTATTATTATTATTCAATTGCACTCTGGATCAGCCTTGCAAAAGTATTTGAGAGTTGGGATTTCATTCATTAATTTATTATTATTATTAGTGTGGGGAAGTTTGGGATTCCATTCCTTAGCCTCTATTATTATTATTATTATTATTATTAGTGTGGGGAAGTTTGGGATCCATTCCTTAGCCTCTATTATTATTATTATTATTATTATTATTATTAGTGTGGGGAAGTTTGGGATCCATTCCTTAGCCTCTATTATTATTATTATTATTATTATTATTATTATTCAATTGCACTCTGGATCAGCCTTGCAAAAGTATTTGAGAGTTGGGATTTCATTCATTAATTTATTATTATTATTAGTGTGGGGAAGTTTGGGATTCCATTCCTTAGCCTCTATTATTATTATTATTATTATTATTATTATTATTATTATTAGTGTGGGGAAGTTTGGGATCCATTCCTTAGCCTCTATTATTATTATTATTATTATTATTATTATTATTATTATTAGTGTGGGGAAGTTTGGGATTCCATTCCTTAGCCTATATTATTATTATTATTATTATTATTATTATTCAATTGCACTCTGGATCAGCCTTGCAAAAGTATTTGAGAGTTGGGATTTCATTCATTAATTTATTATTATTATTAGTGTGGGGAAGTTTGGGATTCCATTCCTTAGCCTCTATTATTATTATTATTATTATTATACGGGCTCGGCGGCTGCGCTCGCGCCATATAAGGCCACTTTCGGAACGGCGTGAATTTGACCCAGCTTTGCCCACCAGGTTTTTCCGTGCAGCACCAGCCGAGATCCGGAGGGCGGGGAGGCGGGGTCGCAGTGGTCTATAGAGATTCCATCCCTCTGACCAGGGGCCCCATCCCGCAGTCAACAAATTTTGAATGTGTCCACTTGAGGTTGGGTGACCGGGACAGAATAGGGATTCTGTTAGTGTACCGCCCACCTCGCTGCACTACAGTCTCCTTACCTGAGCTAGCGGGGGTGGTCTCAGGCCTGACATTGGAATCCCAGCGGCTCCTTGTGCTGGGGGACTTCAATGTCCATGCCGAGGCGGCCCTTTCAGGAGCGGCTCAGGACTTCATGTCTGCCATGGCAACCATGGGGCTGTCCCAGCAAGTATCTGGCCCCACTCATAGTGCAGGACATACATTGGACTTGGTTTTCTGCCAGGGATGGGAGGAAAGTGGTGGGGTTGAGAAGCTGACCATCTCTCCGTTGCCATGGACCGACCACTTCCTGGTCAGATTTAGGCTCACTGCGCCCCCTAACCTCTGCAGAGGTGGAGGACCCATTAAGTTGGTCCGCCCCAGGAGGCTTATGGATCCGGATGGATTCCTGATGGCTCTTGGGGAGTTTCCCGCCGCCTCGGTAGGTGATCCTGTCGAGGCCCTGGTCACTCTCTGGAATGGGGAGATGACTAGGGCAATTGACACGATCGCTCCGGAACGTCCCCTCTCAAGTAGCCGAGCTAAACCAGCTCCCTGGTTCACCGAGGAGCTGGCAGCGATGAAGCGAAGGAAGAGGGAACTAGAGAGTGTGTGGCGTTCGGATCCGAGCAAGCCAAATCGAACACGGTTTGTGTCCTTTTTAAGGGCATATGCCGCGGCAATAAAAGCCACAAAGAAGGCCTTCTTTGCGGCCACTATTGCGTCTGCAAAGAACCGTCCGGCTGAGCTGTTCCGAATTGTCAGAGGCCTTTTAAATCCCACCACTCAAGGTGGTAACCCTGACGATTCGACTTCTCGCTGTGAAGCTTTTGCTCAGTTCTTTGCAGACAAAGTCGCTTTGATCCGTTCTGGTCTGGATACCATGTTAATGGCAGTCTCTGAGGACGTAACACGAGCACCTGCTTGTCCAGTTTTGATGGATTCATTTCAATTGGTGAAACCCGAGGATGTGGACAAGATACTTGGAGGAATGAGGCCAACCACATGCATCCTGGACCCCTGCCCATCCTGGCTTCTAAAGGAGGCCAGAGGGGGATTGGCTGAGTGGGTTGAGGTGGTGGTTAATGCTTCCCTTCGGGAAGGCAAGATTCCAGCGAGCTTAAAACAAGCTATAATAAAACCGCTGTTGAAGAAACCATCACTGGACCCCACTAAATTCGACAACTATCGGCCAGTTTCCAATCTCCCCTTCTTGGGCAAAGTCTTGGAACGTGTGGTGGCCTCACAACTCCAGGTATTCTTGGTAGACACGGATTATCTAGACCCGGCACAGTCTGGCTTTAGGCCGGGACATGGTACCGAGACAGCCTTGGTCGCCTTAGTGGATGATCTGCGCCGGGAGCTTGACAGGGGGAGTGTGTCCCTGTTGGTGCTGCTGGACCTCTCAGCGGCCTTCGATACCATCGACCACGGTATCCTTCTGGGACGCCTCGCAGGGATGGGTCTTGGAGGTACTGTTTTGCAGTGGCTCCGGTCATTCCTGGAGGGTCGATCTCAGAAGGTGTTGTTGGGGGACACCTGTTCAACCCCACAACCGTTGTCTTGTGGGGTTCCTCAGGGCTCAATATTATCTCCCATGTTGTTTAACATCTACATGAAGCCGCTGGGGGAGATCATCCGGAGTTTCGGGGTACGGTGTCATCTGTACGCGGATGATGTCCAACTCTGTCACTCCTTTCCACCTGCTACTAAGGAGGCTGTCGAGGTCCTGAACCGGTGCTTGGCCGCTGTGACGGTCTGGATGAGGGTGAACAAATTGAAATTGAATCCAGACAAGACAGAGGTACTCCTGGTCAGTCGCAAGGCCGAACAGGGCATAGGGTTACAGCCTGTGTTGGATGGGGCCGCACTCCCCCTGAAGACGCAGGTTCGCAGCTTGGGTGTGATCCTGGACTCATCGCTGAGCCTGGAACCCCAGGTTTCGGCGGTGACCAGGGGAGCATTTGCACAGCTAAAGCTTGTGCGCCAGCTGCACCCGTACCTTGGGAAGTCTGACTTGGCCATGGTAGTCCACGCTCTGGTTACATCTCGTTTAGACTACTGCAACGCTCTCTACGTGGGGTTGTCTTTGAAGACAGCTCGGAAGCTCCAACTAGTCCAACGCTCGGCAGCCATGATTTTAACAGGAGCGGAGCGCAGGGAGCATACAACCCCCCTGTTGCGCCAACTCCACTGGCTACCGATCTGCTACCGGGCTGTATTCAAAGTGCTGGCGTTGGCCTTTAAAGCCCTAAACGGTTCCGGCCCAAGCTACCTATCTGACCGCATCTCTGCCTATGAACCCACCAGGACTTTGAGATCTTCCAGGGAGACCCTGCTCTCGATCCCGCCTGCTTCTCAAGCTCGGCTGGCGGGGACGAGAGAGAGGGCCTTCTCGGTGGTGGCTCCTCGGCTGCGGAACGCCCTTCCTGCGGACATTAGACTGGCACCATCTCTAATGGTATTCCGCAAAAAGGTGAAGACCTGGATGTTTGTGCAGGCGTTTGAGTAATTTAGTGCAATCTGGTAATGGAACATAGGAATGGAACAATGGACGACGAACCTGGACTACGCTTGGATGATGAGAAGATTGGGTACGGTGGTTTTTTGTCATAATTGTGCATTGTCATTGCTTATTGGTAATTTATGGATAATGTGTTAAGTCAATTGTTATATGTTGCATGGAACCACTGCTGTTTCTACTGTTTTTACTGTTTGTGAACCGCTGTGAGTCGCCTTCGGGCTTGAGATACAGCGGTATAGAAGCAAAGTAAATAAATAAATAAATAATAAATAAATTATTATTATTATTATTATTATTATTAGTGTGGGGAAGTTTGGGATCCCATTTCTTAGCCTCTATTATTATTATTGTTAGTGTGGAGGAGTTTTGGATCCATTCCTTAGCCTCTATTATTATTATTATTATTATTATTATTATTATTACTGTGGAGGAGTTTTGGATCCATTCCTTAGCCTCTATTATTATTATTGTTATTATTGTTAGTGTGGAGGAGTTTTGGATCCAATCCTTAACCTCTATTATTATTATTATTATTGTTAGTGTGGGGAAGTTTGGGATCCCATTTCTTAGCCTCTATTATTATTATTGTTAGTGTGGAGGAGTTTTGGATCCATTCCTTAGCCTCTATTATTATTATTATTATTATTATTATTATTATTACTGTGGAGGAGTTTTGGATCCATTCCTTAGCCTCTATTATTATTATTGTTATTATTGTTAGTGTGGAGGAGTTTTGGATCCAATCCTTAACCTCTATTATTATTATTATTATTGTTAGTGTGGGGAAGTTTGGGATCCCATTTCTTAGCCTCTATTATTATTATTGTTAGTGTGGAGGAGTTTTGGATCCATTCCTTAGCCTCTATTATTATTATTATTAATATTATTATTATTATTATTAGTGTGGGGAAGTTTGGGATTCCATTCCTTGGCCTTTATTATTATTATTATTATTATTATTATTATTATTCAATTGCACTCTGAATCAGCCTTGCAAAAGTATGGGAGAGTTGGGATTTAATTAATTAATTAATTAATTAATTATTATTATTATTATATTGCACTGCCCTCTTACAGAAGAGACCCCAAACCTGAAAGGGAGCATTGTTACTGTAAAGAATCAGGCTTGCACAAGTTTGGGGGAGGTTGAGATTTAATTCCTTAACATCTATTATTATTATTATTGTATTGCACTCTGAATCAGCGTTGCAAAAGTATGGGGGAATTTGAGATTTCATTCCTTAACATCTATTACGATTTTTATTATTATTTTACTAACGTAATAATAATAATAGAAATAATAGATTTTAAGGAATGAAATCCCTAATTATTATTATTATTATTATTATTATTATTATTATTATTGCACTCTGAATTAGCTTTGCACAAGTATGCGGGGGTTGGGATTTAAATCCTTAACGGCGATTATTATTATTTCTATTATTGTATCTATTATTGTTGTTGTTGAACTCTGAATTAGCTTTGCACAAGTATGGAGGAGTTGGGATTTCATTCCTTAATGTCTATCATCATCATCATCATCATATTTCACTTATTATTATTTCTATTATTATTATTATTTGATTGCACTCTGAATCAGCCTTGCAAAACTATGGGGAAGTTTGAGATTTCATTCCTTAACACCTATTATTATTATTATTATTATTATTATTATTGCACTCTGAATTAGCTTTGCACAAGTATGGGGGGGTTGGGATTTCATTCCTTAACATGTATCATCATCATCATCATCATCATCATCATCATCATCACATTGCACTTATTATTATTTCTATTATTATTATTATTATTATTATTATTTGAAACACAACAAGATGAGTCCACAGCAGACAACATCACTCTTCTGGTTGTTGTATTGGATTACACGTCGGACACTTCCCAATTGTCTAGGACTGTGTGATGTATTGGCGGATAATGTGTGCAGATCCCAGTAAGGTGGCCTTCTGCAGCTGGCAGATGGTAATCTTGACAGCGCTGATTGTGTTTAAGTGCAGGCCAAGGTCTTGAGGCACTGCACCCAGTGTGCCAGTCACCACTGGGACCACCTTGACTGGTTTGTGCCAGCATCTTTGCAATTCAGTCTTTAAATTCTTATATCGTGTCAGCTTTTCCAGTTGTTTCTCTGCAATCCTGTTGTCACCTGCAACATCAACGATCCATACTTGGTTTTTTAACACGATTGTGAGGTCAGGAGTATTATGCTCCAAAACTCTGTTTGTCTGAATTCAGAGGAGTTTGGTGTGTTCATTCTTTGTACTTTTTCCGGCTTGTGATCCCACCAGTTCTTGGTCGCAGGCAGATGGTGTTTGTGGCACAAGTTCCAATGAATCACCTGAGCAAGGGTGTTGTGCCTCTGCTTGTAGTCTGTCCACGATCTTCTTGCAGCAGCTCAGGATGAGATCTATTGTTTCATCTGCTTCCTTGCAGAGTCTACACTTGGGATCTGTCGTCGACTTTTCAATTCTGGCCTTGATGGGATTAGTTCTAATGGCTTGTTCTTGGGCTGCCAGAATCAGGCCCTCCTTTGTCTCCTCCAGGAACTCTCCATGGAGATCCTTCTTCTTTGGCCAGTTTTCTCTTCTGCTCTGGATTGTATTTTTACGGTATTCACTCTCTGTCTTTTGCACTTGACGCAGTTTACTACTGCTGACTTCTCATCCATGTTCAATGTCTACACAGTGACCAGCCACTGCCAGAAGGGACAGAGAACTTCATCTATGCTGATGATCGTGCCATCACCACCCAAGCAGGGAGCTTTGAGATGGTAGAACAGAAACTCTCCGAAGCTCTAGGTGCTCTAACTGCCTATTACAGGGAAAACCAGTTGATCCCCAACCCATCTAAAACGCAGACGTGTGCTTTTCACTTTAAGAACAGACAAGCATCCTGAGCTCTGAGGATGACCTGGGAAGGAATCCCACTGGAGCATTGCAGCGCACCCAGTTACCTGGGAGTCACTTTGGATCGTGCTCTGACCTACAAGAAGCACTGATTGAATATCAAGCAAAAAGTGGGTGCCAGAAATAACATAATATGAGAGTTGATTGGCACAACCTGGGGATCACAACCAGACACAATGAAGACATGTGCCCTTGCACTTTGCTGCTCTGCTGCTGAGTATGCATGCCCAGTGTGGAACACATCTTGCCATATTAAAACAGTGGATGTGGCTCTTAATGAGACATGCCGCATTATCACGGGGTGTCTGCACCCTACACCACTGGAGAAATTATATTGTTTAGCCAGTATTGTACCATCTGACATCCGCTGGGAAGTAGCAACAAGCAATGAAAGGACCAAGGCAGTGACATCTCCGGCCCATCCCCTGTTTCGATATTAGCCAGCATGCCAATGCCATAAATCAAGACATAGCACCCTAAGATCCACAGAGATACTTGCAGGAACTCCTCAGCAAGCAAGAGTCCAAAAGTGGCAGGCTAAAACCCGGGACCTCAATCAGTGGCTGAGACCGGATGAGAAACTTCCTCCTGGGTACACAAGCCTGGGCGATTTGGAAGGTGCTGAACAGTCTGCTCTCTGGCACCACAAGATGCAGAGCCCACCTTTAGAATTGGGGTCACAAAGTGGAGTCCACGACATGCGAGTGCAGAGAAGAGCAAACCACAGACTACCTACTACAATGCAGCTTGAGCCCTGCCACATGCACAATGGGGGACCTTCTCACAACAACAGCAGAGACATTCCAAGTGGCCAGCTACTGATCAAAGCACATTTAGCATAATGCCAATTTTTAAACTTTGTGTCTTTCTATAAATAATAACTGTATTCTCAATCATTTATTATTTACGACATTTCTATGCCGCCCTGCTCACCCCAAAGGGGACTCAGAGCAACTTACAAGATATATATACATACAATATATTATATTATTAGCATAGTACAATATCAGTATTATGTATTACTATATTGTACTATTACCATTATATTGTAATATTATTAGTAATATTACATGTAATATAAAATATATAATTATAATATCATATTATTAGTATTATATTGCATTACGTTATAATAATATAAATCTATGTATATAATAGGAGCCCCCGGTGGCGCAGTGGGTAAAAGCACTGAGCTGCTGAGCTTGTTGATCGAAAGGTCGCAGGTTCGATTCCGGGGAGCGGCGTGAGCTTCCGCTGTCAGCCCTAGCTTCTGCCAACCTAGCAGTTCGAAAACATGCAAATGTGAGTAGATCAATAGGTACCGCTCCGGCGGGAAGGTAACGGCGCTCCATGCAGTCATGCCGGCCACATGACCTTGGAAGTGTCTACGGACAACGCTGGCTCTTCGGCTTAGAAATGGAGATGAGCACCACACCCCAGAGTCAGACATGACTGGACTTAACGTCAGGGGACTACCTTTACCTTTTATGTATATAATATATTATATTACAGTACGTTATTAGCATTTACTTTCACTTAGGCGATCCCTCGCTTTCCGAGGATGATTGTCTTCCAATATTCTTGTGGGTCCGTATGTGGCTGTGGAGCCCTATTCTTGTTCTGCATCTTCTTCCGCAGTGAGGGCATTGCTTTCCAGGTGGAAGGCGGTCTCGGTCGGGGTTGGCTTGACGCGCCTTCCTCTTGGCACGCTTCTCCCTTTCACCCTCCATTTGTGCCTCTTCAAATTCTGCAGCACTGCTGGTCACAGCAGACCTCCAACAGGAGCACTAAGGGCCAAGGCTTCCCAGTTCTCAGTGTCTATGCCAGAGTTTTTAAGGTTGGCTTTGAGCACATCTTTAAATCTCTTTTCCTGTCCACAAACATTCTGCTTTCCGTTCTTGAGTTCGGAGTAGAGCAACTGCTTTGGGAGACGGTGGTCAGGCATCCGGAGAACATGGCCGGTCCAGCGGAGTTGGTAGCGGAGGACCATCGCTTCAATGCTGGTGGTCTTTGCTTCTTCCAGCACGCTGAAGTTTGTCCGCTTGTCTTCCCAAGAGATTTGCAGGATTTTCCGGAAGCAGCACTGATGGAATCGTTCCAGGAGTTGCATGTGACGTCTGTAGACAGTCCACGTCTCACAGGCATAGAGCAGGGTTGGGAGGACAATAGCTCTATAAACAAGCACCTTAGTATCCCTACGGATGTCCCGGTCCTCAAACACTCTCTGCTTCATTTGGAAAAATGCTGCACTTGCAGAGCTCAGGCGGTGTTGTATTTCGGCGTCGATGTTGACTTTGGTGGAGAGGTGGCTGCCAAGGGAGCGGCAATGATCAACATTTTCTAATGTTACACCATTAAGCTGTATCACTGGCATTGGAGAGGGGATGGCTGGTGTCTGCTGGAAAAGCACCTTGGTTTTTTCAATGTTCAATGACATGCTGAGCTTCTCGTATGCTTCTGCAAAGGTGTTGAGAGTGGCTTGTAGATCTTCTTCTGAATGTGCACAGACGACGTTGTCATCAGCATACTGGAGTTCTATAACAGATGTTGTTGTAACCTTGGTTTTGGCTTTCAGTCTGCTGAGGTTAAACAGCTTGCCGTCTGTCCGATAGATGATTTCCACTCCGGTGGGAACCTTCCCATCAACAAGGTGAAGTATCATAGCAATGAAGATGGAGAATAGAGTTGGGGCAATAACACATCCCTGTTTGACACCCGATTCCACCTTAAATGGGTCACTTTGGGAGCCACTGCTGTCCAAAACTGTTGCCATCATGTCATCATGTTGATCAGTTGTGCACTGACCTCCACACATTAAAAAAACTCACGCACAGGCGTCTTCCAAAGAAAATAAAAACCAACCAACCAATACCAGTATTATATATTACTATATTGTACTATACCATAATATTGCAATATTATTAGTAATATTACATGTCATATAAAATATTTAATTATAATATATTATTATTATATTGTATTACATTATAGTATTATAAATATTATATGTATATAATATTTTATAATAATATGGTAATGGTAAAGGTTTTCCCCTGACATTAAGACCAGTTGTGTCTGACTTTGGGGGTTGGTGCTCATCTCCATTTCTAAGCCGAAGAGCCAGCGTTGTCCATAGACAACAAGGTCATGTGGCCAGCATAACTGCATGGTGCACCATTACTTTCCCGCCGGAGCGGTACCTATTGATTTACTCACATTTGCATGTCTTTGAACTGCTAGATTGGCAGAAGCTGCGGCTGACAGCAAAGGCTCACACCGCTCCCCGGATTTGAACCTGCGACCTTTCAGTCTCAACCTTCCTAATGCCGCGACCCCTTAATACAGTTCCTCATGTTGTGGTGACCCCCAACCATAACATTATTTTCGTTGCTACTGTAATTTTGCTACTGTTGTGAATCGTTATGTAAATATCTGATATGCAAGATGTATTTTCATTCACTGGACCCAATTTGGCACAAATACCCGATACGCCCAAATGTGAACACTGGTGGGGTTGGGATTGATTTTGTCATTTGGGAGTTGCAGTTGCTGGGATTTATAGTTCACCTACAATCAAAGAGTATTCTGAACTCCAACAAGGATGGAACTGAACCAGATTTGGCACACAGAACTCCCATGACCAACAGAAAATACTGGAAGGATTTTTTGGGCATTGACCTTGAGTTTTGGAGTTGTAGTTCACCTACATCCAGAGAGCACTGTGGACCCAAACTTGGCATGTGGATCAGGACCACTGTGGATCAGGACCAAACTTGGCATGAATACTCAATATGCCCACATGGGAACACTGGTAGAGTTTGGGGAAAATAGACCTTGACATTTGGGAGTTGTGGTTGCTGGGATTTATAGTTCACCTACAATCAAAGAACACTCTGACCCCACCAACAATGGAATTGGGCCAAACTTCCCACAGAGAACTACCATGACCAACAGAAAATACTGGAAGGGTTTTGTGGGTGTTGACCTTGAATTTTGGAGTTGTAGTTCACCTACATCCAGAGAACACTGTGGACTCAAACAATGATGAATCTGGACCAAACTTGGCACGAATACCTGATATGCCCACATGGGAACACTGGTGAAGTTTGGGGAAAATAGACCTTGACATTTGGGAGTTGTAGTTGATGGGATTTATAGTTCACCTACAATCAAACAGCATTCTGAACCCCACCAATGATAGAATTGGGCCAAATTTCCCACAGAGAACTCCCATGACCAACAGAAAATACGGGAAGGGTTTTGTGGGTATTGGCCTTGAGTTTTGGAGTTGTAGTTCACCTACATCCAGAGAGCACTGTGGACCCAAACAATGGTGGATCAGGACCAAACTTGGCATGAATACTCAATATGCCCACATGGGAACACTGGTAGAGTTTGGGGAAAATAGACCTTGACATTTGGGAGTTGTAGTTGCTGGGATTTATAGTTCACCTACAATCAAAGAACACTCTGAACCCCACCAACGATGAAATTGGGCCAAACTTCCCACAGAGAGAACTCCCATGACCAACAGAAAAAAACTGTTGAAGGTTTTCATGGCCAGAATCACTGGGTTGTTGTAGGTTTTTTCGGGCTATAGGGCCATGTTCTAGAGGCATTCTCTCCTGACATTTCGCCTGCATCTATGGCAAGCATCCTCAGAGGTAGTGAGGTCTGTTGGAAATAGGAAAAAGGGTTTATATATCTGTGGAATGACCAGGGTGGGACAAAGAACTCTTGTCTGTTGGAGCTAGGTGTGAATGTTTCAACTGGCCACCTTGATTAGCATTTTATGGCCTGGCACTTGTTTGGTGTGGCTTGTGAGTGCCTGGGGCAATTTTTTGGCACAAATACCCGATACGCCCCAATTTGAATACTGGTGGGATTGGGTGAAGGTATTGATTTTGTCCTGTGGGAGTTGTTGTAGTTGCTGGGATTTATAGTTCACCTACAATCAAAGAGCATTCTGAACTCCACAAGCAATGGAATTGAACCAAACTTGGCACACAGAACTGCCATGACCAATAGAAAATACTGGAAGGTTTTGGTGGGCATTGACCTTGAGTTTGGGAGTTGTAGTTCACCTACATCCAGAGAGCACTTTGGACTCAAACAATGATGGATCTGGACCAAACTTGGCACTAATTCTCAATATGCCCAAATGTGAACACTGATGGAGTTGGGGGGAAATAAACCTTGACCTTGGCGGTCTCGGTCGGGGTTGGCTTGACGCGCCTTCCTCTTGGCACACTTCTCCCTTTCACCCTCCATTCGTGCCTCTTCAAGTTCTACAGCACTGCTGGTCACAGCTGACCTCCAGCTAGAGCACTCAAGGGCCAGGGCTTCCCAGTTCTCAGTGTCTATGCCAGAGTTATTAAGGTGGAAGACAGTCTCAGTCAGGGTTGGCTTGATGCTCCTTCCTCTTGGCACGCTTCTCCTTTTCACCCTCTATTCGTGCCTCTTCAAATTCTGCAGCACTGCTGCCCACAGCTGACCTCCAGCAGGAGCGCTCAAGGGCCAGGGCTTCCCAGTTCTCAGTGTCTTATAGTTCACCTACAATCAAACAGCTTTCTGAACCCCACCAATGATAGAATTGGGCCAAACTTCCCACAGAGAACTCCCATGACCAAAAGAAAACACTGGAAGGGTCTGGTGGGCATTGACATTGAGTTTTGGAGTTGTAGTTCACCTACATCCAGAGAGCACTGTGGACCCAAACAATGATGGATCTGTACAAAACATGGCACAAATACCTGATATGCTCACATGGGAACTCTGGTAGAGTTTGAGGAAAATAGACCTTGAGTTTCGGGAGTTGTAGTTCCTGGGATTTATAGTTCACCTACAATGAAACAGCATTCTGAACCCCACCAATGATAGAATTGGGCCAAATTTCCCACAGAGAACTCCCATGACCAACTGAAAATACTGGTAGGGTTTGGTGGGCAGTGTCCTTTCGTTTTGGAGTTGTAGTTCACCTACATTCAGAGATCATTGTGGACTCAATGATAGATCTGGACCAAACTTGGCACTGATACACAATATGTCCAAATGCGAACACTGGTGGCGTTTGGGGGTTGTATTTGCTGGGATTTATAGTTCAATCAAAGAGCATTCTGAACTCCACCAATGATGGAATTGAACCAGTCTTGGTACACAGAACTCCCATGAACAACAGAAAATACTGGGTTTAGTGGGCATTGACCTTGAGTTTTGGAGTTGTAGTTCACCTGCCTTCACCACGCCGGCGTTCCCTGGCCTTGCCCACCCAGCGCCACTCTGTCAATTGCGGACACGCTCTGTTCCGGACACTCTGCTCTGCAGAGGACCCACCTGGGAGGCTTCTCCCTCCCACACAGGCAGAGCGGCCGGAGCAGAGGGTGTCCACAATTGGCGGAGCGGCGCCGGGTGGCCGTGGTCAGGCCAGGCCGCGCGGGCCGGCGAAATGCTCTCGGTGGGCCGCATACGGCCCGCGGGCTGTAGTTTGGGGACCCCTGTATTAAATGTTTCATTGCAGTCCTAGGTTTCAGGGACTCTGCAGATAGGTGGCTTTCTTTGGTTGCAGTCATAGGGCAAGTCACCTGTCCATCATCGTTGGGTTTTGGTCCCCCCCTTTGCTGGCTTTGTTATTCTTTTGTTGGCTGATGGCATTGCTGACTTCTTCCAGACTAGGCAGTGCTGCAAGCTCATCCCTGGTTTGTTGTTGCGGGATTTGTGAGAGGACCTCTTCGGCCACATTGGAGTTGCGGTTCAGGAGGCTTTGGTAGTGTTCTTTCCAACGTAGTGCAATTGAGTTTTGGTCCTTCAGGAGTTTGGTTCCGTCTGATGAGCGTAGAGGCTGTATGCCATGGTTTCTTGGTCCATAGATGACCTTTGTGGCTTTGAAGAATCCCTGAGCATCATGGGTATCTGCCAGTTGTTGGATTTCTTCGGCCTTCTTTGTCCACCAGATGTTCTTGAGTTCTCTTGTCCTTCTTTGGACCTCAGCTTTTGCACTGGCGTAGATCTTTTTCTTGGCAGCACAGTTGATGTCTCTCTGCCATGTTTGGAAGGCTTTCCTTTTCTTGTCAATTAGCTGTTGGATCTCGATGTCATTTTCGTCAAACCAATCTTGATGTTTCTTGGCTTGGTATCCAATAGTTTCTTCGCAGGCTGTGATGATGGAGGTCTTCAGTTTGTTCCAATGTTCCTCAACATTTTCGGGGTGTTCTGTGGGTAGATGGTTCTTGAGTGCTGTTTGGAGATGAGTTCGTCTGGAGGGCTCCTGAAGGGCTTGGGTGTTCATTTTGCGCCTTGTCTTTCTTCCTTGGAGCCTGTGCTTGGGGGCAATCTTGAGAGCCATCGTTGATTGGATTAGCCTGTGGTCAGTCCAGCAGTCGTCAGCACCTGTGTAAGTAAGCCCCCCCCCCCTTGCTCAGGGCAATTGGGAAGGGAAGGGAGCCATTTTTAGTTAGTCTCAGCAAGGAAAGCTAATATACAGGATGTGTGCAAGCTTCCCCTGTACAAAGGCTTCAACCCTTAAGACTTTCTGGGGGAGAACAGTCTTAAGAGCACCCAAAGATTCTAAAGATTTCCAGGGAAACAGCCCTAAAGCTTTGAAGAATTTCGGAGGGTAACAGTTTGGAAGACCAAAGATCTTCAGCTGGAGAATATCTAAGCCTTTACTGGTAGGTCCACTCGGTGCTCGAGAAGCAGTTCAACCTGGTAGCGGAGCCCACATCAGTAAGGATTAGATTACAGTCAGCCTGGGAGAAGTTAAAAAGGGGATCTTCCTTTAAAGCAGTGTTTCTCAACCTGGGGGTCGGGACTCCTGGGGGGGTCGCGAGGAGGTATCAGAGGGGTCGCCACAGACCATCAGAAAATACAGTATTTTCTGTTGGTTGTGGGGGTTATGAGTGGGAAGTTTGCCCAAATTCTATCTTTGGTGAGGTTCAGAACACTCTTTGATTGTAGGTGAACTATAAATCTCACTAAATACAACTCCCAAATGTCAAAGTCTCCCCCCCCCCCCCCCAAATTCCATCTGTGTTCAAATTTGGGCACATGGAATATTCATGCTAAGTTTGGTCCAGATCCACCATTGCGTGAGTCCACAGTGCTCTCTGGTTATAGGTGAACTACAATTCCCAAACTCAAGGTCAATACTCACCAAACCCTTCCAGTATTTTCGGGTTGTCATGGGAGTTCTGTGTGCTAAATTTGGTTCAGTTCCATCGTTGATGGAGTTCAGAATGCTCTTTGATTACAGGTGAACTATAAATCCCAGAAACTACAACTCCCAAATTACAAAATCAATCCTTCCCCAACCTCACTAGCATTTACATGTGGGTACATTGGGTATTTGTGCCCAGTTTGGTCCAGTGTATGAAAATACATCTTGCATATATAATATTTACATTATGATTTATAACAGTAGTAAAAGGACTGTTATGAAGTAGCAACAAAAACAACGTTATGGTTAGGGGTCCCCACAACATGAGGGACTATATTAAGGGGTCACGGCATTAGGAAGGTTGAGAACCACTGCTTTAAAGTAAAGAAGAAGTTATTGAAGACAGCTGCCTGTCCTTCGTGGGCAAGTTTAGGAAGCCACCAGTTGCATAAAAGCCTGGAAGCATTTGGTTAACTTTATTGAAGACAGGAGAAGTTTCTGTTTGATTGTTCATTAATAAAGGACTTTGTTATACTTCACAAGCCATCTGAAGATCATTTGTGGTGGAAAATCCTTGAGAACTTCTTTTTGGGCTTCCCGCTGGGCAAAGGTTGCACGTCCTGTTCTAAAGGAAATTCTTTACAGGCCCAGCACACAACAGAACAGGGCGCATTAGACTTGAGTCAATACAGGTAAACCATTTGTTGCCGTGCCAAAGCTTATCTGCTTTTCCATGTACCTTAATAGTTCTTCCAAGTCTTGGAAGGGAAATGCTTGCCAAAATAGAAGCCTGAAAAGTCAACAAAAAGGAGAGCTAGGGCTTGATTCCCCCTTCAGTTGCGTTGCCGTTGCTTTGAGCCAATCTCTAACCTGTTTTGTTTGAGACTGGACTCCTGCTGTGCTTCTGGCTCAAGGATGGATGTGGCCGGCCAACTGGTGGGAACACAAGGAGCGCGCTCTCTCTCTCTCTGCCGGGACCGTGTCCTCCTTTGACCTGGCGATGCACCATGACATGGAGTTTTGGCAACCTCCCATGTGTTGGCAATGGTTTTTCCACCTCGTGTTGGACTTCAACCTGTGATTGTGTTTAAGAATCAGGGTCCTTTGGATGTTGGGAATGATGACAATGAGGTTCATGTAGGTAATGGCGTTTCCAACGATAAAGTGACCATTGATGCCGAGAATAGCTAGGAGATCCCTGTTTAAAGTGTATTTTCTGAGAATGTTCCTGAAGGGTTTGGAGATGATGGTGCGTTCCCTGCATTGCTACCAGAGAATTCCCATGGTTTGGAGCCTGGGAATAACTCGACACCTGGGCCAGCTGCAGAAATTAATGAGCCGGTAGATAGATGGGATGTTATTAGGCAAAGGTGCTCTTACTGCCTATTACAGGGAAAACCAGCTGATCCCTAAGCCATCTAAAACACAGACATGCACCTTTCACCTTAGGAACAGACAAGCATCCCGAGCTCTGAGGATTATTACCTGGGAAGGAATCCCACTGGAGCATTGCAGTGCACCCAAATCCCTGGGAAGAGTCACTCTGGACCATGCTCTGACCTACAAGAAGCACTGCCTGAACATCAAACAAAAAGTGGGCGCTAGAAACAACATCATACGAAAGCTGACTGGCACAACCTGGGGATCACAACCAGACACAGTGAAGACATCTGCCCTTGCGCTATGCTACTCTGCTGCTGAGTACGCATACCCAGTGTGGAACACATCTCACCACGCTAAAACAGTGGATGTGGCTCTTAATGAGACATGCCGCATTATCACGGGGTGTCTGCGCCCCACACCACTGGAGAAATTACACTGCTTAGCCGGTATTGCACCACCTGACATCCGCCGGGAAGGAGCAGCCAATAGTGAAAGGACCAAGGCAGAGACATCTCCAACTCATCCCCTGTTTGGGTATCAGCCAGCATGTCAACGACTTAAATCAAGACATAGTTTTCTTAGATCTACAGAGACAGTCGCTGGAACACCCCAGCAAGCGAGAGTCCAAAAGTGGCAGGCCCAAACCCAGCACCTCAATTCATGGGTAATACCAGATAAGAGACTCCCTCCTGGGCACTCAGAAGACTGGGCGACGTGGAAGGCGCTGAACAGACTGCGCTCTGGCACCACGAGATGCAGAGCCATCCTTCAGAAATGGGGCTACAGGGTGGAATCCTCGGCATGAGAGTGCGGAGAAGAACCAGTGACTACCTACTGCAATGCACCCTGAGTCCTGCCACATGCACCATGGAGGACCTTCTTGCGGCAACACCAAAGGCACTCCAAGTGGTCAGATACTGGTCAAAGGACATTTAACCAATTACCAAATTTGCAAAATCTGTGTGTTTTTTCTTTTTCTTTCAAGTCAAGACGTCTTGCAAAATCTGTGTGTTTGTTTTGCTCTGTTAGAATTGTAATACAATGGTTGCTGATGACACGATAAATAAATAAGTCAAAGTAGGAAAGCTAATCAGTCGCTTAGGTGTTCTGCCAGGCTCAAAGAAAGAATGATAAGGGATTCAGGGCTAAAACGAAACCCATTTCTGGCCACTTGGGACATAACGTCATTATTTATTATTTATTTATTTTGGTAGCTTCTACCCCGCCCTTCTCACCCCGGGGGGGGGGGGGGGGACTCAGGGCGGCTTACAAAAGCGAGGCACAATTCGATGCCCGCATCACATAACAGCAAAAGACAATAACATCAATTAACAAGACAGCAATTCTATCAATAACAACAATTACCATAAAAATAATAATTATTATAGGCAAAAACAACCATAAAACCAATAAAAACCCATACAAACCTCCTTGACGGTCAGCGTTTCGCAATCTCATAGTTTAGATTCCAATTCCACAATTGTCAGTCCTTTCAGTCCTATCCATCTGGTTTCCATATCTAATTGTCAGGTTGCCCAAAGGCCTGGTCCCACAACCACATTTTTACCTTCCTCGTGAAGGAGAGGAGGGATGTTGATGCCCTGATTTCCCCCGGGAGTGAGTTCCACAGGTGAGGGCCCACCACCGAGAAGGCCCTGCTCCTCGTCCCCACCAGCCTCGCTTGTGATTGCGGTGGGGTCGAGAGCAGGGCCTCCCCGGATGATCTCAAATTCCGGGGTGGGACGTAGTGGGAGATACGTTCGGACAGATACACTGGACCGGAACCATAAAGGATTTTGTAGGTCAAAACCAGCACCTTGAATTGTGCTCGGAATTAGAAGATAAAAGTCCGAAGTACAGGATCTGTAGTCAGATGAAGCATCATTTGGAATCAACTCAAGACATCTTGATGTTTCTTGGAAGCCTTGCTTTGGATAGATCCATGTGTTAAGTACCTTTGAATCATGTTTTCCAATTCTTGGATTTTACTCTATAAGTTTTTGCCTTTGTTTTTCATGAACTTTGATGAACTGATTTCTTGGGATATTTGCTCCCGGCTTATCTTTCTACCTAATTGGATTTACCTATTCTTTTAAAGTGTTGTTTGTTTTTATTTTTTTACTACTGCTACTTTTTAAATATCGTTAATAAATGGATTGCATTTTTACCCAGCTGTGTGGTGTTTAAAGTCAGAGGGCTCTCCTGGTCTGGAGTCCAACACCTTGTGCCTTAGGATCAGAGCAGGCACTTATGCATTGTCAATGTCAATCCTCTCCTCTGCACAGATTTGCAAGAAATTTATTTATTTATTTATTTACCTTACTTATATACCGCTGTTCTCAGCCCGAAGGCGACTCACAGCGGTTCACAACAAATAAGAACAGCAAAAATTAAATGCTACAGTATAAAAAACAGTTAATAACCTAACACATTACATAATTAATAACAATTACTACAATAACCATTCATTATCGTCTCATCGTCAAAAACATGTTCCAGATTCGTCATCCATTGTTCCATTCCAGTGTTCATTTACCAATCATTGCACTAATTATTCGAACGCCTGCACAAACAGCCAGGTCTTCACTTTTTTGCAGAATACCATTAGAGATGGTGCTAGTCTAATGTCCGTAGGAAGGGCGTTCCACAGCCGAGGAGCCACCACCGAGAAGGCCCTATCTCATCCCCGCCAGCCGAGCTTGAGAAGCAGGCGGGATCGAGAGCAGGGTCTCCCCGGAAGATCTCAAAGTCCTGGTGGGTTCATAGGTAGAGATGCGGTCAGATAGGTAGCTTGGGCCGGAACCGTTTAGGGCTTTAAAGGCCAACGCCAGCACTTTGAATTGAGCCCGGTAGCAGATTGGTAGCCAGTGGAGTTGGCGCAACAGAGGGGTTGTATGCTCCCTGCACTCTGCTCCTGTTAAAATCATGGCTGCCGAGTGTTGGACTAGTTCAAGCTTCCAAGCCATCTTCAAAGGCAACCCCACGTAGAGAGCGTTGCAGTAATCAATCCGGGATGTAACCAGAGCGTGGACTACCGTGGCCAAGTCAGACTTCCCAAGGTACAGGCGCAGCTGGCGCACAAGCTTTAGCTGTGCAAATGCTCCCCTGGTCACCGCCGAAACCTGAGGTTCCAGGCTCAGCGATGAGTCCAGGATCACACCCAAGCTGCGAACCTGCGTCTTCAGGGGGAGTGCGGCCCCATCCAACACAGGCTGTAACCCTATACCCTGTTCGGCCTTGCGACTAACCAGGAGTACCTCTGTCTTGTCTGGATTCAGTTTCAATTTGTTCACCCTCATCCAGTCCGTCACAGCGGCCAAGCACCGGTTCAGGACCTGGACAGCCTCCTTAGTAGCAGGTGGGAAGGAGTGACAGAGTTGGACATCATCCGCGTACAGATGACACCGTACCCCGAAACTCCGGATGATCTCTCTCAGTGGCTTCATGTAGATGTTAAACAACATGGGAGACAATATTGAACCCTGAGGAACCCCACAAGACAAAGGTTGTGGGGTTGAACAGGTGTCTCCCAGTAACACCTTCTGAGATCGACCCTCTAGGAAATACGCATTAGGAAGAACTTCCTGACTGTGAGAGCTGTTCAGCAGTGGAACTCTCTGCCCCAGAGTGTGGTGGAGGCTCCTTCTTTGAGGCTTTTAAACAGAGGATGGACAGCCACCTGTCGGGGCTGCTTTGAATGCGATTTTCTTGCTTCTTGCCAGAATGGGGTTGGACTGGATGGCCCATGAAGTCTCTTCCAACTCTTTGATTCTATGACTCCCATTGAGCCAGGCTCAATGGGAGTCCCCCAATATTATTCCCAGCAAGCAATTGCTAAATCAAAGTGGTGCAATCGGTGATGTCCTTTGGAGGCTCAGTCCATTCTACTTCCCTTGCCAACTCAAGGAAGGGGTGATGCTGCTTCCTCTTCTCATCCCCTGACATGACCCCCTCCGCGTTATGAAATACGTCCTTCTGCTTCTGTATGGCATCTTGCTGAAATCAGCAAGTGGGACCTAAAGGGGAGGAAGCTGCAAAAGGACCGATCAGAACTCGCAGGAACAAAGATGAGGTTGGTGGAAAACACAATCTTACCCAACCACGATACTAAAAGAATGTTAGGAATGTGGGACAATGGGAGATGACAACCATCTCTGATGGCCATGTTTGCTGGGAGAGTTAGGGAGTTGGCAGCAAAAAAAGCCAATGGGATTTTGGCCTGCATCAATAGGAGCCTAGTGTCTATGTCCAGGGAAGTCATGCTCCCCATGCTCTATTCTGCTTTGGTTAGACCACACCTGGAATATTGTGTCCAATTCTGGGCACCACAATTCAAGAGAGAGATTGACAAGCTGGAATGTGTCCAGAGGAGGGTGACTAAAATGATCAAGGGTCTGGAGAACAAGCCCTATGAGGAGCGGCTTAAGGAGCTGGGCATGTTTAGCCTGAAGAAGAGAAGGCTGAGAGGACACATGATGAGGGCCATGTATAAATATGTGAGAGGAAGCCACAGGGAGGAGGAGGGAGCAAGCTTGTTTTCTGCTTCCTTGGAGACTAGGACGCAATGGAACAATGGCTTCAAACTACAGGAAAGGAGATTCCATCTGAACATGAGGAAGAACTTCCTGACTGTGAGAGCCGTTCAGCAGTGGAACTCTCTGCCCCGGAGTGTGGTGGAGGCTCCTTCTTTGGAAGCTTTTAAACAGAGGCTGGATGGCCATCTGTCAGGGGTGATTTGAAAGCAATATTCCTGCTTCTTGGCAGAATGGGGTTGGACTGGATGGCCCAGGAGGTCTCTTCCAACTCTTTGATTCTATGATTCTATGAGTTGGAGAATAAAATAAAGGGTAGCTCAGTGTTTCTCAACCTGGGGATCGGGACCCCTGGGGGGGGGGTCGCAAAGTTGTGTCAGAGGGGTCACCAAAGATCATCAGAAAACAGTATTTTCTGTTGGTCGTGGGGGTTCTGTGTGGGAACTTTGACCCAATTCTATCATTGGTGGGGTTCAGAACGCTCCTTGATTGTAGGTGAACTATAAATCCCAGTATCTACAACTCCCAAATGTCAAAGTCTATTTTCCCCAAACCCCATCAGTGTTCACATTTGGGCATATTGAGTATCCATGCCAAGTTTGGTCTAGATCCATCATTGTTTGAGTTAGGGTTATGGTTGGGGGTCACCACAACAGTGCTCTCTGGATGTAGGCAAACTTCGACTCCCAAACTCAAGGTCAATGCTCACCAAACCCTTCCAGTATTTTCTGTTGGTCATGGGAGTTCTGTGTGCCAAGTTTGGTTCAATTCCATTGTTGGTGGGGTTCAGAATGCTCTTTGTTTGCAGGTTAACTATAAATCCTAGCAACTACAACTCCCAAATGACAAAATTAATCCCTCCACAAACCTCACCAGTATTCAAATTTGGGCATACCGGGTATTTGTGCCAAATTTGCTCCAGTGAATGAAATTCATCCTGCAGATCATTATTTACATGGCGATTCATAATGTTAGGGTTATGGTTGGGGGTCACCACAACATGAGGAACTGTATTAAGGGGTCAAGGCATTAGGAAGGGTGAGAACCACTAGCTTATCCAAGCTCTTCCAGACTTCTGGACCAAAAGCTCCAATTCTCAAGCAGCGTCAATAGGGTTGGCCTCACCCAGTGCAGTTAATCACCCCGGGGTCCTCATTCGGTATCCAACCACAGCGCAATTCTGGAGCAAAAATTGATAACATTAACAATGGTGTGTGCTGGTACGGCTGTACCAGGAGCTCCAACTTTATTTTCTTTCTGTTATCTGTTTGCAATCATAGGGCAGGCCTCCTGTCCATCATAATTAAGCTTTGGTTCCGCCCCTTGTTTAGGGCTCTGGGAGGGAAAGGAGCCATTTTTTTGGGCAGTCTCGCACAAGGAAGCTAAACTATAGGACGTAGACCAGCTCATCCCGTAGAAAAACTTCTTTTCTCAAGAACATCCGGGGAAACAGAAACAGAAATTCCAGGGAAAAGGTCCCAAGGCTCTGGCTGAGAGCTCACAGCCTCTCAGCCTCACAGCAATCAGAGGGAAAACAGCCCTGAAGTTTCAGAGAATTCTCCGAGGAAGGACAGCACTACAGATCCACCGAACTCCAGCTGAAATATCTTCAAGCCTCGGCTGGTAGGTCTACTCGATACCCAGACACATTTGGAATCGGTAGTAGGACCCACACCGATGAGGCATAGATCGTAAACAGCCTGGGAGAGGTTAAATTGGGTTTTTTCCTACAGAGAAAGTACAGTTAAAGTCAGGTACCAGTCCATTGAGGACTAGACCAGTGGTTCCCCAGGTGTTTTGGTCTACAACTCCCAGAAATCCCAGCCAGTTTACCAGCTGATAGGATTTCTGGGAGTTGAAGGCCAAAAACATCTGGGGACCCGAGGTTGAGAACCACTTGACTAGACTAAGAAAGCCTTGAAGTGTTGTTTGAACCATTAAAGATTTGTTGTTGTTTTTTCCATAATAAAGACTTTGTTGTATCATTAAAGACTCTAAAGACCATCACTTCGGAAAATTCCCTGAGAACCTCTCTTTGAGGCGCCCCTGGCTTCCCGCTGGGCTTAAAGTATACGTCCTATAGAAAAATACAGCTATTGCAGGCCCATGGTGCATGCTTATAATGTGTGCAGATGAACCACGTGATTCAGAACGTTGTTGTAATTTTTTCTGGATATATCTAAATACAGGTAGATACATAGATTCCTTTATTTATTTGTCGTGTCAGGGGCAACCAGACCATTGTATTACATTTCTAACAGAACAAAACAAACAAACATAAAAAACACAAAGTTTGCAAGCTTGGTAGTTGATTAAACATCCTTTGAGCAGTATCTGTCCCCTTGGAGTGCCTCTGGTGTTGCCTCAAGAAGGTTCTCCCTTGTGCATGTGGCAGGGCTCGGGGTGCATTGCAGCAGGTGGTCAGTGGTTTGCTCTTCTCCGCACTCTCATATCGAGGATTCCACTTTGTGGCCCCATTTCTGAAGGTTGGCTCTGCATCTCGTGGTGCCCGAGCGCAGTCTGTTCAGCGCCTTCCAAGTCGCCCAGTCTTCTGTGTGTCTCTCATTTGGTATCAGCCATTGGTTGAAGTTCTGGGTTTGAGCCTGCCACTTTTGGACTCTTGCTTGCTGAGGTGTTCCAGCAAGATCTGAGAAAACTATTTCTTGATTTAAGTCATTGACGTGCTGGCTGATACCCAAACAGGGGATGAGCTGGAGATGTCTCTACCTTGGTCCTTTCACTGATAGATTCCTGATGAAACATCTGTACTGAAAGGTGGGGTACAAATTCAACAAATTCAACAAACAACAGCAAACGCAACCACGGCATGCAATGACAAAAGGCCCTCCCTATTGTGACACGTTGTCATGGGCCTCACTTCTAATCACTTATTGTGTCGTTAACACACCTCTATTCCTGGCAAAGCCTCCTTGCTTGCCACAGACCAGTTTCCTGTTTCCTTTTTTTCTCTTGTTCTCAGCAATGTCAAATGAGAACTAAGTCCTATTGGCCAATCTGGGCAAGCACTTTCTATCACCATTTAAGGTTCATTTCCTGCCTGAAAGAGGGAGTGTGCCATGCTAAGCACCGCCAATGAGCATCTTCCAAAGCATGCACTCCTTTGTAGAGTGACTCTGGATTGTTGTGGTCAAAAGAGAACCATCTCCTTAGCCATCAATGTTCAAGATTTACACAAATGACCAGCCACTGCCAGAAGGGACAGAGAGCTTCATCTATGCTGATGATCGTGCCATCACCACCCAAGCAGGGAGCTTTGAGATGGTTGAACAGAAGCTCTCCGAAGCTCTAGGTGCTCTTACTGCCTATTACAGGGAAAACCAGCTGATCCCTAATCCATCTAAAACACAGACATGTGCCTTTCACCTTAAGAACAGACAAGCATCCCGAGCTCTGAGGATTATTACCTGGGAAGGAATCCCACTGGAGCATTGCAGCGCACCCAAATCCTTGGGAGTCACTCTGGACCGTGCTCTGACCTACAAGAAGCACTGCCTGAACATCAAGCAAAAAGTGGGTGCTAGAAACAATATCATACGAAAGCTGACTGGCACAACCTGGGGATCACGACCAGACGCAGTGAAGACATCTGCCCTTGCGCTGTGCTACTCTGCTGCTGAGTACGCATGCCCAGTGTGGAACACATCTCACCACACTAAAACAGTGGATGTGGCTCTTAATGAGACATGCCGCATTATCACGGGGTGTCTGCGCCCTACACCACTGGAGAAATTACACTGCTTAGCCGGTATTGCACCACCTGACATCCGCCGGGAAGTAGCAGCCAATAGTGAAAGGACCAAGGCAGAGACATCTCCAGCTCATCCCTTGTTTGGGTATCAGCCAGCATGTCGACGACTTAAATCAAGAAATAGTTTTCTAAGATCTACAGAGACACTCGCTGGAACACCTCAGCAAGCGAGAGTCCAAAAGTGGCAGGCTCAAACCCAGCACCTCAATCAGTGGCTGAGACCGGATGAGAGGCTCCCCCCTGGGCACACAGAAGACTGGGCGACTTGGAAGGCAGTGAACAGACTGCGCTCTGGCACCACGAGATGCAGAGCCAACCTCAAGAAATGGGGCCACAAAGTGGAATCCACGACATGTGAGTGTGGAGAAGAGCAAACCACTGACCACTTCCTGCAATGCACCCTGAGCCCTGCCACATGCACAATGGAGGACGTCCTTGCGGCAACACCAGAGGCACTCCAAGGGGACAGATACAGGTCAAAGGACATTTAATAGAATACCAAGCTTGCAAACTTTGCGTTTTGTCTGTTTGTTTGTTTGTTTTGTTAAAAATGTAATACAAATGTCTGGTTGCTCCTGACACGATAAATAAATAAATAAGCCTTAGATCAGCCATTCTCAACCTGGGGGTCGGGACCCCTGGAGGGGTCATGAGAGGTTTTCAGAGGGGTCACCAAAGGTCATCAGAAAACATCTATTTCTGATGGTCTTAGGAGCCCCTTTGGCAGAGAAAGATGAAGATCTCTTCACCTGTCCTTCTCTTCCTTTTTGGAAACAGATGGCGAATCCTCCCACCAAAAGCCCTCCTCCACTGTGATTGGCTGGCCTCTCAGCCAAGGGGAGGGCTATTTCTACAAGCCCTATGAGGAGCGGCTTAAGGAGCTGGGCATGTTTAGCCTGAAGAAGAGAAGGCTGAGAGGAGATATGATAGCCATGTATAAATATGTGAGAGGAAGCCACAGGGAGGAGGAGGGAGCAAGCTTGTTTTCTGCTTCCTTGGAGACTAGGACGCAATGGAACAATGGCTTCAAACTACAAGAGAGGAGATTCCATCTGGACATTAGGAAGAACTTCCTGACTGTGAGAGCCGTTCAGCAGTGGAACTCTCTGCCCCAGAGTGTGGTGGAGGCTCCTTCTTTGGAAGCTTTTAAACAGAGGCTGGATGGCCATCTGTCAGGGGTGATTTGAATGCAATATTCCTGCTTCTTGGCAGAATGGGGTTGGACTGGATGGCCCATGAGGTCTCTTCCAACTCTTTGATTCTATGATTCTATGATTCTATAATTCTGAAACTCCAAGCAGGGAGGGGCGAACAGCCATGCTCAGCGCGTGGCAGCATGATGCGCATGTGTGAGCGAGGGAGAGCATGAGAGGCTAGAGGGAGGTTCATGCCAGAGAGTTCCTTCAAGGCATGGGAATTCTGTGTGGGGTGTTTGGCCCAGTTCTGTCGCTGGTAGTGTTCAGAATGCTCTTTGTAAATGAACTATAAATTAACTTCCTGAAAAGAGTTAAAAACTTGCTTCAGTCAACCTTATGCTGAGTGGTAAATATCCACTAACATTCATGCAAGGCATTCAGGTTTCTCAGCGGTTAGACTGATATACCTAAATAACTCTTTGAACTGTTAGGAACAAAGCTATGCCAATACACAAAAAAACCGCATAGTTTTCCAGCAACTACAACTCCCAAATGTCAAAGTCTATTTTCCCCAAGCTCCACCAGTGTTCGCATTTGGACATATTGAGTATTCGTGCCTAGTTTGGTCCTGATCCACTATTGTTTGAGTCCACAGTGCTCTCTGGATGTAGGTGAACTACAACACCCAAATGCAAGGTCAATGCCCACCAAACACCTTCAGTATTTCTGCTGGTCATGGGAGAACTGTGTGCCAAGTTTGGTTCAATTCCATCATTGGTGGGGTTCAGAATGCTCTTTGATTGTAGGTGAACTATAAATCCCAGCAACAACTTCCAAATGTCAACGTCTTTCCCCCCCAAACTCCATCAGTGTTCACATTTGCGCATATTGAGTATTCATGCCAAGTTTAGTCCAGATTCATCATTGTTTGAGTCCACAGTGCTCTCCAGATATAGGTGAACTACAGCTCCCAAACTCAAGGTCAATGCCCACCAAACACCTTCAGTATTTCTGCTGGGCATGGGAGTTCTGTGTGCCAAGTTTGGTTCAGTTCCATCATTGGTGGGGTTCAGAATGCTCTTTGGTTGTAGGTGAACTATAAATCCCAGCAACTACAACTCCCAATTGACAAAATCAAAAACCCTGCCTTAGATGAAGACCTTTCACTCTGGGTTGAGATGTGCAACATGGACATAAAGTGGTTTATAGCAGGAGGGGTTGTAACCTCTTTCGTGCCAACGCTTGCATTAGAGGAAAACATTGCAGACATACAACTGATATTGTCTGTGTAGTAAGAACTGAAAGTCAGGGGGAAGCAGTGGAAAAAATGTGTTTGATTGAGAAGTTCCTAGCCTGACATTTTGAACAGCCCTGAATGTGTCGCATGTGGGGGGGGGGGGGGATTCGAAACTGGTACTTTCCAGATCTTAGGGTTGACCTTTTGGCTGTTCACACTGCCTCTCATTTATAGCAGAGAGCAGAGAAAAACACATTTTGCTCCTATTTCATGCTCTTTTTCTACATCTAACGGCACTCCATGCAGTCATGCTGGCCATATGACCTTGGAGGTGTCTATGGGCAACGCTGGCTCTTGGTGAACATCCTGCAACAGCCTTGGACAGCAATGGCTCCCAAAGTGACCCATTTAAGGTGGAATCAGGTGTTAATCAGGGATGTATTATTGCCCCAACTCTATTCTCCATCTTATTGTCATGGTTGGTCCTGAAAAGGTCCGTTGGTTGTTTTGCTTGCTTGTTTGCATGCTGCAAGTCGTCTCTGGTTGCTTCTGGATCGAGAGAATCAGCCGTCTACGAAGATGTTGCCCGGGGGACGCCCGGATGTCTTGCAATCCTGCGAGGAGGCTTCTCTCATGTCCCTCTCATGTGCTCTAACTGCTTATTACAGGGAAAACCAGCTGATCCCTAATCCATCTAAAACACAGACATGTGCCTTTCACCTTAAGAACAGACAAGCATCCCAAGCTCTGAAGATTACCTGGGAAGGAATCCCACGGGAGCATTGCAGCACACCCAAATACCTGGGAGTTACTCTGGACCGTGCTCTGACCTACAAGAAGCACTGCCTGAACACCAAGCAAAAAGTGGGTACTAGAAACAAAATCATACGAAAGCTGACTGGCACAACCTGGGGATCACAACCAGACACAGTGAAGACATCTGCCCTTGAGCTATGCTACTCTGCTGCTGAGTACGCATGCTCAGTGTGGAACACATCTCACCACGCTAAAACAGTGGATGTGGCTCTTAATGAGACATGCCGCATTTTCACGGGGTGTCTGCGCCCTACACCACTGGAGAAATTACACTGCGTAGCCGGTATTGCACCACCTGACATCTGCCGGGAAGTGGCAGCCAATAGTGAAAGGACCAAGGCAGTGACATCTCCAGCTCATCCCTTGTTTGGGTATCAGCCAGCACGTCAACGACTTAAATCAAGAAATAGTTTTCTTAGATCTACAGAGACACTCGCTGGAACACCTCAGCAAGCGAGAGTCCAAAAGTGGCAGGCTCAAACCCAGAACCTCAATCCGTGGGTGATACCAGGTGAGAGACTCCCCCTTGGGCACACAGAAGACTGGGCGACTTGGAAGGCGCTGAACAGACTGCGCTCTGGCACCACGAGATGCAGAGCCAGCCTTAGGAAATGGGGCCACAAAGTGGAATCCACAACATGCGAGTGTGGAGAAGAGCAAACCACTGACCACCTGCTGCAATGCACCCTGAGCCCTGCCACATGCACAAGGGAGGAGCTTCTTGTGGCAACACCAGAGGCACTCCAAGGGGACAGATACTGCTCAAAGGACATTTAATCAGATACCAAGTTTGCAAAATTTGTGGGTTTTTGTTCTGTTAGAAATGTAATACAATGTTCTGGTTGCAGATGACACGATAAATAAATAAATTCTCCATCTTCATCGCTATGATACTTGTTGATGGGAAGACCTTGCAAAGGCATTCGACACAGTGAATGGCAGCGCTCTCTGGACCATCCTCCAAAACATTGGGTGCCCTGACAAATACGTGAACATCCTGTGGCTCCTCCATGATGACATGATGGCAACAGTCTTGGACAGCAATGGCTCCCACAGTGACCAATTTAAGGTGGAATCAGGTGTCAAATAGGGATGTGTTATTGCCCCAACCTTATTTTCCATCTTCATCACTGTGATACTTCATCTTGTTGACAGGAAGCTTCCCACCAGAGTGGAAATTATCTACCAGATGGCAAGCTATTGAACCTCAGCAGACTGAAAGCCAAAACCAAGGGCGCAACAACATCTGTTATAGAACTCCAATATGCTGATGACAATGTCATCTATGCACATTCAGAAGAAGACCTACAAGCCACTCTCAACACCTTTGCAGAAGCATACGAGAACATCGAGAAAACCAAAGTGCTCTTCCAGTAGTCATCCCTCTCCAATACCAGAAATACAGATTAATGGTGTAACATTAGAAAATGTTGACCATTTCCACTCTCTTAGCAGCCACCTCTCCACAAAAGTCAACATTGACACTGAAATACAACACTGCCTGAGCTCTGCGAGTGCAGCATTCTTCCAAATGAAGCAGAAATCTCTTGGGAAGACAAGCGGACAAATGTCAGCGTGCTGGAAGAAGCAAAGACCACCAGCATTGAAGCGATGGTCCTTCGCCATCAACTCAGCTGGACTGGCCACATTGTTCAGATGCCCGACCACCGTCTCCCAAAGCAGTTACTCTACTCCGAACTCAAGAACGGAAAACGGAATGTTGGAGGACAGGGAAATATGGGCTCAAGGCCAACCTTAAAAACTCTGGCATAGACACTGAGAACTTGGAAGCCCTGGCCCTTGAGCACTCCAGCTGTAGGTCAGCTGTGACCAGCAGTGCTGTAGAATTTGGAAAGGTTAGGACCTCACTACCTCTGAGGATGCTTGCCATAGATGCAGGCAAAACGTCAGGAGAGAATGCCTCTAGAGCAGTGTTTCTCAACCTGGGGGTCGGGACCCCTGTGGGGGTCGCGAGGGGTTGTCAGAGGGGTCGCCAAAGACCATCAGAAAACATAGTGTTTTCTGTTGGTCATGGGGGTTTTGTGTAGAAAGTTTGGTCCAATTCTATCGTTGGTGGGGTTCAGAATGCCATTTAATTGTGGGTGAACTATAAATCCCAGCAACTACAACTCCCAAATGGCAAGGTCTATTTTCTCCAAACTCTACCAGTGTTCACATTTGGGCATATTGAGTATTTGTGCCAAGTTTGATCCAGATCCATCATTGCTTGAGTCCACAGTGTTCTCTGGGTGTAGGTGAACTACAGCTCCAAAAATTCAAGGTCAATGTCCACCAGACCTTCCCAGTATTTTCTCTTGGTCATGAGAATTCTGTGTGCCATGTTTGATTCAATTCCATCATTGATGGAGTTCAGAAGGCTCTTTGATTTTAGGTAAACTATAAATCCCAGAAACTCCAGCATTCCCAAATGACAAAATCAATCAACCCCAACCCCACCAGTATTCAAATTTTGGGCGTATTGGGTATTTGTGCTAAATTTGGTCCAGTGATTGAAAATCCATCCTGCATATCAGATATTTCCATTACAATTCATAACAGGAGCAAAATTACAGTTACGAAGTAGCAACGAAAATAACGTTATGGTTGGGGGTCACCACAACATGAGGACCTGTATTAAGAGGTCGCGGCATTAGGAAGGTTGAGAACCACTGCTCTAGAACATGGCCATATAGCCTGAAAAAACCTACAACACATTATTTTCATTGCTACTTCACAACGGTATTTTTGCTACTATTATGAATCGTAATGTCAATATCTGATATGCAGGACGTATTTTCATTCACTAGATCAAATTTGGCACAGATACCCCATGCGCCCAAATTTGAATACTGGTGGGGTTCGGGGGGATTTATTTTGTCATTTGGGAGTTGTAGTTGCTGGGATTTATAGTTCACCTACAATCAAAGGGAAGGCTGACCGAAGGAAGATCGATGCTTTTGAGCTGTGGTGTTGGAGGAAAGTTCTGAGAGTGCCTTGGACCGCAAGAAGATCCAACCAGTCCATCCTCCAGGAAATAAAGCCCGACTGCTCACTGGAGGGAAGGAGACTAGAGGGAAAGCTGGAGTACTTTGGCCACATCATGAGGAGACAGGAAAGCCTAGAGAAGGGAATGATGCTGGGGAAAGTGGAAGGAAAAAGGAAGAGGGGCCAACCAAGGGCAAGGTGGATGGATGGCATCCTTGAAGTGACCGGACTGACCTTGAAGGAGCTGGGGGTGGTGACCGCCGACAGGGAGCTCTGGCGTGGGCTGGTCCAGGAGGTCACGAAGAGTCGGAGACGACTGAACGAATGAACAACAACAACAAGGGCCTTTAATCTGAGGCAGCCCTGGTGTCCTGTTGGGCACATGGAATTTGTGTCCTGTCTACCGTCTTATGCACAGGCCCAGTAGCTGTGCATCACACTTTACCGGTTCTACATAGTTCCCTTGAGATCCAAAGCACCCTTGCCATCTTCCTTATATGTCCACATGGTGTTCATTTGATCATTGGCTAAGCTGGCTGGGAGGATGGGCTTGTTGTGGTCCAACACACCTGGAGGCAGATGCAGGTACGGCTTGAATGAGTAGATTGAACAGATACAAGGCTTCCCTTTGTTGCCCCCGACTCCCCAAATCTCTGGATCTCCCGGCTGTCGATCTGACCTCCTCTCCATAAATGGAGACAATGCGCTCTCCAGCCCTGGAAAGCCAGCGAAGGGGGGAATGGGGAAGAGAATGCCTGGAATGTGGAAGAGACAACATGTGCAATGCATTTGCAGCCTGTCTGCTGGAGGCCGGGGAGGAGCGGAGATGGGAGCTGGAGGCACCAAAGGAAGCCCCCCCCACCCCACCCCGAAACACACACACACATAGACACACCCAGAAGACACAGAGAGAGCCCTTTGGCAAAGGTGAACTGCAATCTGCCTTTTTAGATTTTCTCATTTGGGAGATGTAGTTGCTGGGATTTATAGTTCACCTACAATCAAAGAATCCGGGGAGCGGCGTAAGCTTACGTTGTCAGCTCCAGCTTCTGCCAATCTAGCAGTTCGAAAACATGCAAATGTGAGTAGAGCAATAGGTACTGCTCCGGTGGGAAGGTAATGGCGCTCCGTGCAGTCATGCCGGCCACATGACCTTGGAGGTGCCTATGGACAATGCTGGCTCTTTGGCTTAGAAATTGAGATGAGCACCACACTCCAGAGTCGGACATGACTAGACTTAATGTCAGAGGAAAACCTTTAGAATCATAGAATCAAAGAGTTGGAAGAGACCTCCTGGGCCATCCAGTCCAACCCCCTCCAAGAAGCAGGAATGTTGCATTCAAATCACCCCTGACAGATGGCCATCCAGCCTCTGTTTAAAAGCTTCCAAAGAAGGAGCCTCCACCACACTCCGGGGCAGAGAGTTCCACTGCTGAACAGCTCTCACAGTCAGGAAGTTCTTCCTCGTGTTCAGATGGAATCTTTACCTTTTCCAATCAAAGAGCATTCTGAACTCCACCAATGATGGAACTGAACCAAACTCGACACACAGAACTCCCACGACCAACAGAAAATACTGGAAGGGTTTGGTGGGCATTGTGACCTTGGGTTTTGGAGTTGTAGTTCACCCACATCCAGAGAGCACTCAAAGAATGATGGATCTGGACCAAACTTGGCACGAATACGCAATATGCCCAAATGTAAACACTGGCAGAGTTTGTGGGAAATGGACCCTGATATTTGGGAGTTGTAGTTGCTGGGATTTATAGTTCACCTACAATCAAAGAGCATTCTGAACTCCACCAGTGATGGAACTGAACCAAACTTGGCACGAATACTCAATATGCCCAAATGTAAACACTGGCAGAGTTTGTGGGAAATGGACCCTGACATTTGGGAGTTGTAGTTGCTGGGATTTATAGTTCACCTGCCATCAAAGAGCATTCTGAACTCCACCAGTGATGGAACTGAACCAAACTTGGCACACAGAACTCCCACGACCAACAGAAAATACTGGAAGGGTTTTGTGGGCATTGTAACCTTGAGTTTGGGAGTTGTAGTTCACCAACATCCAGAAAGCACTGTGGACTCAAACAATCATGGATCTGGACCAAACTTGACACGAATGCTCAATATGCCCAAATGTAAACACTGGCAGAGTTTGTGGGAAATGGACCTTGTCATTTGGGAGTTGTAGTTGCTGGGATTTATAGTTCACCTGCCATCAAAGAGCATTCTGAACTCCACCAGTGATGGAATTGAACCAAACTTGGCACACTGAACTCCCATGACCAACAGAAAATACTGGAAGGGTTTGGTGTTCATTGACCTTGAGTTTTGGAGTTGTAGTTCTCCCACATCCAGAGAGCACTCTGGACTCAAAGAATGATGGATCTGGACCAAACTTGGCACGAAGACTCAATATGCCCAAATGTAAACACTGGCAGAGTTTGTGGGAAATGGACCCTGATATTTGGGAGTTGTAGTTGCTGGGATTTATAGTTCACCTACAATCAAAGAGCATTCTGAACTCCACCAGTGATGGAACTGAACCAAACTTGGCACGAATACTCAATATGCCCAAATGTAAACACTGGCAGAGTTTGTGGGAAATGGACCCTGACATTTGGGAGTTGTAGTTGCTGGGATTTATAGTTCACCTGCCATCAAAGAGCATTCTGAACTCCACCAGTGATGGAACTGAACCAAACTTGGCACACAGAACTCCCACGACCAACAGAAAATACTGGAAGGGTTTTGTGGGCATTGTAACCTTGAGTTTGGGAGTTGTAGTTCACCAACATCCAGAAAGCACTGTGGACTCAAACAATCATGGATCTGGACCAAACTTGACACGAATGCTCAATATGCCCAAATGTAAACACTGGCAGAGTTTGTGGGAAATGGACCTTGTCATTTGGGAGTTGTAGTTGCTGGGATTTATAGTTCACCTGCCATCAAAGAGCATTCTGAACTCCACCAGTGATGGAATTGAACCAAACTTGGCACACTGAACTCCCATGACCAACAGAAAATACTGGAAGGGTTTGGTGTTCATTGACCTTGAGTTTTGGAGTTGTAGTTCTCCCACATCCAGAGAGCACTCTGGACTCAAAGAATGATGGATCTGGACCAAACTTGGCACGAAGACTCAATATGCCCAAATGTAAACACTGGCAGAGTTTGTGGGAAATGGACCCTGACATTTGGGTGTTGTAGTTGCTGGGAAACTCTGTGGATTTTTGTGCATGTTCTAGAAGCATTCTCTCCTGATGTTTCACCCACATCTATGGCAGGCATCCTCAGAGATTGTGAGGTCTGTTGGAAACTAGGAAAATGGGGTTTATATATCTGTGGAAATGCTAATCAAGGTGGCCAATTGCTACATTCACACCTAGCTCCAACAGACAAAAGTTCTTACTCTCACCCTGGACATTCCACAGAAATATAAACCCCATTTTCCTAGTTTCCAACAGATCCCTAAACCCCTAAATATGCCTGCTATAGATGTGGGCAAAATGTCTGGAGAAAATGCTGCTGGAACATGGTCAGACAGCCTGGAAAACTCACAGCAACCCAGTGATTCGGGCCATGAAAGCCTTCGACAATACTTTCATTCATTCATTCTTTTACTCCTTTCTTTCTTTCATTTTTTCTGTCTTTTGTTCTTTCTTTCTTTCTTTTTCCTCCCTTCATTCCTTCCTCCTTTCTTTATTTCTTTTTCCTTCCTTCCTTTCTTCCCTCCCTCCTTTTCCCCTCCTTTTTCCTTCCTTCCTACCTTCCTTCCTTCCTTTTTCCTCTCTCCCTCCTTTCTTTCTCTTTCTTTCTCCTTCCTTCTCTCTCTTCTTCTTTCCTCCCTCCTTACTTCCTTCCTTCCTTCCTTTCTTTTTCCTCCCTCCCTTCTTTCTTTCTCTTTCTCTTTCCTTCCTTCCTCTTTCTTTCTTTCTTTCTTTCTTTCTTTCTTTCTTTCTTCGTCTTTCTTTCTTTCTTTTTTCCTTCCTTCCTTCATTCCTTCTTTCTTTCTTTCTTTCTTTCTTTCTTTCTTTCTTTCTTTTTCCTTCCTTCCTTCCTTCCTTCCTTCTTTCTTTTTCCTTCCTTCTTCCTTCCTTCCTTCCTTCCTTCCTTCCTTCCTTCATTCCTTCCTCCTTTCTTTCTTCCTTTCTTTCTTTCTTTCTTTCTTTCTTTCTCCTTCCTTCTTCCTTCCTTCCTTTCTCTTTCTTTCTTTCTTTCTTTCTTTCTTTCTTTTTCCTTCCTTCTTCTTTCTTTCTTTCTTTCTTTTTCCTTCCTTCTTCCTTCCTTCCTTCCTTCCTTCCTTCCTTCCCTCCCTCCCTCCCTCCCTCCCTCCTTCTTTCTTTCTTTCTTTCTTTCTTTCTTCCTTTCTTTCTTTTTCCTTCCTTCATCCCTTCTTCTTTCTTTCTTTCTTTCTTTTTCCTTCCTTCCTTCCTTCCTTCCTTCCTTCCTTTCTACTTTCTTCCTTTCTTTCTTCCTTCCTTCCCAGCCCCCAGTTCTCCTTCTCATCTGCTCTCCCATTGTTTCTTCTTTCGCAATGCCATCCCTCTCTCCCACCTTCAGCACTCCTTTGTGACCAATACCAAGAGCACAATCTGTCCTTTTCCTTTCTTCGCCCCTTTGATCTCTTTCTTTTTCTTTCTTTCTCTCTCTCTCTCTCTCCTCCCCACTTTCCTATCTCTGGAATGCGTGCGTTCACATCCTCCCTTTGGAGAGCCAGGGCAGCCCTGAAGGCCAGGCAGCTTGGCAAGCAACACCCCTGCCCCCACCTTGCGATGTTTTGCTCCTGCAAGGATCACCTTTGAGCTGAGCCAGGTGTGGGAGTCTCTGCCGCTCACCTTGAAGAGCCTTATCACCACCCCACCTCTCCTGCCCTGGAATTCTGGCCCAATGCCTTACATGGTCATCTCCTTCTTCCTTGAGAAAGGTGCTCAGAATTACATCCATTTATGGAGAGGAGAGGATTGCAAATAGGTAGGGCTGCACCAGGTATGGGCAAACTTGGGCCCTCCGGGTGTTTTGGACTTCAACTCCCACCATTCCTAACAGCCTTGGGCCCCTTCCTTTCCCTCCTCAGCCTCTTAAGCTGGAGTGGTCCAGCATTTCTGTGTTCTCAAATAGTATTCTGTGTCCAGGTTGGTCCATCAGGTGCTCTGCTATGGCTGACCTCTTTGGTTGGATTACTCTGCAGTGCCTTCCATGTTCCTCGATTCGTGCCTGGGCAATGCTGAAGCATTTGGGGGTCCCTATGGAGATTTGTCTTATTTATTACTAGCCGTCCCCCGCCATGCGTTGCTGTGGCCCAGTTTGTGTATAAGTGTTTTTTGTTTGTGTATATATGTGTATATGTGTGTATATCTTTGTGTATATGTGAGTGTACATATTTGTGTATATGTGGTTATGTGCATGCATTGCAATGTATTATAATTTTTGGCTTTTTAAGTCTCTTCTGCTGTGTTTTTCAGTGTTTTTATGAGTGATAGTCACTTGTTGGCCGGATAGGTGTCTTGTGTCCAAATTGGGTGTCAATTCGTCCAGTGGGTTCTTGTGGGGTTTTTTGGGCTATATGGCCATGTTCTAGAGGCATTTCTCCTAGAAGAGTTTGCTCCAGGCACAGTCAGCCCATTGTATGCTAATGAAGGTGGTCAGTTGAAACATTCACGCCTAGCTCCAGCAGAGAAGAGCTCTTTGCCCCACCCCAGCCATTCCACAGATATATAAACCCATTGTCCTAGTTCCAACAGACCTCACTACCTCTGAGGATGCTTGCCATAGATGCAGGCGAAACGACAAGGAGAAATGCCTCTAGAACATGGCCCTATAGCCCGAAAAAACCCACAAGAACCTAGTGATTCCAGCCATGAAAGCCTTCGACAATTCGTCCAGTGGTTTTTGAGTTCTGATAATCCCACAAACGAACATTACATTTTTATTTATATAGACTAGCTGTACCCGCCACACATTGCTGTGGCCAACCTTCCCTCTCTCTTTCTCTCCTTCTTTCTTTCTCTCCTTCCTTCCCTCCCTCTTTCCTTCCTTCCCTCTTTTTCTTTCCCTTCTTCTTTTTTCCTTCTCTACCTGTTTCTTTCCTCCCTTCCTTTGCTCTTTGGTTCCATCCTTCCTTCTCTCTTTCCTTCCTTCCTTCCCTCCCTTTTTCTCTCTTTCACCCCTTCTCTCCTTCCTTCCTTCCCTCTCTCTTTCCTTCCTTCACTTTTTTATTTCCTTCTCTCCTTCCTTCCTTCCTTCCTTCCTTCCTTCCTTCCTTCCCTCTCTCTTTCCTTCTTTTTTTCTTTCCTTCCTTCTCTTTCTTTCTTTCTTTCTTTCTTTCTTTCTTTCTTTCTTTCTTTCTTTTTCCTTCTTTCTTTCTTTCTTTCTTTTTCCTTCTTTTTTTCTTTCTTCTTTCTTTCTTTCTTTCTTTTTCCTTCCTTCATCCCTCCTTCCTTCCTTCCTTCTTTCCTTCCTTCCTCTTTTTTCTTTCTTTCTTTCCTTCCTTTCTTCCTTCCTTCCTTCCTTCTCTCCTTCCATCCTTCTTTCCCTCTTTCTCTCCCTCATTTTCTCCTTCCTTCCTTCCTTCCTTCCTTCCTTACTTCCTTCCTTCCTTCCCCCTTTCTGTGTATAAACCAAGGTCACAACAATATCTATTCTAGAACTCAAATATGCTGATGATAACGTAGTCTGTGCGCATTCAGAAGACCTACAAGCCACTCTAAATACCTTTGCAGAAGTATATGAGGGGTGGGTTGCTGTGAGTTTTCCGGGCTGTCTGGCCATGTTCCAGCAGCATTCCCTCCTGACGTTTCTCCCACATCTACTCTAGGTACTGCAATAATACTGATGATGACGATAAAAATAACAATAAGCATAAGCAAGTATGGTGGTGGATGCATTTGAAAGCCAAAACTAAGGTCACAACAACATCTATTATAGAACCCCAGTATGCTGATGATAACATAGTCTGTGTGCATTCAGAAGGCTTACAAACCACTCTAAATACCTTTGCAGAAGCATATGAGAAGTGACATCAAAAATGAAAGAAAGAAAGATAAAAAAAAAAGAATGAATGAATGAAAGTATTGTCAAAGGCATTCATAGCCAGAATCACTGGGTTGCTGTGAGTTTTCTGGGCTGTCTGGCCATGTTCCAGCTCATTCCCTCCTGACATTTCGCCCACATCTACTCTAGGTACTGCAATAATACTGATGACAATAATAATAACAATAAGCATAAGCAAGCATGGTGATGGATGCATTTGAAAGCCAAAACCAAGGTCACAACAATATCTATTATAGAACTCCAATATGCTGATGATAATGTAGTCTGTGCTCATTCAGAAAACCTACAAGCCACTCTAAATACCTTTGCAGAAGCATATGAGGGGTGGGTTGCTGTGAGTTTTCCAGGCTGTCTGGCCATGTTCCAGCAGCATTCCCTCCTGACGTTTCACCCACATCTACCCTAGGTATTGCAATAATACTTATGATGATAAGCAAGCATGGTGGTGGATGCATTTGAAAGTTAAAACTAAGGTCACAACAACATATCTTATAGAACTCCAATATGCTGATGATAATATAGTCTGTCCACATTCAGAAGACCTACAAGCCACTCTAAATATCTTTGCAGAAGCATATGAGGAGTGGGTTGCTGTGAGTTTTCCGGGCTGTCTGGCCATGTTCCAGCAGCATTCCCTCCTGACGTTTCGCCCACATCTACTCTAGGTTCTGCAATAATACTGACGATGATAATGATGATGATGATAAGCATAAGCAAGCCACTCTATACCTTTGCAGATGCATATGAGGAGTGGGTTGCTGTGAGTTTTCTTGGCTGTCTGGCCATTTTCCAGCAGCATTCTCTCCTGACATTCCGCCCACATCTACCCTAGGTATTGCAATAATACTGATGATGATAAGCAAGCATGGTGGTGGATGCATTTGAAAGTCAAAACCAAGTTCACAACAATATCTATTATAGAACTCCAATATACTGATGATAACGTAGTCTGTGTGCATTCGGAAGACCTACAAGCCACTCTAAATACCTTTGCAGAAGCATATCAGGAGTGGGTTGCTGTGAGTTTTCTGGGCAGTCTGGCCATATTCCAGCAGCATTCCCTCCTGACATTTCGCCCACATCTACTCTAGGTACTGCAATAATGATGATGATGATGAGCATAAGCAAGCATGGTGGTGGATGCATTTGAAAGCCAAAACCAAGGTCACAACAATATCTCTTATATAACTCCGATATGCTGATGATAACGTAGTCTGTGCGCATTCAGAAGACCTACAAGCCACTCTAAATACCTTTGCAGAAGCATATGAGGAGTGGGTTGCTGTGAGTTTTCTGGGCAGTCTGGCCATGTTCCCGCAGCATTCCCTCCTGACCTTTCGCCCACATCTACTCTAGATACTGCAATAATACTAATGATTATGATAATGAAAAGAGGGGAGTGGGGGTGGGGAGGAAAAAAGTGGGAAAGCATGAGAAATGGCAATCCAAAGACAGTCCAAGGAGGCAGGAAGAGATACATCTCCGGCGAAAACGTTTCATTCTGGCTGCCAAGAGGCATTCGTTCTCCCTTCCACCCCCACAAAGATAACATACCAGTTGAGATCTGGGCTGCGTTTCTTCTCTTGCTATCTCTTCCTGATGCTTGCAAACCAAGGACAGTCTTGCAAAGCACATGACTCATGGGCGAGAGCATCAAAACACCGTTCCCCCATCCCTTCCTCAGCATTCAGCTCTCCAAACATTTCCAAAAACTCTCTTTTTTGCTTGTTGCCACGAGGAATAGAAACTTGTGTTTCAAACACAAGTTGGGTGCATAGGGTATTTTCACTCTGCGTACAATGGCCTAAATAATTCTATAGGCACGAGAGCATTCTGATTTTGGAAGCTAAGCAGAGTCAGCCCTGGTTAGTACTTGGATGGGAGACCAGCAACGAGGCCAAGGCTCTATTATTATTATTATTATTATTATTATTATTATTATTAGGGAGGGGATACTGTAAATGATCTTTGAATATTCATTGCCTAAGAAAACATGGATTTCCAGGGATTTATGTTGTCAAAGGCTTTCACGGCCGGAATCACTGGGTTGCTGTGAGTTTTTTAGTTTGCATGTTCCAGCAGCATTCTCTCCTGACATTTCACCTGCATCTGTGGTTAGTGGCATCTTCAGAGGTCTGTTGGCAGTGAGGCAAGTGGGGTGTGTATTCACACACACACATATACACACATCTCTATATATACACACACTCATACACATATACACACACATCTGTCTCTATACACACACATATACACACACACATCTCTATATATACATACACTCATACACACACACACACATATACACACATCTCTCTCTATACACACACACATACACACACACATCTCTCTCTCTATATATATATACATACACACATCTCACATATAGACACAATTTCTCAGAGAGAAATTTCAAGCATAATCTGTAATTCATAAGAACATGTGGGTTGCATTATTGCTTTGCTTGGCTATTGGAAGATCTGTGCATGATGGGTACCCAGGATGCTGACGCCTGAAATGAAAGTGCACAGACTTGAAACTTCAGAGACTGGATCTCTCCACCATACGGCATCCTCCATACAGTCCAGATTTATCACCGTCTGACTTCCATCTGTTCCCGATAATGAAAGAAGATCTGTGGGGACATCGTTATGCGTCTGACGAAGACGTTGAGAGAACTGGGAGACGCTGGTTGCGGAAACAGAGTGTCGACTTCTTCCGTGACGGCTTCAGAAAACTTGTCCGTTGTTGGCAGAAATGTATCCAATTGTCCGGTGATTATATGGAAAAGTGAATAATGGTTGTTCATCATTGGCAGAAATGTATCCAATTGTCCGGTGATTATGTGGAAAAGTGAATAGTGGTTGTTCATCGTTGGCAGAAATGTATCCAATTGTCCGGTGATTATGTGGAAAAGTGAATAGTGGTTGTTCATCCTTGGCAGAAATGTATCCAATTATCCGGTGATTATGTGGAAAAGTGAATAGTGGTTGTTCATCGTTGGCAGAAATGTATCCAATTGTCTGGTGATTATGCGGAAAAGTGAATAGTGGTTGTTCATTGTTGGCAGAAATGTATCCAATTGTCCGGTGATTATGTGGAAAAGTGAATAGTGGTTGTTCATCCTTGGCAGAAATGTATCCAATTATCCGGTGATTATGTGGAAAAGTGAATAGTGGTTGTTCATCGTTGGCAGAAATGTATCCAATTGTCTGGTGATTATGCGGAAAAGTGAATAGTGGTTGTTCATTGTTGGCAGAAATGTATCCAATTGTCCGGTGATTATGTGGAAAAGTGAATAGTGGTTGTTCATCCTTGGCAGAAATGTATCCAATTATCCGGTGATTATGTGGAAAAGTGAATAGTGGTTGTTCATCGTTGGCAGAAATGTATCCAATTGTCTGGTGATTATGCGGAAAAGTGAATAGTGGTTGTTCATTGTTGGCAGAAATGTATCCAATTGTCCGGTGATTATGTGGAAAAGTGAATAGTGGTTGTTCATCCTTGGCAGAAATGTATCCAATTATCCGGTGATTATGTGGAAAAGTGAATAGTGGTTGTTCATTGTTGGCAGAAATGTATCCAATTGTCCGGTGATTATGTGGAAAAGTGAATAGTGGTTGTTCATCCTTGGCAGAAATGTATCCAATTATCCGGTGATTATGCGGAAAAGTGAATAGTGGTTGTTCATCGTTGGCAGAAATGTATCCAATTGTCCGGTGATTATGTGGAAAAGTGAATAGTGGTTGTTCATCGTTGGCAGAAATGTATCCAATTGTCTGGTGCTTATGTGGAAAAGTGAATAGTGGTTGTTCATCCTTGGCAGAAATGTATCCACTTGTCTGGTGATTATGTGGAAAAGTGAATAGTGGTTGTTCATCCTTGGCAGAAATGTATCCAATTGTCCGGTGATTATGTGGAAAAGTGAATAGTGGTTGTTCATCCTTGGCAGAAATGTATCCACTTGTCTGGTGATTATGTGGAAAAGTGAATAGTGGTTGTTCATCCTTGGCAGAAATGTATCCACTTGTCTGGTGATTATGTGGAAAAGTGAATAGTGGTTGTTCATCCTTGGCAGAAATGTATCCAATTGTCCGGTGATTATGTGGAAAAGTGAATAGTGGTTGTTCATCCTTGGCAGAAATGTATCCAATTATCCGGTGATTATGCGGAAAAGTGAATAGTGGTTGTTCATCGTTGGCAGAAATGTATCCAATTGTCCGGTGATTATGTGGAAAAGTGAATAGTGGTTGTTCATCGTTGGCAGAAATGTATCCAATTATCCGGTGATTATGTGGAAAAGTGAATAGTGGTTGTTCATCGTTGGCAGAAATGTATCCAATTGTCTGGTGATTATGTGGAAAAGTGAATAGTGGTTGTTCATCGTTGGCAGAAATGTATCCAATTGTCTGGTGATTATGTGGAAAAGTGAATAATGCTTGTTCATCGTTGGCAGAAATGTATCCAATTGTCCGGTGATTATGTGGAAAAGTGAATAGTGGTTGTTCATCCTTGGCAGAAATGTATCCAATTGTCTGGTGATTATGTGGAAAAGTGAATAGTGGTTGTTCATCGTTGGCAGAAATGTATCCAATTGTTTGGTGATTATGTGGAAAAGTGAATAGTGGTTTTTCATCGTTGGCAGAAATGTATCCAATTGTCCAGTGGTTATGCGGAAAAGTGAATAGTGGTTGTTCATCGTTGGCAGAAATGTATCCAATTGTCTGGTGATTATGTGGAAAAGTGAATAGTGGTTGTTCATCCTTGGCAGAAATGTATCCAATTGTCTGGTGATTATGTGGAAAAGTTGATAGTGGTTGTTCATCGTTGGCAGAAATGTATCCAATTGTCTGGTGATTATGTGGAAAAGTGAATAGTGGTTGTTCATCCTTGGCAGAAATGTATCCAATTGTCTGGTGATTATGTGGAAAAGTGAATAGTGGTTGTTCATCGTTGGCAGAAATGTATCCAATTGTTTGGTGATTATGTGGAAAAGTGAATAGTGGTTTTTCATCGTTGGCAGAAATGTATCCAATTGTCCAGTGGTTATGCGGAAAAGTGAATAGTGGTTGTTCATCGTTGGCAGAAATGTATCGAATTGTCTGGTGATTATGTGGAAAAGTGAATAGTGGTTGTTCATCCTTGGCAGAAATGTATCCACTTGTCTGGTGATTATGTGGAAAAGTGAATAGTGGTTGTTCATCCTTGGCAGAAATGTATCCAATTGTCTGGTGATTATGTGGAAAAGTGAATAATGCTTGTTCATCGTTGGCAGAAATGTATCCAATTGTCTGGTGATTATGCGGAAAAGTGAATAGTGGTTGTTCATCGTTGGCAGAAATGTATCCAATTGTCTGGTGATTATGTGGAAAAGTGAATAGTGGTTGTTCATCGTTGGCAGAAATGTATCCAATTGTTTGGTGATTATGTGGAAAAGTGAATAGTGGTTTTTCATCGTTGGCAGAAATGTATCCAATTGTCCGGTGGTTATGCGGAAAAGTGAATAGTGGTTGTTCATCGTTGGCAGAAATGTATCCAATTGTCTGGTGATTATGTGGAAAAGTGAATAGTGGTTGTTCATCCTTGGCAGAAATGTATCCAATTGTCTGGTGATTATGTGGAAAAGTTGATAGTGGTTGTTCATCGGCAGAAATGTATCCAATTGTCTGGTGATTATGTGGAAAAGTGAATAGTGGTTGTTCATCCTTGGCAGAAATGTATCCACTTGTCTGGTGATTATGTGGAAAAGTGAATAGTGGTTGTTCATCCTTGGCAGAAATGTATCCAATTGTCCGGTGATTATGTGGAAAAGTGAATAGTGGTTGTTCATCGTTGGCAGAAATGTATCCAATTGTCCAGTGATTATGTGGAAAAGTGAATAGTGGTTGTTCATCGTTGGCAGAAATGTATCCAATTGTCTGGTGATTATGTGGAAAAGTGAATAGTGGTTGTTCATCGTTGGCAGAAATGTATCCAATTGTCTGGTGATTATGTGGAAAAGTGAATAGTGGTTGTTCATCGTTGGCAGAAATGTATCCAATTGTCTGGTGATTATGTGGAAAAGTGAATAGTGGTTGTTCATCGTTGGCAGAAATGTATCCAATTGTCCGGTGATTATGTGGAAAAGTGAATAGTGGTTGTTCATCCTTGGCAGAAATGTATCCAATTGTCTGGTGATTATGTGGAAAAGTGAATAGTGGTTGTTCATCGTTGGCAGAAATGTATCCAATTGTCTGGTGATTATGTGGAAAAGTGAATAGTGGTTGTTCATCCTTGGCAGAAATGTATCCACTTGTCTGGTGATTATGTGGAAAAGTGAATAGTGGTTGTTCATCCTTGGCAGAAATGTATCCAATTGTCCGGTGATTATGTGGAAAAGTGAATAGTGGTTGTTCATCGTTGGCAGAAATGTATCCAATTGTCTGGTGATTATGTGGAAAAGTGAATAGTGGTTGTTCATCGTTGGCAGAAATGTATCCAATTGTCTGGTGATTATGTGGAAAAGTGAATAGTGGTTGTTCATCGTTGGCAGAAATGTATCCAATTGTCTGGTGATTATGTGGAAAAGTGAATAATGCTTGTTCATCGTTGGCAGAAATGTATCCAATTGTCCGGTGATTATGTGGAAAAGTGAATAGTGGTTGTTCATCCTTGGCAGAAATGTATCCAATTGTCTGGTGATTATGTGGAAAAGTGAATAGTGGTTGTTTATCCTTGGCAGAAATGTATCCAATTGTCCGGTGGTTATGTGGAAAAGTGAATAATGCTTGTTCATCGTTGGCAGAAATGTATCCAATTGTCTGGTGATTATGTGGAAAAGTGAATAGTGGTTGTTCATCCTTGGCAGAAATGTATCCACTTGTCTGGTGATTATGTGGAAAAGTGAATAGTGGTTGTTCATCCTTGGCAGAAATGTATCCAATTGTCCGGTGATTATGTGGAAAAGTGAATAGTGGTTGTTCATCCTTGGCAGAAATGTATCCAATTGTCCGGTGATTATGTAGAAAAGTAAATAGTGGTTGTTCATCGTTGGCAGAAATGTATCCAATTGTGCGGTGATTATGTGGAAAAGTGAATAGTGGTTGTTCATACTTGGCAGAAATGTATCCAATTGTCCGGTGATTATGTGGAAAAGTGAATAGTGGTTGTTCATCACTGGCAGAAATGTATCCAATTGTTTGGTGATTATGTGGAAAAGGGAATAGTGGTAGTTAAAGAGCACATCCTAAGGATTATTTCTGCATTTGATTTATTAAAATATTCCCATCCAAACCCAAGTAACGAAGGTGGAGGCATTACTTTTCATTCAACTCTAGTACTTGGTCAGGGCGACTTTCTTTCAAAGCTTTTGCTTTCCTTCCATCCAAAATTCCCCCATTATGAATCAAATCAGACTGAGCATGTAAAAGCTTTTGCGGCACTTACTCCGGCTTCGGTTCCTCTAAACTTAGGGCAAGTTCTTTGGTTTCACATACACACACACACACACACAACCAGGACTTGTGGACAGTGTGTTTCTGAAGCTGCGCTCAAAAGGATTCATCACTTCCTGCTTTCACAGCAGAGAGAATTTATCTGAGCATGGAAAGCTATTCTTAACTATGTTTGCATACTGTTTTTCCTTCAGCGGGCAATGCATGTACAAGTTCCCTCCTCTATCGTGACAACCTTGTAAGGCAGGCATGGGCCAACTTTGGCCCCCCAGATTATCTGCTTTGAACTGGATTATATGGCAGTGTAGGCTAATATAATCCAGTTCAAAGCAGAAAACGTGGATTCTCTGCCTTCATAATCTGGATTATATGGCATTGTATAAGGAGTCCTACATTACCATATAAAATACAGATTATCGGTTTTGAACTGGATTATATGGCAGTGTAGGCTCATATCATCCAGTTCAAAGCAGAAAACGTGGATCCTCTGCCTTCATAATCTGGATTATATGATGGTGTAAAAGGGGCCTAGAATGTTTTGACACATATCGTGTGTTCCCTTTCAGCAGTAAATGTGCATACACATGCATATGCACAGTGCGCAGACCAAAAGGACCATGCATAAGTGTACACTTCTTTGCACTGATAAGGCACACTTCCTTGCACAATCACACATCTATTGTTGAGACACACAGGGCTGGGAATGCTCATGCTTGGGCACATATCGTGTGTCTCCATTCAGCAGTAAATGTGCGGACACATGGCATATGCACAATGAGCACACCAAAAGGAGCATGCATTAGTGAGTACTTCTTTGCACTGAAAAGGCACACTTCCTTGCACAATCACACATCTATTACTGAGACACAAAGGATCTGTAATGCTCATACTTGGGCACATAATGTGTGTCCCCATTCAGCAGTAAATGTGCAGACACATGGCATATGCACAGTGAGCACACCAAAAGGAGCACACATAAGTGTGCACTTCTTTGCACGGCAAGGGCACACTTCCTTGCAGAATCACACATCTATTGTTGAGACACAAAGGGTCTGTAATGCTCATGCTTGGGCACATAATGTGTGTCCCCATTCAGCAGTAATGTGTGGACACATGGCATATGCACAATGCGCACACCAAAAGGAGCATGCCTAAGTGTGCACGTCTTTGCACAGCAAGGGCACACTTCTTTGCACACATCTATTGTTGAGACACAAAGGGTCTATAATGATCATGCTTGGGCACATATCGTGTGTAAATGTGCAGACAGAAGGCATATGCACAGTGCGCACACCAAAAGGAGCATGCATAAGTGTGCACGTCTTTGCACGGCAAGGGCACACTTCCTTGCACAATCACATATCTATTGTTGAGACACAAAGGGTCTATAATGCTCATGCTTGGGCACATACCGTGTGTAAATGTGCGGACAGAAGGCATATGCACAATGCACACACCAAAAGGAGCATGCATAAATGTGCACAGCAAGGGCACACTTCCTTGCACAATCACACATCTATTGTTTAGACACAACGGGTCTATAATGTTCATGCTTGGGCACATATTGTGTGTAAATGTGCGGACAGAAGGCATATGCACAATGCGCACACCAAAAGGAGCATGCATAAGTGTGCACTTCTTTTCACGGCAAGGGCACACTTCCTTGCACAATCACACATCTATTGTTGAGACACAAAGGGTCTGTAATGCTCATGCTTGGGCACATATCATGTGTAAATGTGCGGACAGAAGGCATATGCACAGTGCGCACACCAAAAGGAGCACTTCTTTGCATGGCAAGGGCACACTTCCTTGCACAATCACACAGAGTCCTTCCACCCAGAAGATCAAGTGAGAATATCCCACAATATCTGCTTTGAACTGGATTATCTGAGTCCACATTACCATATATTCAGGTTCAAAGCAGATAATGTGGGCCTAAGAAAGCCATTGAGAAGGTCAGAGATGAACCAGCCACACCCTTCTTGGTGGAGCCGCAAGACAGCCAGCGCATGAAGGCTAGTTAGTGGTGTGACAGGCGCAGGGTGGATCCCTTTGGATCCTCTTTCCACTCGGTCTCCCTCAAATCCACCATAAAAGGAAATGCAGCCGGCGAGGAGCATTGCCAAACTTAGTCATTTCGAGCCAAGCTGGGCTCCCAACTCACTCATTCGGCAGCAATTTCCTCTAGTCAGAACTTCCCCTTTGGAGAGCCCAGAGTGGGCGGGGTGGGGGGCGCATTGCAATCCCTCCCTCTTTGCTTCTCACAAGCCAGAGCCAAAGGAAGCATTGCTCACATTCCGGGTATACCAATGGCTGAGTGCATTGCAGCATGGATGTTTTGCTAGTGGCACGTCACTGGGGATTTAGGCCTTGCCAAAGGGCAGGCTCTCCCTCTTTCTTCCCAGACAGACGGCATCAAAAGTAGGGCTCAAACAGGTATGGGCCAAATTGGGACCTGGAGGTGTTTTGGACTCCAACTCCCACCATTCCTAACAGCCTCAGGCCCATTCCTTTTCCCCCTCAGCTGCTTAAGCAGCCCTCTCTCCTTGATTGTGCAAGGAAGTGCACACTTCTACATGCTCCATTTGATGTGCACACTGTGTCCATGATGCCGAGTTCGCCCCAGACCCCTGCTTTCCAGCTGATCTGACCAGCCGCAGGGAGGGGCCTTAGGATGTTAGGAATGGTGGGAGTCGGAGTCCAAAACACCTCCAGGTCCCATCTTGGCCTATGCTTTATCTACACTGCAGAATGAATGCATTTTGGACAGTGTGGACTCAGATAATCCAGTTCAAAGCAGATACAGTGTTCTCTAGATCTTCTCCTGAATGCACAAAGACTACGTTATGATCAGCATATTGGAGGGGATTGATTGTATGGCCTCTGAAGTCTCTGCTCTTCTCCTCCTCCTCCTCCTTTTTCTTCTTCACCTTCTCCTTCTCCTCCTCCTCCTCCTCCTTCTTATTCTTCTCCACTTCCTTCCCCTCCTCCTCCTCCTCCTCCTTCCAAAGGCTGGATGGCCATTTTTGGGGGGTGCTTTTGTTGTGCTTTTTCTTGCATGGCAGAAGGGAGTTGAAGAGGATGGCCCCTAAGAGTTCCATTATTATTATTATTATTATTATTATTATTGTATTATTATTATTATTGTATGTTTGGCCATGTTCCAGTAGCATTCTCTCCTGACGTTTCACCCACATCTATGGCAGGCATCTTCAGAGACTGTAAGGTCTGTTGGAAACTAGGCAAGTGGAATTTATATACCTGTGGAATGATGTCCACGGTGGGAGAAAGAATTGTTGTTTGTTTAAGACAAGTGTGGATATTGCAATTGGCTACCTTGATTAGCATTGAAAAGCCTTGCAGCTTCAAAGCCTGGTTGTTGTTGCCTTGGGGAATCCTTTGGTTGGGAGGTGTTAACTGGCACTTGATGGATGGCAGTCTGGATTTCCCCAGTTTTTGAGTGGTGTTCCTGATTTGCTGTTTTGATCCTGGTGTCTTTTAATCCAACCAGGGATTCATTGGATGCATGCATTAAGTAGCATACTCCAGTATGCTGATGACAATGTCGTCTGTGCACATTCAGAAGAAGATCTACAAGCCACTCTAAACACCTTCGCAGAAACATACACAAAGCTCGGCCTGTCACTGAACATCGAGAAAACCAAAGTGCTGTTCCAGCAGTCACCAGCCATCCCCTCCCCAATGCCAGAGATACAGCTTCATGGTGTAACATTAGAAAATGTTGACCATTTCCGCTCCCTTGGCAGCCACCTCTCCACCAAAGTCAACATCGACACCGAAATACAACACCGCCTGAGCTCTATGAGTGCAGCATTTTCCCGAATGAAGCAGAGAGTGATTGAGGACCAGGACATCCGTAGGGATACCAAGGGGCTTGTCTATAAAGCTATTGTCCTCCCAACCCTGCTCTATGCCTACGAAACGTGGACTGTCTACAGATGTCACATGCAACTCCTGGAACGTTTCCATCAGCGCTGCCTCCGGAAAATCCTGCAAATATCCTGGGAAGACAAGCGGACAAAAGTCAGTGTGCTGGAAGAAGCAAAGACCACCAGCATTGAAGTGATGGTCCTCTGCCATCAACTCTGCTGGGCCGGCCACGTTGTCCAGATGCCTGACCACCGTCTCCCAAAGCAGTTGCTGTACTCTGAACTTAAGAATGGAAAACGGAATGTCATTGGACAGGAAAAGAGATTTAAAGATGGCCTTAAAGCCAACCTTAAAAACTCTGGCATAGACACTGAGAACTGGGAAGCCCTGGCCCTTGACCGTTCCAGCTGGAGGTCAGATGTGACCAGTAGTGCTGCAGAATTCGAGGAGGCACGAGTGGAGGGTGAAAGAGAGAAACGTGCCAGGAGGAAGGCACATCAAGCCAACCCTGACCGGGACCGCCTTCCACCTGGAAATCAATGCCTTCACTGTGGGAGAAGATGCGGGTCAAGAATAGGGCTACACAGCCACCTACAAACCTACAAAAATAGTCATCAAGGATGACCATCTTACTCGTCCAACGAGGGATCGCCTAAGTAAGTAAAGCATTAAGTAGCAGATGATTCACAAGTATTGCTCCACAAAGAAGGAGAGGCCTTGAGTTTCCTGCAACAGATCAGATTGTGATGGCACAATCCTCTGGGAGAACCCCTGATGCCTTCTTGAAGGAATCTGTCAGATGAAACATCACTGGCCCTCGAATCCATAGGATCAGTATGTAGTTTCACTGATCCACATCATGGGAGAGAGTTGTAGTTTTGCAAGGTCTTTCACTTCCTCTGCCAAAGAGTGCCTGTGCCTCATCAGACTACATCTCCCAGCCTGGGACGTTCCCCCATGGCCACCAATGGGCTGGATTTTCCCAGAGTAAAAATGGATTGAAAAATGGCTTTTTTGCCCTATCTCTCCTCTTGTTTTTATGAATGGACTCCCCATGAACTCTTATGAGTTCTTATGAACTTTCATGAACTTTATACGAACTTTTATAAACTCTTGCCAAACTTTATGAACTTTTATGGACTTTGGGGAGGCTGACGTGACTTCCCCTTAGACCCTGCATGATTCCCCCTTTTCCTATGAACTCTGTGTATGCTTCCTTGCCCCATTCCTCATTCCCTATATCAGTGGTTCTCAACGTTCGTAATGCCGCGACCCCTTAATACGGTTCCTCATGTTGTGGTGACCCCCAACCATAACATTATTTTCATTGCTACTTCATAATTGTAATTTTGTTGCTGTTATGAATCATTATGTAAATATCTGGTAAGCAGGATGTGTTCTTATTGGAGTGTTATGGAAGGATTGATTTTGTCATTTGGGAGTTGTAGTTGCTGGGATTTATAGTTCACCTACATTCAAAGAGCATTCTGAACTCTACCAATGATGGAATTGGACCAAACTTGGCACACAGAACTCCCATGACCAACGGAAAATACTGGAAGGGTTTGGTGGGCATTGACCTTGAGTTTGGGAGTTGTAGTTTGCCTACACCCAGAGAGCGCTGTGAATTCAAACAATGATGGATCTGGATCAAACTTGGCACAAATATTCAATGTGCCCAAATGTGAACACTGGTGAAGTTTGAGGAAAATAGACCTTGGCATTTGGGAGTTGTTGCTGCTGGGATTTATAGTTCACCTACAACCAAAGAGCATTCAGAAGCTCACCAACGATAGAATTAGGCCAAACTTCCCACACAGACCAACAGAAAATACTGTCTGTGATGGTCTTTGGCAACCCCTCTGACACTCCCTCGCGACCCCTCCAGGGGTCCCAACCCCCACGTTGAGAACCACTGCCCTATATGTATGTATGTAGGGAGGAGGGAGCAAGCTTGTTTTCTGCTTCCTTGGAGACTAGGATGCTGAACAATGGCTTCAAACGACAAGAGAGGAGATTCCATCTGAACATGAGGAAGAACTTCCTGACTGTGAGAGCCATTCAGCAGTGGAACTCTCTGCCCCGGAGTGTGGTGGAGGCTCCTTCTTTGGAAGCTTTTAAACAGAGGCTGGATGGCCATCTGTCAGGGGTGATTTGAATGCAATATTCCTGCTTCTTGGCAGAATGGGGTTGGACTGGATGGCCCAGGAGGTCTCTTCCAACTCTTTGATTTGATTCTATGTCTATATAAGAAAATATGAAGGAAAGTAACATTTTCATGAACCAGCAACTCATGGCTCTTGGAGTTTCCAAACTTCCTGAGCTGATAATTCCCTAACAAAGGACTCAACCAGATCCATTTGCGTGGACAATAGATAAATGACTATCTACCTGGACCTCAGAGGGCTGATAGCCACGCTATCCAGATTAATGGAGTCTATGGATGTTGTGCCGTCACACCCAGACACTATGAAGTTAAAACTAAGATGTGCTTCTCTCTTTATCTGGGCGAACCGCGGGTGCCTTTCTTAGAAACTCCAGATTCTCCGCAACTGAGGCCAGTCCAGAATTGAACATCAACAGAACATTTGAGCCAACAATGTGATGTGGCGGCAAAAAAAGCCAATGGGATTTTGGCCTGCATCAATAGAAGCATAGTGTCTAGATCTAAGGAAGTAATGCTCCCCATGCTCAATTCCGCTTTGGTTAGACCACACCTGGAATATTGTGTCCAATTCTGGGCACCACAATTCAAGAGAGATATTGACAAGCTGGAATGTGTCCAGAGGAGGGCGACTAAAATGATCAAGGGTCTGGAGAACAAGCCCTATGAGGAGCGGCTTAGGGAACTGGGCATGTTTAGCCTGAAGAAGAGAAGGCTGAGAGGAGATATGATAGCCATGTATAAATACGTGAGAGGAAGCCACAGGGAGGAGGAGGGAGCAAGCTTGTTTTCTGCTTCCTTGGAGACTAGGACGCGGAACAATGGCTTCAAACTACAAGAGAGGAGATTCCATCTGAACATGAGGAAGAACTTCCTGACTGTGAGAGCCGTTCAGCAGTGGAACTCTCTGCCCCGGAGTGTGGTGGAGGCTCCTTCTTTGGAAGCTTTTAAACAGAGGCTGGATGGCCATCTGTCAGGGGTGATTTGAATATTCCTGCTTCTTGGCAGATTGGGGTTGGACTGGATGGCCCATGAGGTCTCTTCCAACTCTTTGATTCTATGATTCTATGATTTATTTTACAAAGTCCTTGACAGACTTGGCACAGCTTGATGAAATTACAAATACAAACAGTCAATTTGTGAAACCATATAGATGTTCTTTCTTTCCTTTTTCCTTCAGTTACCGAGTTAACTTATCCCCAAGGGTAGGAAGAATCTTGGGATCTTTTACCCTAACCCTGAGCTGTTATCTTTCAGAAAGAGCAGGTCTTCCCCTACCTAAGCTCAAGATTAGTTTTGGAGATGAAGTAATGGAGCCTTTCTTAATGACAGAGAAATCCGGAGATATTACCTGTCCCAGCAATGAGCTATTGTTCTTTAGAAAGAGCAGGACTTTCTCTATCTTAGCTCAACACCAGTTTCTAAGGTGAGAGGGTAACCTCGACCCTAATCTCAATCTCAATTGTACTCACAATAGCTTGTCTGAGCTTCTTAGCTGGCCACCAGCACATCTGAGGCTTTTTCTATACTAAAGAAAGCAGGAGGGTTTTCCAAAATGGGATCTCATCCCCAGGAAAAAGGGCGGTCTCTAGACCAAAAGGACACTTTTTAAAACCAATAGCTGCAGAAGGCTTGCAGGCTGGCTTCCAGCCTCTGTTAATAATTAACTTTCAGGGTACTGCTGCAACCCTGGGGAAAATGCAAAGGGATGTTATTTTGTGCAAGTAAAGGGCAAGGCAAACCAAGCTCCTGGAAGATGGAACAGATGCACTGGATCACCCAACACAAAGGACATTTCCTCGTCAGCGAGGAACCGGGGATTTCTCACTGCTGTGCCACACCTGGATCTCCGAAACTCATCGGTGTTTCATCAATGAACTCCATATTGCAGGATAGTAAAAATAAAGGACCTGGCCTCTCAGGGCCAGATTCAAGAAACAGAACAATAACTCAGGCCAGGCTTGAGAGACTGCAGCTATCGCCGGGTCATTTGGCAAACACTGGTCATTCTTAATCCAGTCAACTAGACATTGGCTGGGTGGCCAAAAACAGGGCCAGGACCCTCATTGGATCTCCCCCTGGCTTGCTGATGTCACAGCCAATCATAACAAAGCCAGCTTGGAGGGGGGGGGCATGGGAAGTTTTGAATCTGAAGGCTTTAAATATTGTGTTTTTTTGCCCAGTGAGTTATGTTGGCTCCTGGGCAGATTACTGTCATCCATCCCAACTGGAATGAAATAAATATCTTGGTGGCTTTCCTTCAACTTGGTGAGACTCTATTTTGGGAAAAATTAGCAAAAACTCTTCTTTGGTGCTTGCTGTCTCGCCAGGTGTTCCGGATCCTCTTTTTGGGCCTGGCCAGTCTCTGCCTAGGCAGGTGTCATCGAGGGCAGCGGAGGCCCCCGCCTTTAAGTTGGTTTGACCCACAGCGGAGAGTTCCACAGTTCCTAGAGGTCACAATTGGGACAAACTGATGAAATGTGCCCCAACAGACAGCTCAAACTAGGACTGCACTCAGCCTCTATGCCTTTCTATCACTTTCCCCCAAGCCCTAACATTGTAGCTATTCCCCTAATAAAGATACTTGAGATTGCAACTTTTTACCTTTCTGCTTGATACTTTATGTCTTTCCTTGCCTGAACTATCAATTGCATGAAATAAACCCATTTCCAGGCTCCAGGGAACCGCGGGAATGCCTTCCTGGCACTCCGGGGACGCCGAATCTGCGTTTCATGAAACCGCGGATACGGGATTTCTCCTTTCGGATCCCGGTATCCACGAAATCATAAAATGGCGGATCGGCTCCATTTTAATGCCATATTTTTCTATACTAAATTCTAAGCCTATCTGCTATCTCGCTTTCCTCACTATGGATCCCTACGCCCGGGAAATAACCTCTCGATTTTTGAGAATATTTTTTGACCAGAAACAGCTGACTGTCAAACTCGCCGGTTCCATTCCTTCCATGCTGCGCTGCTCAGCTTCTCCTCGCCCCTGCCTGGCTCCGGACCCGGGGACTTGATGCGGCTCCCCCATGGGACTCCAGGGAGGAACCTGGCCAGGGGGCCCCAGTCCTTGGGAAGGGATTATCGTTTCCCAAGGACCACAACTTGGATTCATGGCAGCTCAGCCAGAGCCCCATCTGCTGACTTTTATGGACTCAAGACCTCTTCTGCTGCCTGCTTTGGTCTTCAGGAAACATTTATTTCTCGTGGATCTCCTTCAAGAGCACTGAACTCAAAGAGACTTTTATTATTTTTAATATTTTTCGTCGCTGGAATTCGTCTTCTCTGTCCTCGCCAAAGTTCAGGGACCCTCTTTGGTGCGGTCCTAGGGGTCTTCCTTACTGGGGAGACCCTCCTAAAGTCCATATTGACTTCACAGGGCCTCCCAAATTCGTGTTCGATATCAACATCTGAAAAACAGACACCGAAAATGGCACAGTGTTTACCCCGAAATGCCTTTCCAATATCCGAGGATGCTTTTCCAATAGATAATGGTCTTTTCCAAGTAGGACATGTGGGCCACCCAATGGGTGCTCATCACAACCAGCCATGAAAATCAGCAATCAAGTGTTAGGTGTCATATATTTCTGCCCAGGGAGTGCCCAATTGAATTCAGTCTGCACTGCAAACCTCATTTCCTCCCCTCTGCATTATTTCTCCTGTTTTGCCTTTCCTCCAGCTGTGAAGCGAGAGCCCTACTTACCTACTTTTGGAGGAAACTGCTGAGCAAGATTCCTAGAGAGAGAGGCACACACCCCACCAAGCGTTATTCAATCCTCATCCTGAATTGCTTTTGCTTGGCCTGGATTATAGCAAAGGGAGGAGCACTCGCATGTCAGCATCCTGCTTAGCAATTCTGTCTGAAAACACAGAAATCAGGTGAGGCAAAGGAAGGCTGGTCTCAAAAAAAGCACAATTTGGCATTCAGTCCCAAAATGCATTTGGTGTTCCCCTCACATCTCTAAGTTTGTGCTGGAATTTCATAGCCAAGTAAGCTGTCTCTTTGTGGAAAATAAATGATATCCTGTTTTGAGGATATGCAGCATCCTTTTGGAGTGAAGGGTAAGAGAGCCCCAGTTTACACAGTAACTAGTTCTCAATAGAGATCTAAAGATACTATTATAAAGTAACTATTTCTTAACAAATATCTAAAGATACTATCATATTGTAACTAGTTCTCAATGGAGATCTAAAGATACTATCACATTGTAACATGTGTTGTGTGTGCCATGTGTTACTCCTCCTTCTCTCCCTTCCTTCCTTCCTTCCTTCCTTCCTTCCTTCCTTCCTTCCTTCCTTCCTTCCTTCCTTCCTTCCTTATGTTGTGTGTAACATGTTATCTCCTCCTCCTCTCCCTTCCTTCCTTCCTTCCTTCCTTCCTTCCTTCCTTCCTTGTGTTGTGTGTAACGTTACCTCCTCCACCTCTCCTTCCTTCCTTCCTTCCTTCCTTCCTTCCTTCCTTCCTTGTGTGTGACATGTGTTACCTCCTCCTCTCCTCCTTCCTTCCTTCCTTCTGTTGTGTGTAACATGTTACCTCCTCCTCCTCTCCTTCCTTCTATCCTCCTTTCCTTCCTTTCTCCTTCCCTCCCTTCCTTCCCTCCTTGTGCTGTGTGTGACATGTGTTCCCTCCTCCTCCTCCCTCCATTCCTTGTGTTGTGTGTAACATGTTATCTCCTCCGCCCCTCCCTCCCTCCCTCCCTCCTTCCTTCCTTCCTTGTGTGTGACATGTATCACCTCCTCCTCCTCCTCTCCTCTCCTTCCTTCCTTCCTTCCTTCCTTCCTCCCTCCCCTCCTTGTGTTGTGTGTGACATGTGTTACCTCCTCTTCCTCTCCTCTCCTTCCTCCCTCCCTCTCTCCCTCCCTTTCCATGTGTTATGTGTGCCATGTGTTACGTCCTCCTCCCCTTCCTTCCGTCCTTCCTTCTTTCCATCCTTCCTCTCCATGTGTTGTGTGCCATGTGTTTCCTCCTCCTCCTCCTCCTCCTCTTCCTTCCTCCCTCCCTCCCTTCTGTGTGTTGTGTGCCATTTGTTACCTCCTCCTCTCCTTCCTTCCTTCCTTCCTTCCTTCCTTATGTTGTGTGTACCATGTGTTACCTCCTCCTCCTCTCCCTTCCTTCCTTGTGTTGTGTGTAACGTTACCTCCTCCTCCTCTCCTTCCTTCCTTCCTTCCTTCCTTCTGTTGTGTGTAACATGTTACCTCCTCCTCCTCTTCCTTCCTTCCTCCCTTCCTTCTGTGTGTTGTGTGTGCCATTTGTTACCTCCTCCTCTCCTTCCTTCCTTCCTTCCTTCCTTCCTTCCTTCCTTCCTTCCTTCCTTCTGTTGTGTGTACCATGTGTTACTCCTCCTTCTCTCCCTTCCTTCCTTATGTTGTGTGTACCATGTGTTACCTCCTCCTCCTCTCCCTTCCTTCCTTGTGTTGTGTGTAACGTTACCTCCTCCTCCTCTCCTTCCTTCCTTCCTTCCTTCCTTCTGTTGTGTGTAACATGTTACCTCCTCCTCCTCTTCCTTCCTTCCTTCCTCCCTTCCTTCTGTGTGTTGTGTGTGCCATTTGTTACCTCCTCCTCTCCTTCCTTCCTTCCTTCCTTCCTTCCTTCCTTCCTTCCTTCCTTCCTTCCTTGTGTTGTGTGTGACATGTGTTACCTCCTCCTCCTCTTCCTTCCTTCCTTCCTTCCTCCCTTCTGTGTGTTGTGTGTGCCATTTGCTACCTCCTCCTCTCCTTCCTTCCTTCCTTCCTTCCTTCTGTGTGTTACCTCCTCCTCTTCTTCCTCCCTACCTCCTGTGTGTTGTGTGTGCCATGTGTTACCTTCTCCTCTTCTTCCTTCCTTCCTTCCTTCTGTGTGTTACCTCCTCTTCCTCCCCTTCCTTCCTTCCTTCCTTCCTTCCTTCCTTCCTTCCTTCCGTGTGTTACCTCCTCCTCCTCTTCTTCCTCCCTCCCTCCCTCCTGTGTGTTGTGTGTGCCATGTGTTACCTTCTCTTCTTCCTTCCTTCCTTCCTTCCTTCCTTCCTTCCTTCTGTGTGTTACCTCCTCCTCTTCTTCCTCCCTCCCTCCTGTGTGTTGTGTGTTCCATGTGTTACCTTCTCCTCTCCTTCCTTCCTTCCTTCCTTCCTTCCTTCCTTCCTTCCTTCCTTCCTTCCTTCTGTGTGTTACCTCCTCTTCCTCCCCTTCCTTCCTTCCTTCCGTGTGTTACCTCCTCCTCCTCTTCTTCCTCCCTCCCTCCCTCCTGTGTGTTGTGTGTGCCATGTGTTACCTTCTCTTCTTCCTTCCTTCCTTCTGTGTGTTACCTCCTCCTCTTCTTCCTCCCTCCCTCCTGTGTGTTGTGTGTTCCATGTGTTACCTTCTCCTCTTCTTCCTTCCTTCCTTCCTTCCTTCCTTCCTTCCTTCCTTCCTTCCTTCTGTGTGTTACCTCCTCTTCCTCCCCTTCCTTCCTTCCTTCCTTCCTTCCTTCCTTCCTTCCTTCCTTCCTTCCTTCCGTGTGTTACCTCCTCCTCCTCTTCTTCCTCCCTCCCTCCCTCCTGTGTGTTGTGTGTGCCATGTGTTACCTTCTCTTCTTCCTTCCTTCTGTGTGTTACCTCCTTCTCCTCCTCTTCCTTCCTTCCTTCCTTCCTTCCTTCCTTCCTTCCTTCCTTCCTCCCTCCCTCCCTCCCTCCCTTCTGTGTGTTGTGTGTGCCATGTGTTGTTCCCTCCTTCCCTCCTTCTTCCAACAGAGGAGAGAGAGAAAAAGAGAGAGGAGGATCCCTGGAATGGCTGCAAAGGGAGAGCCCCCAGACTCCTCCTTCCCTGCTCCTCCTCCTCCTCTGGTTGACCCCAAGGGCCATCTAGTCCAACCCTCTTCTTTCTGCCAAGTAAGAAAAACACAATCAAAGTACCCCTGACAGATGGCCATGCTGCCTCCAAATAATAATAAATATGTTCCTAGTTTACAAGTATTATTTCCTGTTTAATTGTGGGGTCCTTCCTTTGAAAGTAGTTGTTATGTTCCAGAAACTTTGTTTTTCTTCCCAGAAACCCTTGTACCGGCAGGACTGAAGACCAATGGGTCGGAGGTTCGAATCCAGGGAAAGCGCGGATGAGCTCCCTGTGTCAGCTCCAGCTCCCCATGTGGGGACATGAGCGAAGCCTCCCACAAGGATGGTAAAACATCAAGACATCTGGGCATCCCCTGGGCAATGTCCTTGCAGACGGTCAATTCTCTCACACCAGAAGTGACTTGAAGTTTCTCAAGTCGCTCCTGACACACAAAAAAGGAGTCTCTGGGTTCTCTCAGCTTCCTTCCTTCCTTCCTTCCTTCCTTCCTTCCTTCCTTCCTTCAGGGCCTTGGAAGTGGATTAGGCCCGGGTTCTCTTTCTGACTCATTTCGGTTGCTGTGTGTCATGAGGTCGGAGCTGGCCGGTTGCCTTGGGGAGCACTGCCTTGCGCATGGTGTCGTCGTCTGCTGAGTTGCCCGCACAGTGTTTTTACAGCTGTGTTGTCACAAGTCATTGAACGTCCATCCTTTTTTTTCCTTTTGCAGTCTCCTTTTTTGAGCAGTTGGCATGCCCGTGCCCAGAGCATGGCCAAGCATTGGCCATTTGTTTTGGTTGAAATATAAATTCAACTTGGGTTGAAAGTTGAAACCTCTGTGCATTAAGTACATCATGTCCTCCGTTTTTGCCGGACAGCATGGCCCTGGATGGATGGCCCTTGTGGTCTCTTCCAACTCTAGACTACTTCTCTACAAATATCTAGTTCCAATCCTTTGACTCCTCTGAAGATGCCAGCCAAAGATGCAGGGGAAACATCAGGAGAAAATGCTGCTAGGACGCAGCCATACAGTCTGGAAACCACACTAGTTCTGTGTGTGTGTGTGTGTGTGTGTATTACATGCCTCTTTCTCCTCCTCTTCTTTTTTCCCCACTTCCTTTTCCCTCATCCTCCCATTCTTGTTTTCCTCTTCTCCTTCTTTTTTCCTCTTCCCCCATTCTCCTTCTCCTTCTCCCCTTTCCATTCTCCTGCTCTTCCTCCTGCTCTTCCCCTTCCCCTTCTCCCTCATCTTCCCATACTCCTTCTCTTCCTCCTCCTCTTCCTCTCTCCTTCTCCTTCTCCCTCATCCTCCCATTCTCTTTCTCCACTTCCTCCTTCTCCTCTTCACCTTCTTCTCCCCTTTCAATTCTTCTCTTCATTCTCTTCCTCTTCTCCCTCATCCTCCCATTCTCCTCTTCCTTCTCCTCTTCCTCTCTCCTTCTCCTTCTCCCTCATTCTCCCTTTCTCCTTCTCCTCTTCTTCTCCTCTTCTCCTTCTTCTCTCCTTTCCATTTTCCTCCTCTTCCTCTTATCCTTCCATTCTCCTTTTCCCTCATTCTTTCCTCCTCCTCCTCCTCCTCCTCTTCCTCCTCCTCCTCCTCCTCCTTCTCCCTCATCCTCCCATTCTCCTTTTCCTTTTCCTCCTTCTCCTCTTCTTCCTTTCCCTCATCCTCACCTTCTTTTCCTCTTCTCCTTCTCCTTTTTCCTCACTTTCCTCCTCCTCCTCCTCCTCCTCCTCTTCCCCTTCTTCTCTCTCATCCTCCCATTCCCCTTCTCCTCTTCCTGCTTCTCTCCTTCATTTCCCCTCCTCTTCCTCCCCCTCTTCCTCTTCCCTTTCTCCCTCATCCTCCCATTCTCCTTCTTCTTGTCTTCCTCCTCCTTTTCTTCCTCTTTGCCCTCCAGCTCTTAAATGAGGGTCCCCAGGCTTTCAGGCCCAGTAATTGCTGATCAATAGTTCCAGATGCCCCCCAAGAGGCCCATTATGGGATGCCTCTGACTCCATGTCCATTCCCCACCAAGCCTTTGCTGAAAAGTGTACTGAGCAGATGGGCCATCCAGAAGCGAGGGAGAAATAGCTAATGACCAAAGAAACTCCTGTGACGAAGAGAACCATGGGGGGGGGGGGGGAATGGCAGCCCCCTCCCATTCCTCAGGTGGCTAATAGCCAAGCTAATAGCCAAGCCGTAGTCCTCCAGGCTGGGCCTCCATTGAGGAGGAGATCTTGCAACCCAGATGGTGGAGACCTGCCACCCCATCTGCCGCTGCTGGGCTGCCGCCGCCAAGGGATTATGTCACTCCCAATTTGGAGCACAAGCCCTCAAGGTCTTCTCTTCCATGATTATAATTGAAATCTTTTAACGACCGGGGTTGCTCATGTGTAAACAGGCAATGAATCAGTGCAGTGCCATGGTTTGAGGGCTGGGCTTGTTGTCAGCTGTAAAATAAGATGCATGAAGCTGATTGGTAGAGCTATGTCTAGGGAGCTGGCTGACCCTGGGACTTTTGGTTACTGTTACATTTTTCAGGCTTGAGCTGTGCGGTTTTTTTTATTTATTTATCGTGTCATCCGCAACCAGAACATTGTATTACATTTCTAACAGAACAAAACAAACAGATTTTTAAAAAACCCCAAAAAACAAAAAAACACAAATTTTGCAAACTTGGTACCTGATTAAATGTCCTTTGACCAGTCTCTGGCCCCTTGGAGTGCCTCTGGTGTTGCTGCAAGAAGGTCCTCCCTTGTGCATGTGGCAGGGCTCAGGTTGCATTGCAGCAGGTGGTCAGTGGTTTACTCTTCTCCACACTCGCATGTCGAGGATTCCACTTTGTAGCCCAATTTCTGAAGGTTGGCTTTGCATCTCGTGGTGCCAGAGTGCAGTCTGTTCAGCGCCTCCCAAGTCGCCCAGTCTTCTGTGTGCCCAGGGGAGAGTCTCTCATTTGGTATCAGCCATTGATTGTGGTTCTGGGTTTGAGCCTGCCACTTATGGACTCTCGCTTGCTGAGGTGTTCCAGCGAGTGACTCTGTAGATCTTAGAAAACTATTTCTTGATTTAAGTCTTTGTTGTGCTAGCTGATACCCAAACAGGGGACGAGCTGAAGATGTCTCTGCCTTGGTCCTTTCACTATTGGCTGCAACTTCCCAGCGGATGTCAGGCGGTGCAATACCGGCTAAGCAGTGTAATTTCTCCAGTGGTGTAGGGCGCAGACACCCTGTGACAATGCGGCATGTCTCATTAAGAGCCACATCCACTGTTTTAGCGTGGTGAGATGTGTTCCACACTGGGCTTGCGTACTCAGCAGCAGAGTAGCATAGCGCAAGGGCAGATGTCTTCACTGTGTCTGGTTGTGATCCCCAGGTTGTGCCACTCAGCTTTCGTATGATATTGTTTCTAGCACCCACTTTTTGCTTGATGTTCAGGCAGTGCTTCTTGTAGGTCAGAGCTCGGGATGCTTGTCTGTTCTTGAGATGAAAGGCACATGTCTGTGTTTTAGAAGGGTTGGGGATCAGCTGGTTTTCCCTGTAGTAGGCAGTAAGAGCACCTAGAGCTTTGGAGAGCTTCTGTTCAACCATCTCAAAGCTCCCTGCTTGAGCGGTAATGGCACGATCATCAGCATAGCTGTGCGGTGATTGCAGAGAAGAGACAGATTTTGGAGAGTGCTCTTGCTTCACGAGCTGTTGAAGGAGTTTATCCACATGGATAAAGAAATATTACTTTCAAGCTATATAAATAAAAATGTAATGTTTGATTGTGGGATTAACATAAACTCAAAAACCACTGAACGAATTGACACCAAATTTGGACACAAAACACCTATCAGGCCAACAAGTGACCATCACTCATAAAAACACAGCAGAAGAGACTTAAAAAGCCAAAAAAATAAAAATTACATTACAACTCATGTGCATAACCACATCTATATACATATACACACACACTGTGCCATCACATCCAGACCCTATAAAAGTAAACTAAGATGTGCTTCTCTCTTTGTCTGAGCTGGGGTCTTTCTTTGGAAGCTTGAGATTTTCAGCAATGGAGGCTACTTCAGTCTTTAAACATCAAAACAGAATATTTATTTCTCAAAGTCCTTGCAGACTTGGTACAGCTTGGCAAAGTTACAAACAAAACAGTCAATTGGTGAAACCATAAAGATGATCTTTCTTTTCCTTTAGTTAATGAGATAACTTTTCCCCAAAAGGCAGAAGAAAATCCTGAGATCTTTTCACCCTAACCCTGAGCTGCTTTGGTTTAGAAAAAAGCAGGGTTTTCCCCTATCTATAGCTCAAGGTTAGCTTTGGAGATGAAGTAATGCTCAATATATAACTCAATATCTATTCTAATCTGTCTATCTATCTATCTATCTATTTCTATAGTACTCAACAGCTTATCTGTCTGAATCTCAATATGCTTCTATATAGCTCAATACCTCAATAGTTATAGTGGTTTTTTCTGAGTTACCTGCTGACCAACTGCTCATCTGAAGCTTTCTTTCTCAGCTGAAGGAGGCAGGGAAAATTCCAAAATGGAGACCTCAACCCAGGAGAAAAGGCGGTCCCTAGACCCAAAGAGATATTTTCTGAACCAATAGCTGCAAAAGGGCTAGCTTTCTAGCCTCTAATGCTGTTAACTTTCAGAGTGCAGCTGAGATTGTAGCAACCCTGGAGAAATGCAAAGGAACACTATCTCATGCAACTAAAGATAATGCAAACTATGCTCCTGGAAGACGGAACATACACACACACACAAAACACATATACGCAGACTGGGCCACAGCAACGCATGGCAGGGGACAGCTAGTCTATATAAATAAAAATGTAATGTTCGTTTTTGGGATTAACATAACTCAAAAACCACTGGACAAATTGACACGAAATTTGGACACAATATACCTAACAGTCCAACGAGTGTCCATCAACCTCTAAACACACACATACACACACACAAAACCCCAGCGGAACAGACCTAAAAACCCCAAAATACACCATATATACATATACAACTACACTCATATACATATACACATGCACATATTCATACACACACATATATATGCAAAAACACACACACAAAAACATATATACATGTACATACACACATATAAACATATACATATGCGCACACAAATATACATATATACACACATACATATACACATGTGCACATACATGCACACATACATATATACACATATACACATGCACAGACATGTGCATACATACATATACACATGCACACATACATGCACACATACATATATACACGCACATGCACATGCACACACATGTGCATACATACATACACACACACATATATACACACAAATATGCATATAGACAAACACATACATATACATAATACACATGTACAGATATACACACAAATACATAAATATATACACATATATACATATACATATATAATATATATATGTATGCAAACACACATATATACACAAATATATGCACACACATAAACACACACATATATACACACAAAACACATATACACAGACTGGGCCACAGCAATGCATGGCAGGGGACATTATGTGAGTTGGTGCAACTGATTGTATAGTACATATGTTGTTCTGAGTAATTCAAGAGTAGTTCAAGAATAAACTACTTGTTCTTTACTGTGCCTCTGTGTGGCATATTTTCTTTCTCTGGCAAGACAGTGTGTGGGTTGATCAAACGTGAACTACACCTGGTTTATTTTACATTACGCCACAGGGCTTGGATACTGGGTTCAACTCCCATAACCAGCAGAAAATACTGGAAGGGTTTGGTGGGCATTGACCTTGAGTTTGGGAGTTGTAGTTCATCTACATCCAGAGAGCACTGTGGACTCAAACAATGATGGATCTGGACCAAACTTGGCACAAATACTCAATGTGCCCAAATGTGAACACTGGTGAAGTTTGGGGAAAATAGGCTTGACATTTGGGAGTTGTAATCGCTGGGATTTATAATTCACCTACAGTCAAAGAGGATTTTGAACTCCACCAATGATGGAACTGAACCAAACTTGGCACACAGAAATTCCATGGCCAACAGAAAATACTGGAAGGGTTTGGTGGGCATTGTAACCTTGAGTTTGGGAGTTGCAGTTCACATACATCAAGAGAGCGCTGTGGATTCAAACAATGATGGATCTGGACCAATCTTGGCATGGATACTCAATATGCCCAAATGTGAACACTGGTTGAATTTGGAGAAAATAGACCTTGAAATTTGGGAGTTGTAGTTTCTGGGATTTATAGTTCACCTACAATCAAAGGGCATTCTGAACTCCACCAAGAATGGAATTGAACCAAAATTGGCACACCGAACTCCCATGACCAACAGAAAATGCTGGAAGGGTCTAGTGGGCATTGACTTTGAGTTTTGGAGTTGTAGTTCACCTACAATCAAAGGGGATTCTGAACCTTGCCATCTGTGCAGGGTTCCATACTTCACACTTCATCAACACAACCGTTCAGTGCTAAGGCTTCCCACCAAAATGCAACTGTAGAAGAGAGTCACCTGCTGCATACCAGTACTGCCATCTGTTGAGGAGTTACAAAGATGGAGGCATTACTTTTCATTCAACCCTAGCAGTTTTGGAGCACAAGTGGGATGGTTCTTGCTCCACAGTTAAATAAAAAGAGAAGCCGGGAATTCTTTCCAAAGTGACTCTTTGCTGCCCCCTTCCTCAGCCACGGCTTGGAGAAGCATTGATAAACCCAGCCAGTGATCCTTCCAGTCACTTCTGACTTATGGTGAACCTTAAAGCGATCCTATCACCAGATTTTCCTGGCAAGGTTTGTTCAGAGCGGGCTTTCCTCAGAGAGAGTGTGACCCTATGCTCAACTTTTGGCAGAAATGGACCAAGAGATTCAAAGAATGTACATCACTCTAGGGATCACGAAATCGTCCAGTGCAGCCGTTTGGTCCGTGTCCAACCAAAGTCAACATCGACACCGAAATACAACACCATCTGACCTCTGCGAGCGCAGCATTTTTCCGAATGAAGCAGAGAGTGTTTGAGGACCAGGACATCCATAGGGATACCAAGGTGCTTGTCTATAAAGCCATTGTCCTCCCAACCCTGCTCTATGTCTGTGAGACGTGGACTGTCTACAGATGTCACATGCAACTCCTGGAATGATTCCATCAGCACTGCCTCCGGAAAATCCTGCAAATCTCTTGGGAAGACAGGCGGACAAACGTCAGCGTGCTGGAAGAAGCAAAGACCACCAGCATTGAAGCGATGGTCCTCCGCCACCAACTCCGCTGGACGTTGTCCAGATGCCCGACCACCATCTCCCAAAGCAGTTGCTCTACTATGAACTCAAGAATGGAAAACGGAATGTTGGTGGGCAGGAAAAGAGATTTAAAGACGGGCTCAAAGCCAACCTCAAAAACTCTGGCATAGACACTGAGAACTGGGAAGCCCTGGCCCTTGAGCGCTCCAGCTGGAGGTCAGCTGTGACCAGCAGTGCTGCAGAATTTGAGGAGGCACGAGTGGAGGGCGAAAGGGAGAAGCGTGCCAAGAGGAAGGCACGTCAAGGCAACCTCGACCAAGACTGCCTTCCACTTGGAAACCAATGCCCTCACTGCGGAAGAAGATGCAGAGCAAGAAGAGGGCTCCACAGCCACATACGGACCCACAAGAACACTGGAAGACAATCATCCTCGGAAAACGAGGGATCGCCTAACTTTCCTGGCAAGGTTTGTTTAGAGTGGGTTTTCCTCGTAGAGAGTGTGACCCTATGCTCAACCTTTGGCAGAAATGGACCAAGAGATTCAAAGAATGAGCATCTCTCTAGGAATCACTAAATCCTCCAGTGCAGCCCTATGGTTAGTGTCCGGTGACAGTTGACAAGAGAGATGTTCTTTCAATTAAAAATATTTATATTTGCATTTCTCCACTTTTGGAGGGGTCCTATACTCCTAACCCAAGCCAATGTGGAAAGTTAGCTGTGTAAGAGCTCTAAGTATGAGCAATTTGCAGCAGAGTCTCGTTTATCCAACATAAACAGACCGGCAGAATGTTGGATAAGTAAAAACGTTGGATAATGTTGTTGTTGTTATTCATTCGTTCAGTCGTTTCCGATTCTTCGTGACTTCATGGACCACTCCACACCAGAGCTCCCTGTCGGCTGTCACCACCCCCAGCTCCTTCAAGGTCAGTCCAGTCACTTCAAGGATAACATCTATCCATCTTGCCCTTGGTTGGTCCCTCTTCCTTTTTCCTTCCTTTCCCCCAGCATAATTGTCTCCTCTAAGCTGTCCTTTCTTCTCATGATGTGGCCAAAGTTCTTCATCTTGGCCTTTCATCTCCTTCCCTCCAATGAGCAGTCAGGCTTTCTTTCCTGAAGTATGGACTGGTTGGATCTTCTCGCAGTCCAAGACACTCTCAGAACTTTCTGAAACTCCCTGCCTTTCTCCATTCTCCAGCATCCAGATATTGGCAAAGATCCGCCTAGTCAAAGCCATGGTATTCCCTGTAGTAACCTACGGATGTGAGAGCTGGAACTTAGGGAAGGCTGAGCGAAGGAAGATCGATGCTTTTGAGCTGTGGTGTTGGAGGAAAGTTCTGAAAGTGCCTTGGACTGCGAGAAGATCCAACCAGTCCATCCTCCAGGAAAGAAAGCCCTGCTGCTCACTGGAGGGAAGGAGACGAGAGACAAAGTTGAAGTCCTTTGGCCACATCATGAGGAGACAGGAAAGCCTGGAGAAGGGAATGATGCTGGGGAAAGTAGAAGGAAAAAGGAAGAGGGGCCGACCAAGGGCAAGATGGATGGATGGCATCCTTGAAGTGACTGGACTGACCTTGAGGGAGCTGGGGATGGTGACGGCCAACAGGGAGCTCTGGCGTGGGCTGGTCCATGAGGTCACAAAGAGTCGGAGACGACTGAACGAATGAACAACAACAACACTGGCAATTTGGTCTCTGGTTCCTCTGCCTTTTCTAAACCCAGCTTGTCCATCTGGCAACTCTCGCTCCATGTCTTTCTGGAGCCTTCCTTGCAGGATCTTGAGCATTCCCTTACTGGCATGAGAAATAAGGGCCATTGTACGGAAGTTGGATAATAAGGAGGGATTAAGGAAAAGCCTATTAAGTTATGATTTTTAGAAATTAAGCACGAAAACATGTTTTACAACACATCAACAGAAAAAGCAATCCACGCTAGGGTATAGGAATGTGTTTTCCTTGACTGCAAGGATATACTTAGGTGATCCCTCGTTGTCTGAGGATGGTTGGTGTTCTGGCGGTGGGTCCGTAGGTGACTGTGGAGCCCTATTCTTCTCCTTCAGTGGGGGTTTCAGTTTCCAGGTGGAAGGTGGTCCTGGTAGGGGTTGGCTAGACACGCCTTCCTCTTGGCATGTTTCTCTCTTTCACCCTCCATTCGTGCCTCTTCAAATTCCGCAGCACTGTTGGTCACAGCTGACCTCCAGCTGGAGTGCTCAAGGGCCAGGGCTTCCCAGTTCTCAGTGTCTATGCCAGAGATTTTAAGGTTGGCTTTGAGCCCATCTTTCAATCTCTTTTCCTGTCTACCAATGTTCCGTTTTTCGTTCTTGAGTTTGGAGTAGAGCAACTGCTTTGGGAGATGGTGGTCGGGCATCCGGACAATGTGGCCGGTCCAGCGGAGTTGATGGCGGAGGAGCATCACTTCAGTGCTGGTGGTCTTTGCTGACATTTGTCCGCTTGTCTTCCCAAGAGATTTGCAGGAATTTTCAGAGGCAACGCTGATGGAATCGTTCCAGGAGTTGCATGTGACGTCTGTGATAGTCCACGTCTCGCAGGCGTGACGTGCAAAGAATATACAGTTGTGCAAATATGCATGCTTTCATCTGAAAGTGGGTTCTTCTGCATTTTGGGGCATGTGTAGAAGGGCCCTTGGATCACAGTATCCTAGCCAATGGCTGCCCACGGTGCCATTACCAGGCCGCTCTTGAGGTCATTCAAACAGGGCTGAGCTTTTGTATGCCAAAGGTATCGGAGAACCTTTCCTGGGAACAATATTGGTACAAAGGGTTCCACAAAACCCTCACCAGATGGGACTTTGAAAGGGCTCTGAATCAGTCCCAAATTGTGTGGGTTGGGTTGCTGTTTCCTTAAAGTCTCTGCAGTTGCGATGGAGTGTTACGCCCAAATAAGAGATCCATGGGCCTTGCTCAAAGGCCAAACAGAAAGCATCTTAGCGTGAACCAAAAGAGGTTAAGCAAACCATTGAGGGCGAGGGTTTGTTTCTGTGTCTGTGCATCTAATTATGCCTTTCTTCCTGGCAGAGAAGGCTGAAGGTATCTCCACCTGTCCTTCTCTTCCTTTTTGGAAACAGAGGGTGAATCCTTCCACCAAAAGCCCCCCTCCACTGTGATTGGCAGTTCTCTCAGCCAAGGGGAGGGCTGTTTCGGAGACTTGGCACATGGCAGAGTGGTGCACATGTGCGGACAAGGGAGAGCATGTGAGGCTGGAGGGAGGTTCACACCAGAGACTCCCTTCAAGGCATTGGGGTTCTGTGTAGGAAGTTTGGCCCAATTCTATCGTTGGTGGGGTTCGGAATGCTCTTTGATTGTAGGTGAACTATAAATCCCAGCAACTACAACTTCCAAACGTCAAGGTCTATTTCCTCCAAACTCCACCAGTGTTCACATTTGAGCATATTGAGTATCCATGCCAAGTTTGGTCCAGATCCATCATTGTTTGAGTTGATTGTAGGTGAACTACAAATCCCAGCAACTACAACTCCCAAATGATCCAGATTCATCATTGTTTTGGGTCCACAGTGCTCTCTGGATGTAGGTGAACTACAACTCCAAAACTCAAGGTCAATGCCCACCAAAACCTTCCAGTATTTTCTGTTGGTCATGGGAGTTCTGTGTGCCAAGTTTGGTTCAATTCCATCGTTGGTGGAGTTCAGAATGCTCTCTGATTTTAGGTGAACTATCAATCCCAGCAACTATTGAGCATTTGTGCCAGGTTTCCAGATCCATCATTGTTTGGGTCCACAGTGCTCTCTGGATGTAGGTGAACTATAACTCCGAAACTCAAGGTGAATGCCCACCAAAACCTTCCAGTATTTTCTATCGGTTATGACGGTTCTGTGTAGGAACTTTGTTGGAGAGGTTCAAAATGCTCCTTGATTGTAGGTGAACTATAAATCCCAGCAACTACAACTCCCAAATGTCAAGGTCTATTTCCCTCAAACTCCACCAGTGTTCACATTTGTGCATATTGGGTATTCACGCCAAGTTTGGTCCAGATTCATCATTGTTTGAGTCCACAATGCTGTCTGGATGTAGGTAAACTACAACTCCCAAACTCAAGATCAATGCCCACCAAACCCAGTATTTTCTGTTGGTCATGGGAGCTCTGTGTGCCAAATTTGGTTCAATTCCACAGTTGGTGGGGTTCAGAATGCTCTTTGATAGTAGGTGAACTATAAATCCCAGCAACTACAACTTCCAAATGTCAAGGTCTATTTCCCTCAAACTCCACCAGTATTCACGTTTGTGCATATTGAGTATTTGTGCCAAGTTTGGTCCAGATCCATCATTGTTTGGGTCCACAATGCTCTCTGGATGTAGGTGAACTACAACTCCCAAACTCAAGGTCAATGCCCACAAACCTTTCCAATATTTTCTGTTGGTCATGGGAGTTCTGTGTGCCAAGTTTGGTTCAATTCCATCGTTGGTGGAGTTCAGAATGCTCTTTGATTTTAGGTGAACTATCAATCCCAGCAACTATTGGGCATTTGTGCCAGGTTTCCAGATCCATCATTGTTTGGGTCCACAGTGCTCTCCGGATGTAGGTGAACTATAACTCCCAAACTCAAGATCAATGCCCACCAAATCCAGTATTTTCTGTTGGTCATGGGAGTTCTGTGTGCCAAGTTTGGTTCACTTCCATAGTTGGTGGGGTTCAGAACACTCTTTGATTGTAGGTGAACTATAAATCCCAGCAACTACAACTCCCAAATGAAAAAAATCACACACACACTCACCCCAAACCCACCAGTATTCAAATGTGAGTATATTGGGTATTTGTGCCAAATGTGGTCCAGTGAATGGAAATACATCCTGCAGATCAGATATTTACATGACAATTCATAAGAGGAACAAAATTGTTGTGTGAAGTAGCAACGAAAATAATGTTATGGTTGGGTGTCACCACAACATGAGGAACTGTATGAAGGGGTTGCGGCATTGGGAAGGTTGACAACGACTGCTGTAAGCCTTCAAGATCCACAACAAATGGGTTGTTGTAGATTTTTTGGGCTATATGGCCATGGTCTAGAGGCATTCTCTCCTGATGTTTCGCCTGCATCTATGGCAAGCATCCTCAGAGGTAGTGAGGTGCCTCTGAGGATGCTTGCCATAGATGCAGGCGAAACGTCAGGAGAGAATGCCTCTAGACCATGGCCATATAGCCCGAAAAACCTACAACAACCAAGTGATTCTGGCCATGAAAGCCTTCGACAATACATATCCACAACAAAGTTCAAAGCAGTTGCTTTTGAGACAAACATTCTCACAAGCATGGCCAGGATGTGGGGAATGCTCCACTCAAAAGCAAGTGCTCCAAACTTTGTTTGGACCTCACAACCTCTGAGGATGCCTGCCATAGATGCAGACGTAATGTCAGAAGAGAATGCTTCTGGAACATGGCCATACAGCCCAAAAAACCTACAACAACCCAACTACTCCAAGCTTGGTTCTTGTGGGTTTTTTCGGGCTATAGAGCCATGTTCTAGAGGCATTTCTCCTGATGTTTCGCCTGCATCTATGGCAAGCATCCTCAGACGTAGTGAGGAATGCTTGCCATAGATGCAGGCGAAACATCAGGAGAAATACCTCTAGAACATGGCTCTATAGCCCGAAAAAACCCACAAGAACCTAGTGATTCCAGCCATGAAAGCCTTCGACAATATACTCCAAGCTTTTCTGTGGATCTTGAAGGTCTCCCTTTGGTCTGATCCAGGAGGATTCTTCTGGTGTGGTGATCCATGTTATGTATTGATTTTAAAGTGTTCTGTGTGTGTGTGTGTGTATGTGTGTCTCTCATTTTATTTTTTGCCCACTGATGAGCGCACTGCAGACTTGGAGTCCTACGACTAGATGGCAGCATCGAGTCACAAACGCATAGGATAAGCTGCCATTGCAACTGAGCATGGGTCGGTTGCAGTGTAACAAGTAACCTCTGTGTCTATGTGAAATAACCAATGAGAATATCTATCTATCTATCGCTCCATGCAGTCATGCCAGCCACATGACCTTGGAGGTGTCTACGGACAACGCTGGCTCTTCGGCTTAGAAATGGAGATGAGCACCGCACCCCAGAGTCAGACATGACTGGACTTAATGTCAGGGGACTACCTTTACCTTTACCTTTTTATCTATCTATCTATCTATCTATCTATCTATCTATCTATCTATCTAGCTATCTAGCTCTCTATCTATCTATCTATCTATCTATCTATCTATCTATCTATCTATCTATCTATCATCTATCTATCTATCTATCTTTCTATCTATCTATCTAGGTAAAGGTTTTCCCTGACATTAAGTCCAGTCATGTCCAAATCTGGGGGTGGTGCTCATCTCCATTTCTAAGTCGAAGAGCCGGCATTGTCCATAGGCGCCTCCAAGGTCATGTGGCCAGCATGACTTCATGGAGCGCTGTTACCTTCCCTCCGGAGCGGTACCTATTGATCTACTCACATTTGCATGTTTTCGAACTGCTAGGTTGGCAGGATTTTTTGGAGGCAATGCTGATGGAATCGTTTCAGGAGTTGCATGTGACGTCTGTAGACAGTCCACGTTTCGCAGGCATATAGCAGGGTTGGGAGGACAATAGCTTTATAAACAAGCACCTTGGTATCCCTACGGATGTCCAGGTCCTCAAACACTCTCTGCTTCATTCAGAAAAATGCTGCACTTGCAGGATTTTTTTTGAGGAATCATTCCAGGAGTTGCATGTGACGTCTGTAGACAGTCCACGTTTCGCAGGCGTACAGCAGGGTTGGAAGGACAACAGCTTTATAAACAAGCACCTTGGTATCCCTACGGATGTCCAGGTCCTCAAACACTCTCTTCTTCATTCAGAAAAATGCTGCACTTGCAGGATTTTTTTGGAGGCAAGCTCTGATGGAATTGTTCCAGGAGTTGCATGTGACGTCTATAGACAGTCCATGTTTCGCAGGTGTACAGCACGGTTGGGAGGACAACAACTTTATAGACAAGCCCCTTGGTATCCCTACAGATGTCCCAGTCCTCAAACACCCTCTGCTTCATTTGGAAAAAGGCTGCACTTTCAGGATTTTTTTTTGGAGGCAAGCGCTGATGGAATCGTTGCAGGAGTTGCATGTGACGTCTGTAGACAGTCCATGTTTCGCAGGCATATCTCAGGGTTGGGAGGACAATAGCTTTATAAACAAGCACCTTGGTATCCCTATGGATGTTCCGGTCCTCAAACACTCTCTGCTTCATTCAGAAAAATGCTGCACTTGCGAGATTTTTTTTTTGAGGCAAGCGCTGATGGAATCGTTGCAGGAGTTGCATGTGACGTCTGTAGACAGTCCATGTTTCACAGGCATATCTCAGGGTTGGGAGGACAATAGCTTTATAAGCAAGCACCTTGGTATCCTTACGGATGTCCCGGTCCTCAAACGCTCTCTGTTTCATTCGGAAAAATCCTGCACGCTGATGGAATCGTTCCAGGAGTTGCATGTGACGTCTGTAGACAGCCCATGTTTCTCAGGCATACAGCATGGTTAGGAGGACAATAGCTTTATAAACAAGCACCTTGGTATCCTTACGGATGTCCCGGTCCTCAAACACGCTTTGTTTCATTCGGAAAAATGCTGCACGCTGATGGAATCGTTCCAGGAGTTGCATGTGACGTCTATAGACAGTCCATGTTTCGCAGGCGTACAGCAGGGTTGAGAGGACAATAGCTTTATAAACAAGCACCTTGGTATCCCTACGGATGTCCCGGTCCTCAAACACCCTCTGCTTCATTCGGAAAAATGCTGCACTTGCAGGATTTTTTTTTTTGGAGGCAAGCGCTGATGGAATCGTTCCAGGAGTTGCATGTGATGTCTGTAGACAGTCCATGTTTCGCAGGCGTACAGCAGGGTTGAGAGGACAATAGCTTTATAAACAAGCACCTTGGTATCCCTACGGATGTCCCGGTCCTCAAACACTCTCTGTTTCATTCGGAAAAATGCTGCACGCTGATGGAATCGTTCCAGGAGTGGCATGTGACGTCTGTAGACAGTCCACGTTTCGCAGGCATATCTCAGGGTTGTGAGGACAATAGCTTTATAGACAAGCACCTTGGTCTCCCTACGGATGTCCCGGTCCTCAAACACCCTCTGCTTCATTCAGAAAAATGCTGCACTTGCAGGATATTTTTTTTGAGGCAAACACTGATGGAATCGTTCCAGGAGCTGCATGTGATGTCTGTAGACAGTCTATGTTTCTCAGGCATACAGCAGGGTTGGGAGGACAATAGCTTTATAAGAGCCGTCGCAAACTAGGTTCCTGCGGGAGAAAACCTTGCTAGCAAGTCCCTGACATCATGAGCCTGCGCCTCTCTCCCCGCCCCTTTCTCCGCCCCTTTCTCTTTGCCAGCGTGGTTTTTCCTTTGCTAGGGCAGCATTGCCCGCATTTTCTCTCAGTTGAATTCTGCCAACTAAGAGAAAATGCGGGCAATGCTGCCCTAGCAAAGGAAAAACCACGCTGGCAAAGAGAAAGGGGCGGAGAAAGGGGCGGGGAGAGAGGCAGAGTCTCGTGACGTCAGGGACATGCTAGCAAGGTTTTCTCCCGCAGGAACAGAGTTTGCGACGGGCCTAAACAAGCACCTTGGTATCTCTACGGATGTCCCGGTCCTCAAACACTCTCTGTTTCATTCGGAAAAATGCTGCACGCTGATGGAATCGTTCCAGGAGTTGCATGTGACATCTATAGACAGTCCATGTTTCGCAGGTGTACAGCTGGGTTGGGAGGACAATAGCTTTAGAAAGAAGCCCCTTGGTATCCCTAAGGATGTCCCGGTCCTCAAACACCCTCTGCTTCATTCGGAAAAATGCTGCACTTGCAGGATTTTTTTTGGAGGCAAGCACTGATGGAATCGTTCCAGGAGTTGCATGTGACATCTGTAGACATTCCACGTTTCGCAGGCATACTGCAGGGTTGGGAGGACAATAGCTTTAGAAACAAGCCCCTTGGTATCCCTACGGATGTCCCGGTCCTCAAACACTCTCTGCTTCATTCTGAAAAATGCTGCACTTGCAGGATTTTTCTTTTGAGGCAAACACTGATGGAATTGTTCCAGGAATTGCATGTGATGTCTGTAGACAGTCCATGTTTCTCAGGCGTGCAGCAGGGTTGGGAGGACAATAGCTTTATAAACAAGCACCTTGGTATCTCTACGGATGTCCCGGTCTTCAAACACTCTCTGTTTCATTCGGACTATATTGCAGATGGAGATCCAGCCAACCCATGCTGTTGTTAACATGTATTCTCCATTGTGACTGTGTAATAAACATGGCTGTAACAGAACTGGGTGGACAGCGCATCATTTTTCACCAGCATAGGAAAACAAGGGCACAGGTGCACCAAGGGCGTTTTCCTTCCTCCTGTGCAGCTCCGCTCGCCCTTGAACTGCTCCAGATAATGGGTGCCACTTGCAATGAGTGTGGCAGGCAAGGAGGATCGTGTGCGACAAGCAGCAATGAGGAGCCCGGCCGAGCGTGAAATCGGGTGAAGGGTTTCTGGGTGGGAGACCGAAGAGAAAAGGGTGAGGAAGAGCTGAGGATTTTCCAATGTTCCGTTGGGCTTCTAACCTGCAATGGTATTTGCAATGCTAACAAAGGTGCTGTTGTTGCTGGTGATGCTGTGTGCACTAGAGTTGGTGTAGTATGGTGTTGGGGCTCACGGCCATACTCCTTTTCTGCTCTCTGTTTCCAGATGGTGTTTTATAGGGATGTGTAATTAGGCTAAACCCTTCCACCCGTTAGACCAATTGTAGCTTCCGAGTAGTCTTCAAAGGCAACCCCATGTAGAGCGCATTGCAGTAATCTATACGGTTTTCTATGGGTGAACAGGTGGCGTCTACTGGATGGCATATGTTCTGTATCAGTCAGAAAAGTAGAGCTGTTGTGATCTATCCAAAGCAATTTTCTGAATCAGCACCCTAAAGAACCAAACCCAATCTAAAGTTGACCAAAAACTGATTAATAACCCTTTTGGCACTAATGTTGAAGAGTGGTCCTTGGTCAAAGTAGTCCCTGGTCAAAGTGGTCGCTGGTCAAAGTGGTCCCTGGTCAAAGTGGTCCCTGGTCAAGGTGGTCCCTGATCAAAGCGGTTCTTGGTCAAAGTGGTTCTTGGTCAAAGCAGTTCCTGGTCAAGTGGTCCCTGGTCAAAGTGGTCCCTGGTCAAAGCAGTTCTTGGTCAAAATGGTCCTTGGTCAAAGCATTTCCTGGTCAAGTGGTCCCTAGTGAAGTGGTCCCTGGTCAAAGTGGTCCCCAGTCAAAGGGGTCCCTGGTCAAAGTGTTCCTTGGTCAAAGTGTTCCCTGGTCAAAGTGGTCCTTGGTCAAAGCAGTTCCTGGTGAAGTGGTCCCTGGTGAAGTGGTCCCTTGTCAAAGTGGTCCCCGGTCAAAGTGTTCCCTGGTCAAAGTGTTCCCTGGTCAAGTGGTCCCTGGTCAAGTGGTCCCTGGTCAAGTGGTCCTTGGTCAAAGTGGTCCCTGGTCAAGTGGTCCCTGGTCAAAGTGTTCCCTGGTCAAAGTGGTCCCTGGTCAAGTGGTCCCTGGTCAAAGTGGTCTCTGGTCAAAGTGGTCCTTGGTCAGAGCGGTTCCTGGTCAAAGCGGTCCCTGGTCAAAGTGGTCCCTGGTCAAAGTGATCCCTGGTCAAAGTGGTCCTTGGTCAAAGTGGTTCTTGGTCAAAGCGGTCCTTGGTGAATGCGGTCCTTGGTAAAAGCAATTCCTGGTCAAAGTGGTCCCTGGTCAAAGTGGTCTTTGGTCAAAGCGGTCCTTGGTCAAAGCAGTCCTTGGTCAAAGCGGTTCCTGGTAAAAGTGGTCCCTGGTCAAAGTGGTCCCTGGTCAAAGCGGTCTTTGGTCAAAGCGGTCCTTGGTCAAAGCAGTCCTTGGTCAAAGCAGTTCCTGGTCAAAGCGGTCCCTGGTCAAAGCGGTCCCTGGTCAAGTGGTCCCAGGTCAAGTGGTCCCAGGTCAAGTGGTCCCTGGTCAAAGTGTTCCCTGGTCAAAGTGTTCCCTGGTCAAAGTGTTCCCTGGTCAAAGTGGTCCTTGGTCAAAGCAGTTCCTGGTCAAAGCGGTCCCTGGTCAAAGCGGTCCCTGGTCAAGTGGTCCCAGGTCAAGTGGTCCCAGGTCAAGTGGTCCCTGGTCAAAGTGTTCCCTGGTCAAAGTGTTCCCTGGTCAAAGTGTTCCCTGGTCAAAGTGGTCCTTGGTCAAAGTGGTCCCTGGTCAAAGTGGTCCCTGGTCAAAGCGGTCCCTGGTCAAAGCGGTCCCTGGTCAAAGTGTTCCTTGGTCGAAGTGTTCCCTGGTCAAAGTGGTTCCTGGTCAAAATGGTCCCTTTTCAAAGTGGTCCCAGTCAAAAAAAAGGGTTGGGGATCATGGCTAGATTACAGCGAGGGACAATTGGAACATCATCAAACATAACTCCTTAACCATCGGATACAGCTCCACGGAGTCAAATCAGAAATCACCAACTATGAAAAAAATACAGACACATTTTTCAAATATGCGTTTTCAGCCTGAGAGTCCTCCTGAGGATCAGAGCAGAAGAGCTAGACCCTATGAGCTGGGAACCCTAATTCTGGGAGCCAAATTATCCAGAGGGAGATGTTTTCCAAAGCCTGGGTCCTCAGGACGAGAGAAGTCTTGGCCACCAAAGTTCTAGATATCATCTTGAGATCTGGGCAACCTGGATGGGCAAAGAAGACCCATTGTCTCCACAGAAGTCCTGCTCTTGGCTAGACCAGATTTGATGAGCTCGCTCAACAGGAATGTCTCCATTTCTGGACTTCAAAAGCTCACAAGACTTCAACCCCATGCCAGAATTCCCTATTGCTTTTTGTTTTGCCAGGAAGAACAGAAAGACCCCTTCCTCAAAGGCACGCTCCGGCTTGGCTTTGCATCTTTTACCAGCCAGCAACAGACGAGGGAAGCGCGTGGAGGTCAACAGGCAAGGAGAAGCTCAGCCAGAAAGCTGGTCTTCAAACTGACAAATGCTCTCCTGTCACCGGGAACAACGAATCACCCTCCGGCTGGAACCTGAGATAAGGAGGAGCGACAGGCTGCGGAGAAGAGGCCAGACTGAATGGCAACAAAGTGGGCAAACAATGGGCAGGGAACAGGGTTCCAGACAGGCCTGTATATCACAGAAATGGGCCTTGGGTTGTCTCAGATAGGGGCCGGTTTTGGAGTTAGGAGAACGCGCAAAGCTGAGAAAAGGTCTGGCTAGTGGGACTATTTTCTCCTTCATTAGTATTCTTGTTGCTGATTCACTGCACCCCCTTCCCCAAAAGTCTATGGACACCACAATTGAAGGGAGATGTTGTCAAGCTGGAAGGTGTCCAGAAGAGGGAGACTAAAATGATCAAGGGTCTGGAGAACAAGCCCCATGAGGAGCGGCTTAAAGAGCTGGGCATGTTTAGCCAAAAGTAGAGAAGGTGGGAGGAGAGCAATGTCCAATCTCGATAAAATAGTAAAGAGTAGAGACATCACACTGGCAACCAAGATCCGCCTAGTCAAAGCCATGGTATTCCCTGTAGTCACCTACGGATGTGAGAGCTGGACCTTCGGGAAGGCTGAGCGAAGGAAGAGAGACGCTTTTGAGCTGTGGTGTTGGAGGAAAGTTCTGAGAGTGCCTTGGACTGCGAGAAGACCCAACCAGTCCATCCTCCAGGAAATAAAGCCCAACTGCTCATTGGAGGGAAGGAGACTAGAGGGAAAGTTGAAGTCCTTTGGCCACATTATGAGGAGACAGCAAAGCCTGGAGAAGGGAATGATGCTGGGGAAAGTGGAAGGGAAAAGGAAGAGGGGCCGACCAAGGTCAAGATGGATGAAGTGACTGGACTGACCTTGAAGGAGCTGGGGGTGGTGACGGCTGTCAGGGAGCTCTGGCATGGGTTGGTCCATGAGGTCACAAAGAGTAGGAAACGACTGAACAAATGAACAACAAACAAATGTATAAATATGTGAGAGGAAGCCACAGGGAGGAGGGAGCAAGCTTGTTTTCTGCTGCCCTGGAGACTAGGACGATCAAGGGTCTGGAAAACAAGCCCTATGAGGAGTGGCTTAAGGAGCTGGGCATGTTTAGCCTGAAGAAGAGAAGGATGAAAGGAGATATGATAGCCATGTAAAAATATGAGAGAGGAAGCCACAGGGAGGAGGGAGCAAGCTTGTTTTCTGCTTCCCTGGAGATGAGGATGTGGAACAATAGCTTCAAACTACAAGAAAGGAGATTCCATCTGAACATTAGGAAGAACTTCCTGACTGTGAGAGCCATTCAGCAGTGGAACTCTCTGCCCCAGAGTGTGGTGGAGGCTCCTTCTTTGGAAGCTTTGAAACAGAGGCTGGATGGCCATCTGTCAGGGGTGCTTTGAATGCAATTTTCCTGCTTCTTGGCAGAATGGGATTGGACTGGATGGCTCATGAGGTCTCTCCCAACTCTAGGATTCTAGGATTCTATGACTTCAGGCAAGAAATATGATTTTTTCCCCTCTTCTTTTAAAAACACTTTCCACTTTTCCAATGTTTTGCAATATCGACATTGGTTTCCAACCTTTTTTGAGTTGCGACATTAAAAATAGGTGATCCGCAACTCTGATATATTAAAAATTATTTTATTTATTTATTTGGGGTGCTTCTATCCCGCCCTTCTCAACCCCCTAGGAGAGACTCAGGGCGGCTTACAAAAGGCACAATTCGAGGCCCAACAATTCACAAAAATTGTGACCTTCAGGATCTCCACTACCTTTGCCAAAAGAAATAAAGTCCCTAGAGATGTAATCGTACAGTTTAATAGGAAAAGAACACGTGATGAAGTTCTCAAGAAGAACAGCAAGACGCCAACCTTCTCCAATGGAAACAGGGTGATCATCCTAAAAGAGCACCCCATGTCCACTCTTAGTAAAAAAGGAAAATATTTTTTCTTGACGGACGAACTAAAAAAACCTCCAAATTAGGTTTAGATGGGAAAAATCCGAAGGTCTGATAGTTACCTACAAAGAATTCACAAAAATACAATATACAAAATTACAATATAACATCAACAATTATAACTAATTAAAACAATCAAACAATACAGTCGCAGCAATAAAATTATATTTTGGTCAATGTTCGCCAATTCATAAATCCATGATCCGTTTAGCATTGTCATTGTCCTTTCCTACTCTTGTCGTAATTGTCTTTTGTCCATCTGCCAGCTTACCCGAAGGCCTGGTCCCATATCCAGGTTTTTAACTTCCTTCTGAAGGAGAGGAGGGTTGTTGATAACCTAATCTCCCCGGGGAGTGCATTCCACAGGTGAGGGGCCACCACCGAGAAGGCCCTGTCCCTCGTCCCCACCAGTCTCACTTGTGATAAAGGTGGGGCCGAGAGCAGGGCATCCCCAGAAGATATTAAACTCAGAGGTAGTGAGGTTTGTAGAAGGAGATGCGTTCGGACAGGTATGCTGGGCCGGAGCTGTATAGGGTTTTGTAGGTCAAAACTTTGAATTGTGCTCGGAACTAGGTTGGCAGCCAGTGGAGCTGACATAGCAGGGGGGTGGAATGCTACCTGTATAATGCTCTGGTGACTAATCTAGCCGCTTCCCGTTGGACTAATTGAAGTTTCTGAACAGTCTTCAAAGGCAACCCCACGTAGAGCACGTTGCAGTAATCTATTCGGGATGTAACAAGAACGTGGACCACCGTGGCCAGATCCGACTTCCCAAGAGCTGTTGGAACTGCTACAGTGATGACTATGGCATCTGGACCTTACAGCACTGTTTGGTTTGTAGTTGGTTGCTTTTGGCTGGCTGCTCAGTTGGCCAAAGAAGGGAAATAACATGAGGTACATCAAATGCTAATCAAGGTGGTCAGTTGAAACTTTCACACCTGGCTCCAACAGACAAGAGTTCTTTGTCCCACCCTGGTCATTCCGTAGATAGATAAACCCATTTTCCTAGTTCCAACAGACCTCACTACCTCTGAGGATGCTTGCCATAGATGCAGGTGAAATGTCAGGAGAGAATGCCTCTAGAACAGTGGTTCTCAACCTTCCTAACGCCGCGACCCCTTTATATAGTTCCTCATGTTGTGATGACCCCCAACCCTAAAATTATTTTCGTTGCTACTTCATAACTGGAATTTTGCTACTGTTATGAATCGTCATGTAAATATCCGATAGGCAGGATGTATTTTCATTCTCTGGACCTTGGGAGTTGTAGTTGCTGGGATTTATAGTTCACCTACAATCAAAGAACATTCTGAACTCCAGCAGGGATGGAATTGACCCAACCTTGGCACACAGAGTGCCCATGACTAGCAAAAAATAATGAAAGGGTTAGGTGAGCAATGGCTTTGAGTTTGGGAGTTGTAGTTCACCTATCTCTAGAAAGCACTGTGGACTCAAACAATGATAGATCTGGACTAAACTTGGCACGAATACTCAATATGCCCAAATGTGAACACTGTTGGGAGTTTGGGGAAAATAGAACTTGACATTTGGGAGTTGTAATTGCTGGGATTTATAGTTCACCTACAATCAGAGAGCATTCTGAACCACACCAACGACATAATTGGGCCAGACTTCCCACACAGAACTCTCATGACCAGCAGAAAATACTGGTCCTGATGGTCTTTGGCGACCCCTCCAAAACCCCATCGCGACCCCCTCCCAGGGGTCCCGACCCCCAGGTTGAGAAACACTGCTCTAGAACATGGCCATATGGCTATAAAAAACCTACAACAACCCAGTGATTCCAGCCATGAAAGCCTTCGACAATGCTTTTATAATTCTTAAAAAGAGTTGGATTGCAAACAAATACTGCATCTCTTAGCTGGTCCTTTAAAAACCTTGTGCGTTAAAATCATGCCGAAATAGAAATTTTGCCTGCCGATGGGAAGACAGCCCTGCTCTTGTTTGTTTTGCTTGCGCGGCCAGCACCAATGAATGGAGCATTGTTGGAGAGAGCGCAGCATTTTGTGTTCCCACTCGCTGGACGCTCTGAAGGAAGGCAAACAAGGAGCATCTTTCCTACCACGGTCCCTCTGCAGAAGCAACAAAGACCAATCTCTCATCCCTTTTACCTCTCTTCAAGCAAACATTCCAGGAATGATATCCAATGGAGACCAAAACATCCAGAACAGAGCTTGCCAAACTTTTGTTTTGGTCATGGAACCCTTCAGAAGACATTTATTTTCCATGGAGTGCTAAAGCTATCCCTAGTTTGTCCAAAATATCAGATAATCGGAGAATCCTAGAGTTTGACGAGGTGGTCAGTTGAAACATTCACACCTAGCTCCAGCAGACAAGAGTCCTTTGTCCCACCCTGGTCATTCCACAGATATATAAACCCATTTTCCTACTTCCAACAGACCTCACTACCTCTGAGGATGCTTGCCATAGATGCAGGCGAAACGTCAGGAGAGAATGCATCTAGAACATGGCCATATAGCCCGAAAAAACCTACAACAACCCCATCAGGTACATCTAATCTCCTCTCAACAAAAGATTCCCCCAGGCACTGCCAGGCCATCAAATGCTAATCAAGGTGGTCAGTTGAAACATTCACACTTAGCTCCAGCAGACAAGACTCCTTTGTCCCACCCTGGTCATTCCACAGATATATAAACCCTTTTTCCTAGTTCCAACAGACCTCACTACCTCTGAAGATGCTTGCCATAGATGCAGGTGAAACGTCAGGAGAGAATGCCTCTCGAACATGGCCATATAGCCCGAAAAAACCTACAACAACACAATCAGGTACATCTAATCTCCTCTCAACAAAAGATTCCCCCAGGTACTGCCAGGCCATCAAATGCTAATCAAGGTGGTCAGTTGAGACATTCACACTTAGCTCCAGCAGACAAGACTCCTTTGTCCCACCCTGGTCCTTCCACAGATATATAAACCCTTTTTCCTAGTTCCAACAGACCTCACTACCTCTGAGGATGCTTGCCATAGATGCAGGCGAAACGTCAGGAGAGAATGCCTCTAGAACATGGCCATATAGCCATCCAGTCTGACCTCATTTGGCCATGCAAGAAAACACTATCCAAGCCAACACTTTCCAAGATTTTTTCTCATTTTCATGGTTTCCTCCTTTCTATCAGCCATAACAAAGCACCTGATGAACCAACCTGGACATAGCATATTATCGGTGGGTTATTGTAGGTTTTTTCGGGCTATATGGCCATGGTCTAGAGGCATTTCCTCCTGATGTTTCGCCTGCATCTATGGCAAGCATCCTCAGAGGTAGTGAGGTCTGTTGGAACTAGGAAAAAGGGTTTATATATCTGTGGAATGACCAGGATGAGACAAAAGACTCTTGTCTGCTGGAGCTAGGTGTGAATGTTTCAACAGACCACTGCCAGGCATTTGATGGCCTGGCAGTGCCTGGGCTATATGGCCATGGTCTAGAGGCATTCTCTCCTGACGTTTCGCCTCCATCTATGGCAAGCATCCTCAGAGGTAGTGAGGTCTGTTGGAACTAGGAAAAAGGGTTTATATTTCTGTGGAATGCCCAGGGTGGGACAAAGGACTCTTGTCTGCTGGAGCTAGGTGTGAATGTTTCAACAGACCACTGCCAGGCATTTGATAGCCTGGCAGTGCCTGGGCTATATGGCCATGGTCTAGAGGCATTCTCTCCTGACGTTTCGCCTGCATCTATGGCAAGCATCCTCAGAGGTAGTGAGGTCTGTTGGAAGTAGGAAAAATGGGTTTATATTTCTGTGGAATGACCAGGGTGGGACAAAGGACTCTTGTCTTCTGGAGCTAGGTGGGAATGTTTCAACAGACCACTGCCAGGCATTTGATAGCCTGGCAGTGCCTGGGCTATATGGCCATGGTCTAGAGGCATTCTCTCCTGACGTTTCGCCTGCATCTATGGCAAGCATCCTCAGAGGTAGTGAGGTCTGTTGGAACTAGGAAAAAGGGTTTATATTTCTGTGGAATGACCAGGGTGGGACAAAGGACTCTTGTCTTCTGGAGCTAGGTGGGAATGTTTCAAATGACCACCTTGATTAGCATTTGATGGCCTGACAGTGCCTAGAGCAATCTTTTGCTGAGAGGTGATTAGATGTCCTTGTTTGTTTCCTCTCTGTTGTTGTGCTGTTGTAATTTTAGAGTTTTTTAATACTGGTAGCCAGATTTTGTCAATTTTCGTGGTTTCCTCCTTTCTGTTGAAATTGTCCACATGCTTCTTGTGGATTTCAATGGCTTCTCTGTGTAGTCTGACATGGTGGTTGTTGGTGTGGTCCAGCATTTCTGTGTTCTCAAATAATATGCTGTGTCCAGGCTGGTTCATCAGGTGCTCTGCTATGGCTGACTTCTCTGGTTGAAGGAGTCTGCAGTGCCTTTCATGTTCCTTGATTCATGTTTGGGCAATGCTGCATTTGGTGGTCCCTCTGTAGACTTGTCCACAGCTGCATGGGATACGGTAGACTCCTGCAGAAGTGAGAGGATCTCTCTTGTCCTTTGCTGAACGGAGCATTGGTTGGATTTTCTTGGTGGGTCTGGAGATAGTTTTCCACCCAGAGGAAAAGTGTTCTTGCCATACATCAAGGGAACCACTGACCGCAGAGGGAAGCTGATGAGGAAACACAACATACAAACTATCTCCAGACCCACCAAGAAAATCCAACCAATGCTCCGTTCAGCAAAGGACAAAAGGGAGCCTCTCACTTCTGGAGGAGTCTACTGTACACCATGCAGCTGTGGATAAGTCTACATAGGGACCACCAAACGCAGCAGCATTGCCCAAACACGAATCAAGGAACATGAAAGGCAATATAGACTACTTCAGCCAGAGAAGTCAGCCATAGCAGAGCACCTGATGAACCAGCCTGGACACAGCATATTATTTGAGAACACAGAAATGCTGGACCACTCTCACAACCACCATGTCAGGCTACACAGAGAAGCCACTGAAATCCACAAGCATGTGGACAATTTCAACAGAAAGGAAGAAACCATGAAAATGAACAAAATCCGGCTACCAGTATTGAAAAACTCTAAAATTACAACAGCACAACAACAGAGAGGAAACAAACAAGGACATCTAATCACCTAGAATCATAGAATCATAGAATCAAAGAGTTGGAAGAGACCTCCTGGGCCATCCAGTCCAACCCCATTCTGCCAAGAAGCAGGAATATTGCATTCAAATCACCCCTGACAGATGGCCATCCAGCCTCTGCTTAAAAGCTTCCAAAGAAGGAGCCTTCACCACACTCCGGGGCAGAGAGTTCCACTGAATGTTCCATCAAGAATGTCTTGATGCTTGTGGGTAAACAGTATTTCTTGTTGTTTCTTTGTCAGTGTTGATGTGAAGAGTGTCTGGTTTGCCTACTCTGGAATATGCAACATATCATAGTCCTTCTTTAAGGGTCTCTTTCAAATCTATGATACTATATCTGTCATACACACACGTGTGTGTGTGTGTGTGTGTGTATCATATCTATACCTTTTGCTGGATGGCTCTTTGTCAGGAGGGCTTTGGTTATGTTTTCTTCCCTGGTGAAGGGAGTTGGACTGGGTGACCTTAAGGCACCATTTCTCAACCTGGGGGTCAGGACCCCTGCGGAGGTCATAAAAGGGTGTTAGAGGGGTCACCAAAGACCATCAGAAAACATGGGGGTCATGGGGGTTCTGTGTTGAAAGTTTGCCCCAATCCCCTCTTTCATGTGGCTCAGAATGCTCTTTAATTGTAGGTGAACTATAAATCCCAGCAACTACAACTTCCAAATGTCAAGGTCTATTTCCCCCAAACTCTATCTGTGTTCATATTTGGGCATATGGATTATCAGTGCCAAGTTTGGTCCAGATCCATCATTGTTTGAGTCCATGGTGCTCTCTGGATGTAGGTGAACTACAACTCTCAAACTCAAAGTCAATGCCCACCAAACCCTTCCAGTATTCTCTGTTTGTCATTGGAGTTCTGTGAGCCAAGATTGCTTCAATTCCATCATTGGTGGAGTTCAGAATGCTCTTTGATTGTAGGTGAACTATAAATCCCAGCAACTACAACCCCAAAATGACAAAATCAATTTTGAGTGATGGTCATTCCTTGGGTTAGTAGGTGTCTTGTGGCCAAATATGGCAGCAATTCATCCAGTGGTTTTTGAGTTCTTTTAATCCCACAAACGAACATTACATTTTTATTTATATAGACTAGCTGTACCCGCCACGCGTTGCTGCGGCCAACTTTCCCTCTTTCTCTCCTTCTTCCCCTTCTTCCTTCATTCCCCCTTTCCTTCCATCTTTCCTTCTCTTCTTCCTTCCTTCTCTATTTTTGCCTCCTTCCCCCTTTTTCTTTCTTTTCTGTCTCTCTTTTCTTCCTTCTCTCTTTCCTTCTTTCCTTCCCTCCCTCTTTCTCTACATTTTCTCTGCATTGTCTGGTTAATACTGACACGATAAATCATACATACATACATACATACATACATCTTCCCCCTTCCTTCGCTCCCTCTTTCCTTCCCTTTTCCCCTTTTTTCTTTCCTTCTCTCCTTCCTTCCTTCTCTAGCTTTCCTTCCTCCCCCCTTTTTTCCCCCTACCTCTTTCTCTTCTTCTTTCTCTACCTCTTTCCTTCCTTCCTTCTCTCTTTGCTTCCATTCTTCCTTCTTTCTTTCCCTCTCTCCCTCTTTCTTTTCTTTCTTTCTTTTCTCCCCTTTCCTCCCTCTTTCTTTCCTTTTTTCTGTATTGCCATTTAGCTTTTGGGGGCTTTTTAATTCCCTTCTGCTGTGTTTTTCAGTATTTTTATGAGTGAAGGACATACATTGGGTTGTTAGGTGTCCTGTGTCCAAATTTGGTGTCAATTCCCCCAGTGGTTTCTGAGTTCTGTTAATCCCACAAACGAACATTGCATTTTTATTTATATAGATTAGCAATAGGTCTTATGGGGATACATATATTTCTCACAACAACTTGGCCAGTTTCAGGTGCTTCTTGCCTTGGTTGTGTTGGAATGAGAAGTTCCTGCTCTTTCCTGCTCAACTTCTGATCCTCAGTCTGCACTGCAGGGCTGTTGTTCATTATTTCAATTTAGCCTGATAGATAATCAGGAACGGAAAACCTCCCAAACCCTGCCGAGTTTGCAGTGACTTATTCTGAAGCCAGTTGCACATTGCCAGCAAATCAGGAAAACGAAAGCCTGGTGTGTCCCTCGATAGCTTGCGATCAGCAGCTGAAATGTTTCTTCAAAGTTGACATTTCCTCCTCATGACCAGTCTGTGAGTATCTATAGATCAGGATGCTGTTAAAGGCACCAGACATCAGGGATAGAGAGGCCTACAACGGATGCATACTCCCACCACTGCAAAACGACTGCAAACAGACACAACTGTGAACAGACACCACTGCAAACAGACACAAAACACAAAGTTTGCAAGCTTGGTAGTTGATTAAATGTCCTTTGACCAGTATCTGGCCCCTTGGAGTGCCTCTGGTGTTGCTGCAAGGAGGTCCTCCATGGTGCATGTGGCAGCGCTCAGGTTGCATCGCAGCAGGTGGTCAGTGGTTTGCTCTTCTACGCACTCGCAGGTCGTGGACTCCACTTTGTGGCCCCATTTCTTGAGGTTGGCTCTGCATCTGGTGGGGCCAGAGCACAGTCTGTTCAGCGCTTTCCAAGTCGCCCAGTCTTCTGTGTGCCCAGGGGGGAGTCTCTCATTTGGTCTCAGCCATTGATTGAGGTTCTGCCACTTTTGGACTCTCGCTTGCTGAGGTGTTCCAGCGAGTATCTCTGTAGATCTTAGAAAACTATTTCTTGATTTAAGTCGTTGACGTGCTGGCTGAAACCCAAACAAGGGATGAGCTGGAGATGTCACTGCCTTGGTCCTTTCACTTTTGGCTGCTACTTCCCGGCGGATGCCAGGTGGTGCAATACCGGCTAAGCAGTGTAATTTCTCCAGTAGTGTGGGGCGCAGACACCCTGTGATAATGCGGCATGTCTCATTAAGAGCCACATCTACTGTTTTAGTGTGGTGAGATGTGTTCCACACTAGGCATGCATACTCAGCAGCAGAGTAGCACAGCGCAAGGGCAGATGTCTTCACTGTGTCTGGTTGTGATCCCCAGGTTGTGCCAGTCAGCTTTCGTATGATATTGTTTCTAGCACCCACTTTTTGCTTGATGTTCAGGCAGTTCTTCTTGTAGGTCAGAGCACGGTCCAGAGTGACTCCCAGGTATTTGGGTGTGCTGCAATGCTCCAGTGGGATTCCTTCCCAGGTAATCCTCAGAGCTCGGGATGCTTCTCTGTTCTTGAGATGAAAGGCACATGTCTGTGTTTTAGATGGATTAGGGATCAGCTAGTTTTCCCTGTAATAGGCAGTAAGAGCACCTAGAGCTTCGGAGAGCTTCTGTTCTACCATCTCAAAGCTCCCTGCGTGAGTGGTGATGGCACGATCATCAGCATAGATGAAACTCTCTGTCCCTTCTGGCAGTGGCTGGTCATTTGTGTAGATGTTGAACATGGGGCAAGCACGCTCCCCTGAGGCAGGCCGTTCTTCTGTTTCCGCCATCTGCTTCTCTGGCCCTGGAACTCAACAAAGAAGCTCCTGTTTTGTAGCAGGTTTCCTATGAGGCGGGTGAGGTAGTCGTCCTTTGTGATACTATACATTTTTCTCAGGAGGAGGCGGTGGTGGTTCACAGTCTCATAGGCTGCGGACAGGTCTATGAAGACAGCTCCTGTGATCTGCTGCCTTTCAAAGCCACCTTCTATGTGCTGAGTCAGGTTCAGCTCTTGCGATGTGCAGCTTTTGCCTTCCCTGAAGCCAGCTTGCTGTGGGATCAGACAAGGGTCTATTTTTTCCGTAATTCTATGCAAAATAAGTCTCTCCAGAACTTTGTAGAGGTGTCACAGCACGGAGATTGGTCTGTAGCTTAGGACGGGATATAAAAGCCCGAAATAAATAAATAAATAAATAAATAAATTTGTCTGTGTTTTAAAGGAATGTTTACTCAAATGACTCTATTTTAAAGGCGTTCGTTAAATGGAGAATGATTCACCGGAGGCAGATAAGAGGAAACAAGCCCAGTCCTTGAGCGGGATGACTAGGCTTGGTCAATGAAGGATTATGATTGAAACACAAGACAATGGCAAGGAGGAGAAGGCCATCCTTACTTAGCATGAGGCAACCGCCTCATTCGGCAAAGGCCAGGTTGGCATGGCAGCATCGATCCCATATATAATCCATATAAATAAAAATGTAATGTTCGTTTGTGGGATGAACAGAACTCAAAAACCACTGGGCGAATTGATGCAAAATTTGGACAGTATACCCCTAACAGACCAACGAGTGACCATCACTCATACCTCCTCCCCCCAAAAAAAACAGCGGAAAGGACTTAAAAACCCGAAAAAGCTAAATGACGAAAAAACTAAATGATAATACTGAAATAAAGGGAAGGATGAGAGAGGGAAGAAAGAAAGAAAGAAAGAAAGAAAGAAAGAAAGAAAGAAAGAAAGGAAAGAAGGAAAGCAGGAGAGTGAGAAGGAAGCATGGAAGCAAAGAGCGAAGGAAGGATATGGAAAGAGGTAGAGAAGGAAGAAAGGAGAGAACGAGGAGGTAAGGAAGAGAAAGAGGGAGGAAGGAGGTAGAGAAGGAAGAAAGGAGAGAACTAGAAAGGAAAGAATAGAAAAAGGGAGGAAGGAAAGAGGTAGAGAAGGAAGGAAGGAGAGAACGAGGCAGGAAGGAAGGAAGAGACAAAGGGAGGAAGGAAAGAGGTAGAGAAGGAAGGAAGGAGAGAACGAGGCAGGAAGGAAGGAAGAGAAAAAGGGAGGAAGGAAAGAGGTAGAGAAGGAAGAAAGGAGAGAATGAGGAAGGAAAAGAAAAAGAGGGAAAGGAAGGAAAGAAGTAAAGAAGGAAGGAAGGAGAGAATGAGGAAGGAAGGAAAAGAAAAAGGGAGGAAGGAAGGAGGTAGAAAAGGAAGGAAGAAAAAGAAAAAGGGAGGAAGAGGTAGAGAAGGAAGGAAGGAGAGAACGAGGAAGGAAAGAAAACAAAACGGGGGAAAGGAAGGAAAAGGTAGAGAAGGAAGGAAGGAGAGAACGAGGAAGGAAGGAAAAGAAAAATGGAGGAAGGAAAGAGGTAGAGAAAGAAGGAAGGAGAGAACAAGGAAGGAAGGAAAAGAAAAAGGAAGGAAAGAGGTAGAAAAGGAAGGAGAGAACGAGGAAGGAAGGATGAGAAAAAGGGAGGAAGGAAAGAGGTAGAGAAGGAAGGAAGGAGAGAACGAGGAAGGAAGGAAGGAAGGAAGGAAGGAAGAGAAAAAGGGAGGAAGGAAAGAGGTAGAGAAGGAAGGAAAGAACTAGGAAGGAAAGAAAAGAAAAATGGAGGAAGGAAAGAGGTAGAGAAGGAAGGAGAGAACTAGGAAGGAAAGAAAAGAAAAAGGGAGAAGAAAGAGGTAGAGAAAGAAGGAAGGAGAGAACGAGAAAGGAAGGAAAAGAAAAAGGAAGGAAAGAGGTAGAGAAGGAAGGAGAGAACGAGGAAGGAAGGATGAGAAAAAGGGAGGAAGGAAAGAGGTAGAGAAGGAAGGAAGGAGAGAACAAGGAAGGAAGGAAAAGAAAAAGGAAGGAAAGAGGTAGAAAAGGAAGGAGAGAACGAGGAAGGAAGGATGAGAAAAAGGGAGGAAGGAAAGAGGTAGAGAAGGAAGGAAGGAGAGAACGAGGAAGGAAGGAAGGAAGGAAGGAAGGAAGGAAGGAAGGAAGAGAAAAAGGGAGGAAGGAAAGAGGTAGAGAAGGAAGGAAAGAACTAGGAAGGAAAGAAAAGAAAAATGGAGGAAGGAAAGAGGTAGAGAAGGAAGGAGAGAACTAGGAAGGAAAGAAAAGAAAAAGGGAGAAGAAAGAGGTAGAGAAAGAAGGAAGGAGAGAACGAGAAAGGAAGGAAAAGAAAAAGGAAGGAAAGAGGTAGAGAAGGAAGGAGAGAACGAGGAAGGAAGGATGAGAAAAAGGGAGGAAGGAAAGAGGTAGAGAAGGAAGGAAGGAGAGAACGAGGAAGGAAGGAAGAGAAAAAGTAGGAAGGAAAGAGGTAGAGAAGGAAGGAAGAAGAGAACAAGGAAGGAAGGAAAAGAAAAAGGGGGAAAGGAGGGAAGAAGTAGAGAAGGAAGGAAGGAGAGAAGGAAAGATAAAAAAGGGAAGGAAGGAAAGAGGGAGTGAAGGAAGGAGAGAAAGGAGAGAAAGAGGGAGGGAAGGAAAGAGAAGGAGGGGTGGAAGCAAAAAGCTAAGGAAGGAAGGAAAGAGGTAGAGAAGGAAGGAAGAAGAGAAAGAAAGAAGAAAAGGGAATGAATGAAGGAAGGAGGGAGCAAAGAAAGGAGAGAAAGAAGGAGAGAAAGAGGGAGGGAAGGCTGGCTACAGCAGTGTGTGGCGGGTACAGCTAGTCTATATAAATACAAATGTAATGTTCAGTTGTGGGATTAACAGAACTCAAAAACCACTGGGCGAATTAACACCACATTTGAACAGCATACACCTAACAACCCAATGTATGTCCTTCACTCAATTTTTTTTCATTTTGTCATTTGGGAGATGTAGTTGCCGGGATTTATAGTTCACCTACAATCAAAGAGCATTCTGAACTCCACCAATGATGGAATTCAACCAAACATGGCACACAGTTCTCCCATCACCAACAGAAAATACTGGAAGGGTTTGGTGGGCAGTGTCCTTTGGTTTTGGAGTTGTAGTTCACCTACATCCAGAGATCACTGTGGACTCAAACAATGATGGATCTGGACCAATACACGAATACTCAATATGCCCAAATGTGAACACTGGTGGAGTTTGGGGAAAATAGAATCTTGACATTTGGGAGTTGTAGTTGCTGGGATTTATAATTCACCTACAATCAAAGAGCATTCTGAATTCCACCAGTGATGGAATTCAACCAAACATGGCATACAGGACTTCCATGACCAACAGAACACACTGGAAGGGTTTGGTGGGCATTGACCTTGAGTTTGGGAGTTGTAGTTCACCTACATCCAGAGATCACTGTGGACACAAACAATGATGGATCTGGACCAAATTCTACACGAAGACTCAGTATGCCCAAATGTGAACACTGGTAGAATTTGGGGAAAATAGAATCTTGACATTTGGGAGTTGTAGTTGCTGGGATTTGTAGTTCACCTACAATCACAGAGCATTCTGAACCCCACCAATGATAGAATTGGGCCAAGCCTCCCACACAGGACCCCCATGTGGGCCACAGCAATGCGTGGCAGGGGACAGCTAGTAAACAATATAAATAAAAATGTTCGTTTGTGGGATTAACAGAACTCAAAAACCACTGGACGAATTGACACCAAATTTGGACACAAGACATCTTTCAGGCCAACGAGTGACCATCACTCATAGAAACACTGAAAAACACAGCAGAAGAGACTTAAAAAGCATAAAATATTTTAAAAATACATTACAATGCATTTGCAAAACTACACACACATATATATGCAAACACACACACATATATAGACATATACACAAAAATATACACACACATATGCACACACAACACACATATACACAGACTGGGCCACAGCAATACGTGCCAGGGGACGGCTAGTAAGAAATATAATCATATCATCTTAGCACTTTGGAACTTGTATTGACAAAGGCTTTCATGGCTGGAATCACTGGGTTGTTGTAGGTTTTTCGGGCTGTGTGGCATTCTCTCCTGACATTTCTCTCACATTTACGCCAGGCATCCTCAGAGGTTGTGAGGTGCGTTGGAAACTAGGCAAGTGGGGTTTATATCCCTGCGGAATAATGTCCAGGGTGGGAGAAAGAACTCTTTGTCTGTCAGCCATTGGAGAGCAGAAATCTGCATCAGAAGCAAGGAAAGCTCTCTGATTGGCTGGTGGACGCTGTGGTCCCACCTCACAGAGGGAATCCTCCAATCAGCGCAAAGCTGGCTCCAGTTGGGTGTGGTTTCGGTGAGATTTCTTTGATTGGGGAACATTGTGTTTCAGCTTGAAGTCTTGCCAGGCACAGACTCACAGTGCCGGGTCTCGCTATTCACTTGTCGGGTTTCGGTATCCGCGGTCCAGATCTCGCTATCCGCGAACCGTACTAAATTGCTCAATTTCAGATCTCCCCTTTGAGAGCTCTCATTAGCCCAAACTGAGAGTTGTATTCAGCACGGAACAGCTTGCAATTGTGTAATTGTGGGACTCAAAGGTCACTCTGATGGCAGAAACAAAGCAATCCCATTCCGAACAAGTTTCTGGGGAAGGGATTAGCCCTGTTGCTCTGCTGCATCGAGAAGCAACAGAAAACCTTGAGACCTTAAAGGGCCAAACAGTCTTAACGTTCCTTCCTTTCACCTTCCTTCCTTCTTTCCTTCCTTCCTTCTCCTTCCTTTCCTCCTCCCTTCCTTCTTTCCTTCCTCCCTCCCTCCCTTCCTTCTGTCTTTCCTTCTCCTTTCTTCCTTTCCACCTTCCTCCCTCCCTCCATTCTCCTTCCTTCCTTTCCACCTTCCTTTCTTCCTCCCTTCTCCTTCCTTCCTTTCCACCTTCCTTCCTTCTTTCCTCCCTCCCTCCCTTTCTTCCTTCTTTCTGTCTTTCCTTCTCCTTTCTTCCTTTCCACCTCCCTCCCTCCATTCTCCTTCCTTCTTTCCTTTCCATCATCCTTCCTTCCTTTCGTCCTTCCTTCCTTTCCACCTCCCTTCCTCCCTTCTTTCCTCCCTTCCTCCCTTTCCACTTCTCTCCCTCCCTCCCTTCTCCTTCCTTCTTTTCCACCTTTCTTCCTTCTTTCCTTCCTCCATCCCTTCCTTCTCCTTCCTTCTTTTCCACCTTCCTTCCTTTCCACCTTCCTTCCTTCCTTCCTTCCTTCCTTTCCACCTTCCTTCCTTCTTTCCTTCCTTTCCATCATCCTTCCTTCCTTCCCATCATCCTTCCTTCCTTTCATCTTTCCTTCCCCCCTATTTCCTTCCTTTACACCTTCCTTCCTCCCTTCTTTCCTTCCTTCCTTCCTTCCTTTTCACCTCTCTCCCTCCCTTCCTTCTCCTTCCTTCCTTTCCACCTGAGAAGAAAGAAAGAAAGTAGGGAAGCAAGTAGGAAAGAAGAGAAGGAAGGAAATAAGAAAGAAGAAAAGAAGATGGAGGGAATGAAGAGAAGAAAGGAAGTAGGGAAAAAGAGAAGGAAGAAAAGGAAAGGAAAGGAAAGAAAGGAGGAGGGAGGGAAGAAAGAGAGAGAGAGAAAAGAAAGAAAGAAAGAAAGAGGAAAAAGGAGGGAAGGAAGGGTGAGAAGAAAGGAAGTAGGGAAGGAAAGAAAGAAAGAAAGAAGAAAAAAGAGGGAAGGAAGGAAGGAAGGAAGAGAGAAAGAGAAAGAGAGAAACAAGAAAAAAGGAGAGATGGAGAGAGGAAAGAAGAAATAAAGAAGAAAAGAGGAAGGGGAGGGAAGGAAGAGAGAGAGAGAGAAACAGAAGAAAAAAGGAGGGATGGAGTGAGAGAGGAAAGAAGAAAGAAAGGGAAAGAAGGAAGGAAAAAAGACAAAAAGAAGGAAAGGAAGAAAGAAGGAAGGGGAGGGAAGGAAGAGAAGAAAGAAAGACAGTATTGAAGAAAGAGAAGGAAGGAAAGAAAGAAAGAAGAAAAGAGGAGGGAGGGAGGGAAGAGAGAGAGAGAAATAAGAAAAAAGGAGGGATGGAGTGAGAGAGGAAAGAAGAAAGAAGGGGAAGGAAGGAAAAAAGACAAAAAGAAAGAAAGAAAGGGAAGGAAGGAAGGAAGGAAGAGAAGGGAGGAAAGAAAGAAAGAAGAAAAGAGGAGGGAGGGAGGGAAGAGAGAGAGGAACAGAAGAAAAAAGGAGGGATGGAGTGAGAGAGGAAAGAAGAAAGAAAGGGAAAGAAGGAAGGAAAAAAGACAAAAAGAAGGAAAGGAAGAAAGAAGGAAGGGGAGGGAAGGAAGAGAAGAAAGAAAGGAAGTATCGAAGAAAGAGAAAGGAGGAGAGAAAGAAGAAAAGAGGAAGGAGGGAAGAAAGAAAGAGAGAAAGAAAGAGAGAAAGAGAAAGAAATAGAAACTAGAGGCCCCCAGCTTCTGCTCCTCCTCCTCCCTTTCCTCCCTTCCTTCCCCCTTTTTCTTTCTTTCTTTCTCTCTTTCTCTCTCTCTCTCTTTCTGGGGCTGGGTCTGCTGCATCCCGATTGGAGGCGGGTCTCCATCCCTCCTCCTCCTCTTCCTCCTCCTTTCCTCCCTCCTCGGCATAAAAGCCCAGGACCCGCCTGCCTTGCCTGCGGGGCTGCCGAGCCGAGGAGAGAAAGAAAAGAAGAAAGAAAGGAACGAAGGAAGGGAGAAAGGAAGGGAGAGGAAGAGAGAGAGGCAGCCAAGCCGGAGCCAGGAGGCACCGCGTGGTCCTCGCAGGCAGACAAAAGGCAGAAGCAGAAGCAGAAGAAGCAGCTCCTTACAGGTAAAGCCAAGAGAAGCCAGCCAGCATCCCCATCCTGATAATATAACATAATATAATATAATATAATATAATATAATATAATATAATATAATATAATATTATATTATATTATATTATATTATATTATATTATTTTATTTTATTTTATTTTATTTTATATTATTTTATATTATTTTATATTGTTATATTATAATAATGTAATAAAATAATGCAACGCAATATAATGTATTATTATTATAATATTATTTTTATATATTTTTATATATATTATAATATTATATTATATTATTATATTAATTTATATTGTTATATGATATTATTATAATATGTTATATTGTATTGTATTGCATAATATTAATGTAATAAAATAATGCAATGCAATATAATATAAATATAATATAAAATAATATAATAATATGTTGTAATAATATAATATAACATATTATATTATGTTGCGTTGCATTATTTTATTACAATATACAACATATGATTATATTATTTTTATATATTTTATATATATTATAATATTATATTATATTATATTATTATATTAATTTATATTGTTATATTATATTATTATAATATGTTATATTGTATTGTATTGTATTGTATAGTATAATATTAATGTAATAAAATAATGCAATGCAATATAATATAAATATAATATAAAATAATATAATAATATGTTGTAATAATATAATATAACATATTATATTATATTGCGTTGCATTATTTTATTACATTAATATAATATAATATAACAATATAAAATAATATAATAAAATAATAATGTGTTGTATTATATTATATTATTACAACATATTATTTTATTATATTATTATTTTATGTTATATTTATATCATATTGCGTTACATTATTTTATTACATCAATATAATATAAATATAAAATAATATAAAATAATAATATAATATGTTGTAATAATATAATATAACATATTATATTATATTGCGTTGCATTATTTTATTACATTAATATAATATAATATAACAATATAAAATAATATAATAAAATAATAATGTGTTGTATTATATTATATTATTACAACATATTATTTTATTATATTATTATTTTATGTTATATTTATATCGTATTGCGTTGCATTATTTTATTACATCAATATAATATAAATATAAAATAATATAAAATAATAATATAATATGTTGTAATAATATAATACAACATATTATTTTATATTATATTATATTAATGTAATAATATTAATATTATATTAATGTAGTAAAATAATGCAATGCAATATGACATAAATATAACATAATATAATATAATAATATGTTGTAATAATATAATATAATACAAAATATTATTATATAATATTATATTAATGTAATAATATTAATATTATATCAATGTAATAAAATAATGCAATGCAATATGATATAAATATAACATATAATAATATAATAATATGTTGTAATAATATAATACAACATATTGTATTATATTAATGTATTAATATTAATATTATATTAATGTAATAAAATAATGCAACACAATATAATATAATATGTTGTATTATATTACATTATTACAACATATTATTACATTATTATATTATTTTATATTATATTGCGTTGCATTATTTTATTACATTAATATCATATAATACAATACAACATATTATTATATTATATTATATTATATTATAATAATGTAATAAAATAATGCAATGCAATATAATACAACATATTATAATATTATAAGATTATATTGTATTGTTATATTATATTGGGTTGCGTTATTTTATTACATTATTATATTATAACCTTATATTATTATTGCATTGCTATTATAAATAATAACAATAACAATAACAGCAATAACAGCTTTATTTGTTACCCGCCCTGTCTATTTTCCCAGGGGGACCCAGGGCAGCTCATCCTTTTATTATATTATATTATATTATATTATAATAATATTATTATATTATATTGCATTGCATTATTTTATTACATTATTATATTATAATCTTATATTATTATTGCATTGCTATTATTAATAATATTATTATTATATTATATTGTGTTGCATTATTTTATTATATTATTATAATCTTATATTATTATTGCATTGCTATTATAAATAATAATAAAATTATATTATATTATATTATATTATATTATATTATAATAATGTAATAATGCAACGCAATTTAATATATTATAATATAATGCAACATATTATAATATTATTATTTTATTTTATATTTTTATATTATATTATATTGCATTGCATTACTTTATTTCATTATTATATTATAATCTTTTATTATTGCATTGCTATTATAAATAATAATAATAATAAATTCCATTATATTATTATTACATTGTTATAGTGTCACATTATTCTATTCTATTATTACATTATTATATAATATAATGTAATAATAATATTATTTTATTATTACATTAAATTATATTATTCTATTATTCCATTATTCCATTATTATTGTATTATATTATAACTCTATTATTCTATTCCATTATAATTACCTATATTGTTATATCCTATAATAATTCTATTATTCTATTCTATCATAATTACATTGTTATATTACCTTATTATTATATTATAATTCTATAATTACTTTATTATTTCATTATTATAATATTTATATTATATTATTATATTTTATACTATTATAACATTATTATTATATTATTACATTATTGCATTCTACTAATAATATATAATAATATAGCAATAATGTATATTACATTATTATTATTATTATTATTATTATGATTGCAAAAGCAGAATCGCGCCTCTCCCGCCCCTCCAGCTCTTCAAATAAACAAAACCCGGCTTAAGGCTCAACCCCTTCTCTCCCTAAATTTCCTTCTGTCTCTCCAGCATCCAATTAAAGCCTATATATATATATATATATATTCCTCCAGCATCTTTTAGAAATTCCCAATGATTTCCTCCCATTTTCCTCTTTGAGAAAAGGACGGAAAGGCGTTTCCTCTCTTGTCTTCCCTTCCTTTCCCCAGTTTTCTCCCCAGTTGAAATGATTTCTTCCCAATTCTCAAAATTCCTGGTCAGTTCAGTTTAAAAAAGCAACCTGAATAGAGGCTCATTTTCTTTCTCTTCTCAT